>NC_090193.1:19282907-19882907 GCF_024679245.1 Pseudorasbora parva | reverse complement strand
CTTAAGATCCGATCCGATTCCGATTTTGGAAGTAATGATCCGATTCCCAAAACGATTCTTCACATGCTTTTTTGGTAACTAATTATCCTGCTGCGCAAATACATTAACTTTACATTTTAACTAAAATTGTAGTTACTATGCTTTTTGTTTATAGTTAGAATATCTGTTTGGCAGTATTGCCATATTAAAAATGATTATGAAGATTTCTTTCAATATACAAAGTTATATCAGGATTAACAAGCTCTGAATGAAACATGGTAAGCCATACAATTGCAAAGAACAATCATTAAGAAGACACAGTTCTAAATTTACAACAACAACAAAAAGTTCTTTCAAGTCAAGTCATTTTTTTTATATAGTTATGCCAGGTAAGCAGGTCGTAGTTTGTCCATTTTATCTTCAAATTCAACCTTCACCATGAGTTTGATTTCTTGCATCTCTTTTTTTTTGTTCTTTCTCAGTTCAGATGTGCTTTATTTACATGAATCTTTCAAGAACCTGTTCAGCAAAATCTTTGAACAGTATGCAATAACAGTAATATGAACATTATTTGGTATGATGATTGAAATAATTGTGTGTGCTCTGTGGTGACTAAGATCTTTAAAATTTGAAATAAAAGAGAGTTGAACAAGTTCAACTTAATGTTCCTTATTTCATTCACTTTACTATCTTTCTTGGAGACATTGTCCTTAAAGTTCTTCCTAAGTGGTTCATGTAATGCAATATATGTTGCAATATATTATTTTATAAAATATACACAATCCTAAATCTACCCCCTGACTCATCCTTGTGTATCCCCTATGTACTTGACAATGTAATTGACTGAAAAGGCTATACCATTCATTGTTTATTTTAATTGATGAGTTATTAAATTATGCAACTTGGACACAATAATTACTCAACATTCCTAGAAATCAAGTTTAATTGCAATAAAGAAAGCAGTATTTGGGTGTTATAAACCTTTAAAAAAACAGTGTTAAACTATTGCCTTGGTGGCACTTGTTTCGGTTCTCCAAAACTAGTGTACTGGAAATGCGTTCATGGGATTTCGGTTCTCCGATTCAGTAGGTTGCGCTGTCACAAAAAAACAGGGTCCTAGAAATGCGGTCCTAAAAGTCTAGCCTCCGATTGGGCAGTCAGATAATGTTAAATCGTCCTCGTAGAAACGATTAATTTTGACACCCCTACTAGAGTATATGAAATGTCCAAAAAAAAAACGTAAACGCGCTTGATTGCACTCTCACTCACAGTGCCCGACATACAGGCTACTGGCAGTCGTATTTTTTCAAAAGTAAGTGTTTTAAGTAAAATTCTTTCTCGCCATGGCTTCAAAAATGTGCAGAGATAACATGATTTAGTTGCCTGTGTTTCGGCACGTTGCTACAGGCGCAAGTAACACTCTGGCTGTAGCACATCATTTAGTTCCGTTCACTTGCATTTGCATCCTTTTGAGTGGATACAAGTGCGTCTAGGATATCTGATTAATCTGACATGTCTAGGGCTTGACATTAACTTTTTTGCTCACCAGCTGTTGTGGCAAGTGGTTTTCCAAAGATACTAGCCACTCAGCATTTTCACTGGCCACAATTTTGACATCGATACCGTGGGGAAAAAACTTCCATATGTTTTATATTATCATATTTGGCAACAGGTGTATTAGGATCCATTATTATTAGGATCCAGTTACACATGCATTTTCTTTCTCAACCTTCTGTGTTCACTTAAAACATAACTGACTGTCATTTTTACATAATGTTGTGTGTATTTAATTGTTGTAGTGCAATAGGCAGCAAAAAAGAAATAAATTTGGTACTGAGAGGCAGCCTGTGGATAATGAGTATTGGAGGCATTTCAGATATTTCAGTAACGTGTCAGGAAAAAAAAAATATTTTTGGCATTTCATTTATTATTTTAAATGCTTTTTTTAAAAAGAATACAATTGCAAAATGTATATATTATATATAAAATTCAACCCTCCAAAGTGGCTAGTAAAAGTGACTGTGTTACACACCACTGCTGAAAGTCACCTGCCGGATATTATATTGGCCATTATTTGAGATTTATTTATTTATTTATTGGTTTATTGATTAATTAATTTATTGATTTGATTTATTGATTTATATTTAATTGTGCATGCTTATCCTAATCTTGTATTACCTTTGCCGTCATCTAACACTCCTGTAAAGTTATTCTTTAAAACACTAATAAATTAATAATAATAAAATAAAAAATGTAATTATTATCACCTGTTAAGTTTAATCTTTGGCAAATCTGAAGATCACTGTACAGTATGTAATGCCTAAATTCACTAGTAGTATTTTAAATAATAGATTTTAGTCTTTTTTTAATTTGTTTTTATTTAAACAAAATTCTATTGAATTACATATACTGTGATCCATTTGTTGGCTATTGCCAATAACATAGAAATAAATAATGAATTAATAAATTATATTATACAGTCAATGTAATTTTGTTAGTATCTCAGCAAATGGACCTGTATTATTTGAAAGATGGAAACGTGGTTTAGTAAATGACATATTTAAGCCCCCCTCTTAAAAAGGGAAGTCTGTTTAATACTAGGCGGCCAACAGTACACGTCGTGTCTGAAAGTGCATTTCTCGTGACTTTGGTAGTTCGAGTGCACATGACCAATTTGAGAGTGCAAGCAGAATCATGGGTTTTGTCATTGAAACAAAAAAGGCTTTTATAGCCCCTTAGAGTGTGCAACCAAATGAGTGATTGTGGCTTTAACATGTAGTAGTTGTAGCTTGCTTGTCTCCACGTCCATATAGGCGTATTTTAGTACAAACGTTTTTGCTTTCACTTCCTTTTTATTTATATGAGCCGTGCTGTTGAAAACTTTGCTTCATGCTTTGTGCTTCCTCCTCCCCCAGCTGTGACACTATGACCTCAAGGAAGAAAGTTCTTCTGAAGGTGATCATCCTTGGAGACTCCGGGTGAGTTTCCACATTCAACAACACAGACACAAAAAAAGTCAAAGCTCCTGCCAACTTCATTTAGTTTATGTTAAATAATAGTAGTGCTATGAATAGATTACAGTCACAATGAAATCTAAATACTTTATTTTAGGGTCCAATTTGCACTATTAAGTCCAACTTTTAGATTAGGGAAGAAAAACTTATTACATTTTCCCTTTCATGGTGACTTTAAAGAGTCCAATCGATTGGAACTTAATGCAGTGTAGAAAGTACTTCTTTTATACTTGTATTGTCTGAGTTATAGACAAATATCTTTCTATTTTTTTTGTTGGAAAACACATGTAAAGGAAGGATCAGTGAAGTCTAAATAATAAACATATACGAGTCATCACTCATACTCCATTTGAATCAGCTCATTACTCCAGTCTTCAATGTCACACGATCCTTCAGAATTCATTCTAATATGATGATTTAATGCTCAAAAAAACACTCTTTTTTTTTTTCATTATTGTCTTTAAACGGGATGGTTCACCCAAAAATGAAAATTTGATGTTTATCTGTTTACTCCCAGATAGCATCCAAGATGTAGCTCTGTTTGTTTCTTCAGTAGGACACCAATGAAGATTTTTAATTCTAACCTTTGCCGTATAATGCATGTCAATGGGGTGTATTTCTATTAAAATTTGTATGTCTGAGTAAAATACACATAGACAAACAAATCCATATTAAACCCTGTGGCTCATGGCGACACATTGATGTTTTAAGACACAAAACTTATTGGTTTGTGTGAGAAACCGAACAGTATTTATATAAATTTTACCTCAAATACAACCCTATGTACAAAAGCCGCGAGGGCGCCATCACTTCTGACAAGTGAGGTCAAATGTACAAGATACGGCGTATCTCAATTCGATTCGTATGTCTGTTTTTTACTCTCATAGTGGTTCTCATAGTAAACATTGACATGCATTATACGAGCAGTTGGAGTTAAAAATCTTAATTTGTGTTCTACTGAAGAAACAAACACACCTACATCTTGGATGCCCACACCTACATCTTGGATGGGGGTAAGCAGATAAACATCACATTTTCATTTTTGGGTGAACTATCCATTTTACTGTCACTTTTGTCTTTGTTTAATATGTTTAAACTCTTTTTTTAATTTATTTTTTTATTAAAAACTAATCTAATCTCACTGACCCCAAGTTTTTGCATTGTACCTGCCATGCTCAAATGCTCAAAGGGGCACTTTTGAGTGTTTTCTTTTCTATCGTGGATAGAAATTTGCAAAAAATGCTATTAATACACTCTTATAAAACATTCAGTTACACCCTACATTGCACTGTTTGAACTACAATATAAACACATGTTCATGGCACACCGGCATACAAATGTTGTGTTGTGTCAACCAACACAAAACCTTCAAATATTCTATCTTATATTCATGTTTTATTTTGGTCTTAAAAGGCTTTCCAGATGGCAAAGCTTGTGGGTGGAATATAAATTCTCAAGAAAATAGTTTCAGTTTCCTAAAGGGAATGTAAATTTTGTTATGGCCTAGATTGTTTATGTTCATGCAGTGTTTCTTTTTGTATGACTCATAGTTCTGCACAATCCCAAATAGTGTTAGTTCTACATTCTCCTGCCAGGTGCTGGTTTACACGTTCTCATTTTTGTCTCAACAGGGTTGGCAAGACATCTCTGATGAATCAGTATGTGAATAAGAAGTTCAGTAATCAGTACAAAGCTACTATAGGAGCAGATTTCCTGACAAAAGAAGTGATGGTTGATGACCGACTTGTCACAATGCAGGTAGAGATGACCGGTTGTTTTTACTGAAAGCACATGATGCTTTGAAATAAAAATGAAAGCATCTAAAGCATTTTTCTTTTCCCCATTCCAATGAGTGTCATCTTATTACATCAACTAGCTTTACGTTTTTGTATTATTTTTTATTTGAATTTCTTATAAACTGAGCGATGGTTTACCCAAAAATGAAAATTACCCCATACTTTACTCGCCCTAAAGCCATCCTTTAGTAAGCCCCGGGAACCTTTAATAATGGATGGATGCATTTTTTTGACCTTCAAATTTTGGATTCACTGCCATTATAAAGCTTGGATTAGCCAGGACATTTATATAACATGAATATAACTGATTGTATTCGTCTGAAACAAGAAAAACATATACACCTAGGATGGCTTTAGGGTGAGTAAATTATGTATTATTACAGTGCCTTGCGAAAGTATTCGGCCCCCTGGAACTTTGCAACCTTTTGCCACATTTCAGGCTTCAAACATATTGATATGAAACTGTCATTTTTTGTGAAGAATCAACAACAAGTGGAACAATCATGAAGTGGAATGAAATTTATTGGATATTTCAAACTTTATCTTATCTTAAAAATAATCCTATCCACAACTTTCCTGCAAGTCTTGGTGGGCGTCGCCATGACACTCTTCCGGTTGACGGTATCTCAGTTCCGGTTTAGCACACATTACAGTTATGCTGCGTTCACGCCAGACGCGAGTGACGCGAATAAATAGCGCTATTCGCGCTAACATGGATGCGTGAACATTTTGACTCCATTTGCTTCATTCACTACACAACAGACGCAAATTTGCGTCATGGGAGGGGCTTCTGCCAGGCAGCGGCAGTCGTCAGAAGGACGAGCCGAGTTAAGGCTGCTCTCGCTGGGGTTAATGAGCGCTGAGTGCCGCTGAGTGCTTGGGTCTCACCTCCGAAACTTGCTTGCTTCCATAAACCATGTCACATAAACGGACCCATTTGACATGTTGCCTAGCACCCTACGCACCCAACGAGCTTCAAATAAACTCAAGAATTGTGATGTAGAAGTAATATTTATATTTTAATATTAGTAATTGTTGAAATCATGTCAGAAATTGTCAGTAGACTTTTAATCAACTTGAAAATAGATGCATGAACTTCAATTAATTTAAGTGCATTGTAATAAAAATAAAAATGTCATTGCTGTAAATTTAATTATTGAGTTTATATAATATATTAGTTTAACCTATTTAAAATACTGCAGTACAACTGTATAATTTTTTTTCAAGGGGTATGTTTATTGTTTTCAATAATTTACAGATTTATTGTGTAGCAAGACCGCTCAAACAACCTAACGTTAAATAGAGACATGCACTCTCGCGGGACCCAGCACAACCGAGTGCGTCGCGGGATAATATTTGATGGTGAATGCGGATGCGGGTGGCAAGATATTATTGTGTGCATGTCGCGGGAAAATAAAATTATTTTGCGGGACTCCCGCAAAGTGGAAATATCTAACAAAATAAATAACTAGAAACAAATAAACCTTTATTTATAATAAAATAAAATCGATTTACAGGCACATGGACGGAAGGTAACTCTCGCGTGGATCATAGGAACAGCCAAGCCTACCACACAGTGGCAAAATGTGTGCACCGCATAACTCGGTGAATCGCTTAGTGCTACAGATATTAGTAAGTTCTTGTAAGATAGTCAGATCCATGCGACCATCTGGGACATGTGATCATTTTGCCTGAAGTGTTGTTGTAAAAGTCTACTCCTGAATCCTCATAATACAACCAAGCATTTAGCTGATAACAGTACATACTAATGTAAACCGGAAGTTCGTTACCGGCGTGTTCTACATTGCCATAGCGATCATGGGAAAGGTCAGAGTTCGGGAAAGTTGTGGATAGGATAGGCTTATTTTTAGGTAACCTATCCCTTTAAGCTTAATGTTTTTTTATTCACCCTCATATCATTTTAAACCTGTTTGACTTTCTTTTTTCCATGGAGCATAAAAATAACAACAACAATCTTACTAGCTATGTTTCCATCCACCTATTTTTATTTCAGGATATTGCATAAAAACACTGGGTGGATTTGTATACCCAGATATGTATACATTTTAAAAATGCTCAATTGAGGTGGATCATTTTTAGTTCTCTAATAAGACAACAACTATGATTGAAATAAATCCCTCGATGTGAGGATATGATTGTATAACTGTTTAACCAGAGAACAAGTTTCATTGCACAGCATTCTTTCATTCAGATATGGGATACAGCAGGTCAAGAGCGGTTCCAGTCACTGGGTGTGGCTTTCTACCGCGGTGCTGACTGCTGCGTGCTGGTGTTTGACGTCACTGCCCCCAACACCTTTAAGACACTGGACAGCTGGAGGGACGAGTTTCTGATCCAGGCCAGCCCACGCGACCCAGAGAACTTCCCTTTCGTTGTGCTGGGCAACAAAATCGATCTGGAGAATAGACAGGTGGGTGCTATTAAGTCAGCCTTTATTTCTATAGCACATTTAAAAACAACAGAAGTTGACCCAAAGTGCTTTACAGATAGCCTGACAAGCCAGACCCATATCTAGATGTTTGGTCTGGAAAATCACCATTGACAGGGCTCAATCCGAGGGGCGGGATAAACGGTTGTCTTCCAAACTCCCTCTGCACACAATTGCATAGCGCTACAACCAACCAGAGCAACGAGAAGCGGAGCTAGTTGAAAGTTTAACCTTTCGCCGTATCCCGTCGAACACATTTTCCTTTCTTAAGAATGATTTCAGTGCCCTTCTTTTCTCAAAGAAAAGCTTAACCCCAAGTCTTCCAGAGTCACGGCCAAAGCCGATTCAAAAGAACGCCGTTCACCATCTTCCTTGTTTACAAGTAGCGGAACCGTCACAGCTCTGCCGTCATTATATTAAGCCCACCCTCTGACTCTACACGATGAGATTGGCCTGACCAGAGTTTGTTTTTTCCAGCTCAGAAGTCTATTGAGAGTTGCTAGACGACACTCATGGCAGATTAGATTTGCTGCTGCTAGGGTGCGTCTAGATTTCTAGGCTACTTTACAGATCAAGCAAGATAATTTTTTTTACTATTAAATATAAAACATAATAAATTACAACTTTTTCAAATATAACATCATATATTTGAGCTGCTTCAAAACCTATTCCATAATCTTTACAAATGCCACATAAAAAGATCTGTTTTTAAAAGAGGATTTAAAAATGGTTAGTGATGAAGATGACCTTACATGGAAAAAAAAGACTATTCCATAATTTAGGACCTAAATCGCAGGGGAGTCTTGGTAGCTTGTTGTAAGTCACCCTCTACAACTAACACGGCGATAAGCTTGTGTGAACTGATATTAGGTTAATAATGTAGTTCTACCACTGTGTTGGGTTTTGCTCAATACTAGGTGGAAGATGCAAGATCATTTTTTAATTATATTACCACATTGTGTACCTATGATAACTCCTAGTTAAACTTTCTGTTGTTGGTCACATGGAAAAGAAAAACAGACATAAGATAATTTTTAACTTCATTATTGTATCAGGACAATTGTATCATGGATATTTTTGAAAAAGAATAAAAGGTGCCCTAGAATGATTTGAAACTAAATGTTAAATTATTCTCTGATATCTACATAGAGGGTATGTGGCTTATTTAAGGGGGGAAATTGTCCAGATACAGTTTTACAGGTCTATTTACAACCCTATAAATTGTCCCTAGGATGTAATACTTGTTTTTGCCTTATTTGGAAGAGTCAGGAGTATTAATGTTGAGCTCTGCTCTGATTGGCTTATTTCAGCAGCTCACAGCACACTGTAGTTCAGCTGTTCAGCGAAGCAGCTCGTGAGTCCTGACCGCTCTGACAGAACACAGACCGACTGAATGCCACTTGAAGCAGAACATCTCAAATGGAGATTACTGAAGTGCAGCTTACTTGTTTATTGGTGGTTTCAGATCATCCGCGCGCGAGAAAGAGCTCGCGTTTGTGCTGTTACCAGATTTCAGTAACTTAAATCCCCCAAACAGAGCTTTTCTGTGAAAAAAAAACATACTATCCAGTGTTTTACCTAAATGTACAATATGGCAACCATATGCACGCTCTCTCTTTTGCACGCACGGATGATCTGAAAACACCAATAAACAAGTAAGCTGCATTTCAGCAATCTCCATTTGAGATGTTCTGCTTAAAGTGTCATTCAGTCTACATTTTAGACTTGTCTTTTTTCGTCAACAATATTGCATGTTTATATAACGTTAGTCACAATGTAGGCTACGCAGTGTCCGTGATGTACTCTGAAATACAAGCATGCAAAAACATCATAGGCCTACTTCAGCTCAAAAATATAAATATATAACTTATATTTTTACAAAATGAATAGCCTTGTCAAATGACTATCGTTTTAACTTATATGGTGGAAAAGGTGACGTTTGCTAGAAGGATCCAGTGAACGATCTTTAAGCAACGTATCTACGGTTTTATTTTGTAATACAAAATAATATTACCCTTTGTCATTAGACACACTATTTAGTTTTGTATTGTACTTGGAGTTTCCTATTGTTACTGTACTAGCATCTTGCGTTATCTAGACAATGCGATCTCTCTAAGAAACTTTCAATTTAATCAGAAATTGTTTAAACAGTCAATAAGTGGATAAATCACTACTTACTGCTTGCAGGAATACAGTTGCCCCTTTCTTCAGTTTAAGACGCTGATCGAAGCTTGCTTGAAATGAGCCGCACAAACGAACGATTTTGAATTAAATTGTTGTGGTATCCGATTATAGTAAAACTCAACCATGACTGTTGATATATGAAAAGTCCTCACGTCTCCTGCACAGCCTGGAAAATGAAGTGTCATGAGAGCTGCCGTTTTTGCTATCCTTCAGTGCCGCTTGTTTACCTGCAGTCCTGATGATTCGGCTCCGTCAGTTCCGCCTGACAATGAACATGTTTGGACATATGCAAATGTTGGGGGCATCCATATAAATTATCCCAATGCTTGTGTCACGGTTGGCCTTATGTTTAGAAGCACTTATTTTTCCGTGGTGTTTGATTCACGTGATTTACATAAGAAGTAGGAGGCAAGGGTGTTTAAGACTCACAGTATGTGATGTCCATGTACTGAACTCTTATTGTTTCACTATGGCATGGTTAATTCAATTTTTCATTCTAGGGCACCTTTATAGGTCCCGTTCTTCGCGTGTTTTCGAAGCTTTGATTATGTTTACAGTGTCCAATATAACATGAGTTTATGTTTCGCGTGTAAAAAAACACAGTATTTTTCACACAATTTACTTATCTAT
The DNA here is from genome assembly GCF_024679245.1 of Pseudorasbora parva. Classification (NCBI taxonomy): domain Eukaryota; kingdom Metazoa; phylum Chordata; class Actinopteri; order Cypriniformes; family Gobionidae; genus Pseudorasbora; species Pseudorasbora parva. The sequence goes on along the minus strand of NC_090193.1, from coordinate 19,872,855 downwards.
ACAGCGTGGCTTCCTCTGTGCTAAAAACGGCCTGATGATTTCCTTGTTCTATGAAGGCTCTCCTTCAGAAACACGTAACGAGTTCTGATTGGGCCAGGGCTTCCCGTGTTGTGATTGGACAGCAGCTTAGCGCACTTTGCCCGGAAAGGTCCCGCCTCTTACCATAACGGAGAGATGTAAGCACTGAATGCGCGCTCTTCTCCACGTGGGAGAGCAACAAGGCCACGCCCCCTTTTTTGCGTGTTCTTGTGGGCGGAGGGTTAGTCAACAAACGGTTCTAGTGACGTCATTACATACCTGCACTTCCTGCTGTAGTCCAAACCAGCCGTTCGCTGTAGGCTTTGAAAGGGAACTTCTGTTAAATAAAATATCTTGCTTGGCATTGAACTTTGAGCTTTATAATTTTACAGGTATTATTTATGTTTCTAACAGCAACATTACACACTAACTAAAGTTTGAAAGATGGAATCGCGAAGAACGGGACCTTTAAACTAAACTAAGAACATGTTCATCGTTTAAAGATGTGTATGATATTGTGTGTATGAATTGCATTTTTAGAGTAAATGAATGGATGTGCACTATTAAATTATCATGTAATTGACCCTTGTACATATAGAAGTGAGTAGGGAATATATTTCAAGATCATGTCACATTCTAAGAAGCCAAGGGAGCTAATTTAAGACCAGCTGCACCCTCTCCATATACATGCAAAGTGTCTTGGAGTAGTTTAAATTCCCTGAACTTCCAGTGAATGATACCTCAAATAAATGTCTGCCTCAGACATGAAACTCTAGAGAGCGCAGGCTGATAGGTCCTTTACATTCAGTCATATCAATACCACATGGTACGAGCTGATTGGCCACTGCTGATCCTGCAGCCGATGAGAATGTTTGCTCAAATTTCAAATAGTCTGGTTCATTGTGTGCTGTAAGCTAGTCCTTCAATGCGCTTAGATTCGTTCTGAAACCATCCAACTGCCTAGATCTTAAATTGTTAAAACAATGTGTATGAGCAGAACTGTGAATGTCTTTACTGTCACTTTTGATCAATTTTATGCATCCTTACTGATCCCAACTTTTGAATTGTACATTAAAGGACCTGAGAGATATTGCCCAGTATCATGGAGGAAAAGCATGGGAAAACGCTAATTTTCTAACTTTGAATATAATCATGCATTGACAGTAACCTACAGCATTATTCACATTCTTTGAAGTTCCCATTTTGATTTTTCCTTTTCCACCCTCAGGTAACCACCAAGCGGGCACAAGCTTGGTGTCAGAGTAAGAACAACATCCCATACTTTGAGACCAGTGCAAAGGAGGCCATTAATGTAGAGCAGGCTTTCCAGACCATCGCACGCAATGCACTCAAACAGGTACGTGTTGTGTATGTATTGAAATATGTATAAACCAAGAGATAGAGCCTAAAGTATACATCCTTTTTTACATGAACTCTAGGATATGTTTACAGAGCATGTGACGCAAATTTCATTATCAACATAGTACGCACACAGTCGGATTTTCCTGACTGCACATACAATATACGGTCAGCTCACGAGGCTTTTTCAATAAGTAGTTTGTCCACAAGGGGGCAACACTGCCCAGGCCTGTTGTTTCACTGCCGAAAAATAAGCCAAAGAGAATGAGACGACAACAAACATCTGATATGCAGCAACAATTGATGGATAATCAATAACAGATAATTGCAACTCTAAAGGACAACTCCGGTGAGAAATTAACCTAGGTTTAATTAACAGATGGTTACAGAGTAGATCGTTCTCTAGGATGCGTTTTCATGGAAATCCAATGTAAAGAGTTTAATCTCTAAAAACAGATTAGCTTATAACGCTTGTCTATGGGGCACAGGGTAGTGAAATTAAATCGCTAGTTAATACCACTAACAAGGCTCAAAATAGCCTCACACTAACACAGTATCATAATGAGGGTCCCAACATGCAAACCGAAGCATAGACAGTAAAAGAATTGGACAGAGCGTTCCCATAGACTTCAACGGCAGAAAGTGAGGTCAATCAGAGGCACTCACTTCCTGATGGCTGAGAGAACTGCGCAAGCTCAGACTGAGCTTGACGATGTAGATGTGACGTGAGCCTCCTGTCTGACAGCTGTAGGTCTTCTAGTAGTTGTGGAAATATTAAAATCTGAATAACGTTGTTTAAATATATATATATGAACGTCTCCTCCTGTCTTACGGTAATTTCTCAACTGTGCGACAGAGTCGCGTTGGTTATGACGCAACCGTTACAAAAACAGCTTCTACGGGGCAATAGTGTAAGATACAAGGTAATAAAGCTTTTTATGCATTGTCGTGTTTCTTTAGAAATAAACAATGGACAAATGGAGTCTTTAAACGCCTCAGATGTAAAGTTATTCACTGTCAAAGTGACTCAAAAATGAATGGGAATCAATGGGATGCTAACAGCAGGTGATGGCTTGGTTAGCAATGGCCGCCCCTATGGGTGGAACGCTTTCCAAGTGCTAGATTACCCCCTTGTGCATTACGTGTTCACAGACAGGCGCCATCTTGGAAAACAGTCTCGACTCAGCAAGCCACAAGCGCTGTGCTTAGTGATGAACTGTGACTTGGAATCTCATATGGTCCGTTGTTTCCGGAAGAAAACCCTGAACGCATCAGAGAAAATAAATAAATAAAAATAAAAATGTCCATGTCATTGCTTTTCACAAAACTTAATTCCTATCGACCAGCTCACTTAGAACAGCGCTCGTGGATCGATTCGTCGAGACTGTTTTCCAAGATGGCTGCTGTCCGTGAACGCATAATGCACTGTGTTCATAAAGTATCTTCTTATTAAACTGTTTGTATATTTACAAAATTCTCAATGCTTCGGTTTGCATGTAGGGACCATAGATTGTAAAAAAAATATGGACGTAGTGTCCGTGACGTCACCCATAGGATTCCAATAAGCCATTCTGAAGCTTAAAGTAGAAACGAGCTGGGCGTTTCCATCTTGTGAGTGAGTCAACGCGTGTCACTCCCGGATAACAGAAGATGGGCAAAAAGGCGGGATGTGCGCGGAGCTGAGGTGACACAATAACTATAGACGGCGGATAAATGGCTATTCACTTGTAACCACCACCCTTAATTATGCAGAACTTTAAGGCTTTATATAACGTAAACGAATGAGTTATAAAAAAATTCACCCCCCTCAGAGTTGTCATGAAGATCAAAATTAGCCTTATAAGCCAAAACCACAATTTGTACCAGGCTGTAAACATGTTTTTTTCTGCTGTAAAGTTGAGCATTTTAACATGGGGCTCAATGAGATTCTGCTCCCTTCTGGAGCCAGTTGAGGAATTGCAGTTTACATTACTTCCGTATTGGCTTCAAGAGAGATCGCGGGAGGTTGCCGCTTGGTAGGGACCCTCATTATGATACCGTGTTAGTGTGAGGCTATTTTGAGTCTTGTTAGTGGTATTAACTAGCGATTTAATTTCACTACCCTGTGCCCCATAGACAAGCGCTATAAGCTAATCTGTTTTTAGAGATTAAACTCTTTACATTCGATTTTCATGAAAACGCACCCCAGAGAACAGTCTACTCGGTAACCATCTGTTAATTACCCCTAGGTTCATTTCTCACCGGAGTTGTCCTTTAAACACATTTTTCACATTGGTTATAATTAGGGGTGCATCGGTTATCGGTAAAAAATCTAAATGTACTGTTCACCACCATGGACTCATCTTTAATATGTTTTTGTGGAAATTATGCATAAAAAAGACAGAGCGTTCGGCTAATTTATGTTTGTCTATGGATATGCATTGTGGCTTCCCAATACATTACAACAGTGATGATAAAAAATGTGGACAAAACAGTCATTCTTTGTAAACTTAGTTTAATGTGAAAGCTGCATGCCGTGCCAATTTAAACGTTGCAAGAAGACACAAAAGAGACCTTGCTTCAACCGAAGCACGCACACAGAAAGCTGTGTCTGAGACAGCGTGCAAATATCGAGTTTTCTTCTAAGTCTTGAGCGGACAAAAATTGTCAACATGCCAGTCTTGGCGAATATCCTATAAAACATAGGTGGTTACGTTCTTAAAGAAAACGTAAAAAGTCTAGTAAGACAATTCTTGTGTGTCAGAATCAGTGTACTGGATCCATGCATTATGGCTTAAAGTTGGCTGTGTTTCTATTAATCAACAAAATGCAAGAATATCACTCACTGCTCTTGACTGAATAGCTTTTGTAACTTTAATAATGATTCATCTTTATTTAATTTATGCAGTAAAGATTATATGCAATATTTTAATTGCGATTACTTAAATTTCTGTACCTGAAAACTATTGTTAGATATACGAAAAAGCTGAACTGTTGATTTGTAACATCCCTTTACATAACTTATGGAGAGGAATTGCACAGACACTGAACAAGGATTAAACGTTTGAGTGTTTGCATGTTATCAAATGATTTTGTCTTTGTAATCTTTAACATAAAAATATACTTCCCCTGTGGAATGACCTTCCTTCTCTGATTCCGTCTGACCCTGGAAATGCTCCAAAACAGCTATTTGTTTTTGTAATCTCAATGTTGTTCATCACAGCACCAAATACTTAAAGACTTAATAGTCTATTTATTTTCAAACGTAAACTTTTTTATATTTAAATCTAGACTACAACATGTCCCAACGATTAGAAATGTTCTGATTATTTGTTAATGTTCAGTAAAACTTTGAGACATACGGCTTCATTCGTTTACATGTTAATTCATTTTTACCAAACTGACAATGAAAAATACTTATAAAGATTTAATTATTCTGAGTAGGCTAATGTTAATTTCTTAGTTACTGTTTTATAACATTACTTAAATCAAAATAACTTATTTAATGGACCTAAGATAAAACTAACAAAGACCATTTGTATTTCTTAACTAACATTAACAAAAATATAACACTTGTAGCTATAACAAATATAACATGTAGCTATTGCTCAATCTTAGCTAATGCATTAAATAATGAGACCTTATTATAATGTTACCTGTTGTTCTTTATAGCATAATACTTTTGCACTTTAATCTGTTTGTAAATTTTACTTTTATATATTTTTGGTGCATTGTCTTATTCTATTTAAACATTCAATGTTATTTTTGTTATTACAAAAGAGTTATTAAAGCTGTTATACTATGACAACACTTTTTTTGCAACTTTTTTCAATACCGTATACCGTGATAAAAGCTTCAGCAATTAATCGCAACATGAAAAATTGATACCTGCACATGCCTATTCCACACCGCTGTCTCCGCTGTCCTTTGAACGGGTCTTCCTGCTTCTATGGAGCTCATCCCTCCGAAAAACACAATGGTCTTAGATTGGTTAGATAGCCAAATGTAGTTATTATTTTTATTGGTTGAAGCGCCAAGCACTGGTTGTCCGGAAACGCCACACCCGTTACCATTATGGGCAGAAGTTACATCTGCGGTGACTAGCAAGGGTTTATGATGTCACTAACTCGGGAAGAAGCTTGTTGAAGTCCAAACCGGATGTTTTTTTAGGCAATAAACTGCCATAACTTTAAAGGGTTAGTTCACCCCTAATGTTGTTCCACACCCGTAAGACCTCCGTTCATCTTCAGGACACAGTTTAAGATATTTTATATTTAGTCCGAGAGCGTATCTAAATCTATGCACACTTTACTGTCCATGTCCAGAAAGGGAATAAAAGCATCATCAAAGTAGTCCATATGTGACATCAGTTACTTAGTTAGAATCTCTTGAAGCATCGAAAATACATTTTGGTCCAAAAATCTCAAAAATTACGACTTTATTTAGCATGGTCTTCTTTTCTGTGTTTGTTTTCAAACCTCAAATAATGATTCAAACGGTTATGAATCAGCGTATTGATTCAAGATTTGGATCGCGTGTCAAACTGATGTTTGGTGTCGCTGTCCGCTGATATTCGATGCTTCTAGAGATTCTAATTAACTATAAAATATAGTTTTATTCTTTGTGTGAACAGGACTGAGACTGAAGTATACGTTGTGCTTATCTGTACCCCTTTTTTATTTTGTAGGAAACCGAAGTGGAGTTGTACAACGAGTTTCCTGAGCCAATTAAACTAGACCGGAACGATAGAGCCAAGCCATCAGCAGAGTCTTGTAGCTGCTGAGGACCTCCAGGGGGCGCAACGTTTCACACTCAGTCTCTCTGGCCTCGTCTCTGCCTCACTCCCTCTCTCTTGCGTTCTTTTTCACCCCTCCCTCCTCCCCAGTTCTTTATCTCCTTCCCTCCCTTTACTCGATATAATCACTGGCCTTTGTAGATGAGCAGACTTCCTCTCATTCAGTATCCTATACAGTTCGCATTCACAGCCTTAGACACAACACACACGCCCACTTATGCTCCAGAGGCTCAATCTGACACCCATTTCCGTACACGAATCCCAACACCTCACACCGGTTCTGCAGAGTCATCGCTTCACCCACGTAAAAAGTCTTCACAACACTTCAATGGCTCTCGAGACTTTTTATATGATCCCATCCCGCAGTGCAATTGAAATATGTGTGACGTGAACGCTGAAAGATGGGGGGAGGGTGTATCAGAGCATTAAAGCCGTATGTTGATACCAGAACTACCCGCCATGTTCTTCATCATTCTGCTTGAAATAAAATGGCGGCCTGGCATAAAGCATGCTACATTTGTCTCTCAAAGTCATGAAACTGAAGCACTGGAGGTCTAACACTGCCCCCACTGTTACATCTGAGAACTGCAATTAATCCAGTGTACGCCCAATCACTGTCCTCAAAATGGAAAACGAAAACATGAATTCCCAACCAAGTGATGGGAAATTTAGATATTACATCTAAATGATCTACAATTCATACTATGAGTGTTTATCGGCATCTTTTTTTAACCATCGATCCTCATGTCAGCATGACCGAATCCCCGCGAGTCTGCCATGAACAAGTAGTGGCGTAGGCCATCTCTTGTCAGTTTTTTTTTTGTTATTTTATTTTCATATCTTGCCTGGACTCTACCAGTAGCTCAGGATGGTGGAGAATTTATGTGCTCAGTATCACTCAGATCTTTTCCTGTCTGTTCATTATTATTGTAATTATTATTATCTTTGTTGCATTTATATACAAATAAACACAACTAGACAACATTGGGGTAAAACTGAATTGTTCATGACCATCAATGAAACAAAATGCACAGCATATACATTGTTCAAAATAAATGTATTTCAAAGTAATAATGGAAATAAAATTAAGTTGTTGAATAAATGTTATGCACTGAGTGTTTGTTTTGAAGACGTGATATCAACTGGAGCCATTTCAAATGTCCACAAATCAATTATTAAATGTGAATGTTTATTTCTGTCATATAAAACCATGAAAAAGGAACACAATGAATGCTTATCTCTCTTAACAGACATTTTAATCTTTAAATTTATCAGCTTTGTTCATTCTGATGAGATGTGACGTCTACAGCATTTAAGGAAGTACACTGTAATTCGGCTTTCAAGTCTTTGGTTTCTTGCTGGAACCTGTTCCCAGAAGCCATTGCTGGAGAGACCCAGTCGGCTTGGTCTGATTCTCTGCTGCAAGCTTTCCTTCAGGGCCTTTAGCTGTAGTATCTTCATCAGGATTCTTCCTCTTAGTGGGCGAGGCGGTTTTCAGCCAGCTCATCATCATTTTGCTGCTGGCTGTAGGTTGAACTGTCTGGACAAGGCAGAAGGTGGAAGGTCAGTATTTAAACAACAGGAATATCTATTAAGATATGATGCATATATACAGGGGCGTGGGACTGGGGGGATAAAGTGTACTGAGTAACCAGGGCTCGAGGCAGGGAAGTCCGTTTTCTATACATACACATACATGGTACGGGGGCCCAGCAAGATGGTTTGTACCCAGGGCCCAAAATTTGGTGCTACGCCACTGCATATATATGCATCTCTATGTGACCCTGAACCACAAAACCAGTCATAAGGTAGCCTGATAAGCCAAACCAACATCAAGATGCTAGGTCTGGGAACACACCGTTGGCAGGGCTCAATCTGAGGGGCGGGATAAACAGTTGTCTTTCAAATCCCCTCTGCTGCAACTGGATAGTGCTACAACCAACCAGAGGAAAAGGAGGTGACGTAGTCAGAGCGAGAAAGTCCTTTTTTAAGAATGATTTCAGTGATTCCAACTCTGCCGTCATTATATTAAGTCCGCCACCGACTCTATACACGAAGTGATTGGCCTGACTTTAGTTTGGTTTTTCAAGCTCACAAGCCAACGGAGAGTTGCTAGACGCCCCTGGCTGCAAATTACACTTGCTGCCGCTAAGGTGCAGCTAGATTTCTAGGCTGGTCATAAGGGTACATTTTTGGAAATTGCAATTTATACATCATCATAAATAACCTGTCCATTGATTTATTATTTGTTAGGCTAGGACAATATTTGGCCGAGATAAAACTATTTGAAAATCTGGAATCCAAGGGTGCAAAAAAATCTAAATATTGAGAAAATCGCCTTTAAAGTTGTCCAAATTAAGTCTTTAGTAACACAGTTTACTAGTAATATATATTTACGGTTGGGAATTTACAAAATATCTTCTTGGACATGATTTACATGAGTTTACTTAAGAGGTTAGTTCACCCAAAAATGAAGTTGATGTCATTAATGACTCACCCTAATGTCGTTCCTCACCCGTAAGACCTCCGTTCATCTTCAGAACACAGTTTAAAATATTTTATATTTTTGTCCCAGAGCATATGCAGTCTATGCACACTTTACTGTCCATGTCCAGAAAGGGAATAAAAACATCATCAAAGTCGTCCAAATGTGACATCAGTTGGTTAATTAGAATCTTTTGAAGCACCAAAAATAGAATTTTGGTCCAAAAATATCAAAAACGACGACTTTATTCAGCATTGTCTTCTCTTCCGTGTTCCTCACAGATTCAAACGGTAATGAATCAGTGAATCGATCAATGATTTGGATCACCAATGTCACGTGATTAAAGCAGTTTGGATTGTGTGTCAAACTGCCAAACTATCCTAATAATGATTTTTGGCATAACAGAGTAGAAATTATATATATAAAATTGACCCATACAATGAATTAAAGGCTTTTGCCACAAATATACCCATGCGACTTATGACTGGTTTTGTGGTCCAGGGTCACGTATAGCAGTTCGCTTGTCTGGCTTTCACCAGACCAAGCTCAATTTAAGATTGAACAATAGTCTGGGGAGTCTGCTCTTTATTTTCTACTGCACAAAACGTGTGATCAACTGGCATTATTCTAATAACTCTGTACGCAATTGGATAGTCCTTAAACCAATCAGACCAAAAGAGGCGTGATCAACAGGCAACGAGCCATAGTTTCTCTATCTGGCATCATGTTAAACTTTCAGCTTTCATAAAATTCAGTTTTGCCATTACAGAAATTAATAAATTATATTTATTTAAATAGAAAACTATAAAATAGTTTAATTAAATTAAAACTATTAAATTGTAATAATATATTTGTTTATATTGTAAAAATAACTTTTTAATGCTTAAATGTTTATGTGAAATGTTAATCTAAATAAAGATACATAAACATAAACCATTTTAATCCTAAAACTCATTTCCAATCACACTGTAATTTTGTTAAATTAAGCAAAAAATGTAAAAATATATTACACTTGTGTATTAGGGTACATTAGGACAAACAATTTTGAATTACAAAAATGTAAAAACTAAGATTTTTTCATTTAAAAAAATGACGATGTATGTATACACTGTTGGCTATTGTTAGAGGATACATTATATAAACGTGTGTGAATAAAAAAGTTTCACCTTCTTAATCGTGGGGTCTACAGGCTGCAGACACTCTGGAGAGTTGTTGCGGGAATTGTTGACCAGTGACGAGACGGGGTGAAAGGTCAGGGAGGACTTTGGCTGAAGTAATTTCATAGCTTCCAGTGATTTCACTTCTCCAAAGTCCAACCACCGTCTTACCTCATCCTCTCCGTCCAGCACAGCCGGCATCCTGTTAAAAAACACGTTAATTTGACTCATTACAATGAAGCATATGACACTGTTTTGATGTGATGTAAAAAGAAACATATTTATGTGCTCAACCTGTCATGAATGCTTTGAAGATTTGGAGAGGCATCTACAGTAATAACAGTGTAAGTGTACAGCGCCTCTCCACCACAAGGAGGAGTCCAGGAGTCAAAGAGTCCTGCTATTGTCAGCAGACGCCACCCTGTCCAGTCACTGTCTTCTTGATCTCTCTGTAGACAAGTGGAGGAATAAACAGATGAGTAAGACTGGAATAAGCTAACAAATGCATCTCATATGCCTGTCGAGCTTGGGCTAACCTTGCCCTGGTCCAAACTTTGGTCACATTTCGGTTCCTGTGTGCTGTGTTGACTGGGCACTTGTCCTCCTTGGCTTTGTGGGAAATATATGAAGAAAGGCTGTTTCTCTTTCTCCAATCGCCTCCATTCGTAGAAGCCATCAGCTAGAATGACACAGCGCTGGCCTTTCAGAAGAGGATCCTGTACAATATGTTTCAACAAAAGCATTTGCAATCGATTAACAACCTTTTAGCTCACAATAGTTTAAACGGTTTATAAGTTACTGTTAAAAATGAGGTCCCCTATGGATAAAATATAACATTTTTGCTTCTGGAACCTGACAGTTACACTCTATAAAGCAGAGTTTAATTTTGTACCAATGACATTTCACTATAGGCAGGGCTTCACTGCTAATGTAGAATAAATGAGGATGTCTCATGTACCTTGTAAGACTTCTTTTCTAGCAGGCTCTCACTGCGACAGTTAGAGGTGTTGTACTGCATCTTATTGGGGTCATTCTCTTTGAACCATGCCGGGACGAGACCCCAGCGCATCGCTGCCAACACGCACTCATCTACAGGGGCATCCTATGGAAAGTGGTTTATTTAAGAGCTGTTCTTCAGCAACATAAGTTTGTGCGTATATGTTTTGACTAATTGACATGCCTTGTTGAAGTGTTTGTTGGACAGCAGCACAGGGCTGAAGGACTGAGGACTCTTGTTGTATGAGGGCCGGTATTTGTCGGTGTCTCCATCCTTCCACCGGGGCCGGTGTCGTTGTCCTGTTCGGTCTCGATAACGAGACGCACGGCTGAGCTCGTCCGGCGCAAGAGTGCAAGCCGTTCTCCCGCACATACTGTCGCGTGCCGAACCTGTGACATCAACATACATATGGTACATTTACTTAATGCAAGTTTTTGTTTATTTTTTAAGTGGTTAAACAAAACAAAAACCATAGTGCCTTAAAATAACTATGCTGTGATGTGACATTTCTTAGTTAAAATAATACAAACACTAACTCAGACAAAAAGAGAAATTTTGTTTCTATGTATATTTTTTTATAGAAATTGAAAAACTCTTTATCCACAACTGTACCTACGTTTACTCGTTTTAAAGTGCTGTTAGCTAATCAGAATGCTGATATACTCTATTTGTATATGGTCTTTCCTTTTCTTTTTTGTGGTCGTAGTGTTATATTTGATTCGTTTTAAAGAACTGTTACGAAAAAGTAAATCATCTGTTTCTTTTACGTCATTACGTAAAACGTCATCGCGCTGTTTTTGACGTCCCAGAGGGAGGGAATCATGGAGGGAATCGTCTCTCGCCTAGGCTAAATCGGTTCAATGATTTAATGCTTTGTTGAATCGACATCCGCCTGTAACTTACATACAGCATTGCAGTCGCAGTCCAACGGTCTATGGTTCAACCATTTCACTGAGAAAATCCGACTCACAAGAACGATTCGTTCGTGAAGCAGTAACTTAGCTGTCAGCCCGTTTAAACTGCTGTAACAACATACTTTACTCTAAAAATATGAACTTTGACTTCTTAAAAGGCCGCATGCCGTTTAATTTTACCTCATAGCATAATTTACAGGTTATTCGGTTAGACTGCTAGTTAACATTACATGCAACGGTTTCTGTACCGCAGAGTTTGCCGTCATAACCTGGCAAACACGATACAGATGCATTAAGAAATAGTAGACATTACTAACATACGGTTATAAGGTAAAGTACATTCTTACCAGTCAAGAACAAGTCCTTATTTTGAGGTAAAGACTAAAATCAGAAAGAGCAACGAAGTTGATGTCTACTTAACATGAAGTGTGTTTAAATACGAAATGGCGCCCTCTGTCAGTTACTGGTTTAAAATCAATGCTTTGCATACACAGATGAACACTACTCTATTAACCATTTCGTTTTTATTTTCAAAGACACACATACATGCAACAGCAATGTTTAGAATTAGTTTATAAAATTTCAGATACATACAATTTTCAACATGAACTGAAATAAATGATGAGCATGAATTTACAAACGCTGATATGTCTACTTACAATACCATTATACAAGCTTTATTTCCTTTTACTCATATAAAAACTAAAAATAACGTGTTTTTTTCTCTATCCCATGTAGTAACAAAATACTATCAACACTATGACAACAGCTTTAAAGAGACCGAAGATGAAAATTCTGTAATTTTACTCACCCTTGTGTCATTCCTAACCTGTATGACTTTCTTTCCTCTGTGGAACACAACTTAATATATTTTGAGAAATGTCTCAGTGTTTGTGTCCATACAATGAAAGTCAATTGTTATAAAAACCTACATTTTTGGTAACCTACAATTTTCTCCAAATATCTTGCTTTATGTTCCAAAGACAAAATAAAGTCATATAGGTTTAGAACTACATGATGTAGAGTAAATTACATCAGAATTTTCATTTTTGACAGAACTGTCGCTTTTACAATATCAAACCATCCTTTGATGCAGTTGCATTTGGAACTGTACAGAGAGACAAAAGAATAAATGGTAAACTCAATGTGCCATAGTTCTGGGATCAACAATGTCAAGTCAGTGGCACTTGAAATCCATAGTGTCAAACACCTTATTTATCACAACTAGCCAAGTCAGGTATTATTTTGGATAGAGAGTAGTCATAACATATAAACAATTATATTAAATGTTAATTTACGTGTTCTCTTTAAGTTGTTTGAATGAAGCATCCATAGCCAACACACATGAAAGAGAAAACACCACATTATAGCTGCCAGTCACATTTATCCATCTAGGAGTTTGAGAATACTTTCTCTCTCTTTTAAAGCTTTCCACGCCTGATCTTTCTCTTTTTTTGTTGGAGTGCGTTTCTTTTGCCTGGCTGCCATGATGCGACGGAAGGCCTCCATGACCTCATTATCAGCCACTCGAACCCGCTGTCGAAGCTCCTGTTTTCGCATCTCTTCCCGTGCCAACCTGCATGAACAGGACGAAAAGAGAAAGCTGACTTTCCTGATAATCACATGAAACCTGGTATTTCGCAATGCATATATGAGAAAAAAACTACTAAGATATTTCTACTTAAAATCCTCGTTATATCTAAAAATACACAGCTGGCTGCTTCAATACAGTTCTCAAAGTTGTCATCTAAATAAAACTATGGAAAATAAAAAAATCTTGACTTGTCACTCCCTCTAACTCCTTGAAAGATTACAGGCTTATTTTCATGAGCCAGACTTCATCTTGTGCTGATGGCAGTCTCGATCTGGATGTGAGGCTCTTTCGGTGAGACTCACTTGAGCAGCTCCTGCTTGCGTGAGCGGTTGTGGGCAGTCAGAGCTTTGAGTTCAGCTTGTCTTTTCTGCAGCTCAGCCAGCACCTCGTCTTCAGATTCTCCTCCGACACCTTGCCTCTCATCAGAGTCCAGCAGCCCCTGCGACACCAGCTCCTCTCTTATACGAGCCTCCAGTGAGCGTGTGTGAGGCACACTGGGGTACAGAATGAAAAATACAAAATAATTTTGTTATACCAATTGTGCATGATTCATCTCATTATTAAAGGGTTAGTTCACCCAGAAATGTAATTGATGTCATTAATGACTCACCCTGATGTCATTCCACACCAGTAAGACCTCGTTTTCAGAACACTGTTTAAGATTTTATATTTAGTACGACGAGAGCTTTTCTGTTCCTTCATGAAAGTGTTTGCACACTATACTGCCCATGTCCAGAAAGGTAATAAAAACATCATCAAAGTAGTCCATATGTGACATCAGTTAGTTAATTAGAATCTTTTGAAGCATCGCAAATACATTTTAGTCTACAAATAACAAAATACGCTGATTCACATTTTTTTTAGTTTGAATCCTTATTTGAGGATTGAAAACAAACAGGGAAGAGAAGACAATGCTGGATAAAGTCGTCATTTTTGTTATTTTTGGACTAACATTTATTTTACTGCATACACTGGATGTATACACTTCCATATGCTCTTGGAATAAATACAAAATATCTTATACTTGTGTTCTGAAGATGAACGGAGGTCTTACAGGTGTGGAACGACATTAGGTCATTAATGACATCAATTTCATTTTTGGGTGAACTAACCCTTTAATAAATGTTGTTGTTTTTATAACCTTTCATCAAAAATGTAATTGCTTTCTCTACCTCTGAAACATTGAATAATCTTAACCAATAGCTAATATCTTGGTATCCCGTTCATATCCACTTTTCATTATCCGACCAATTAGATCAATTAACTCAGAATGAATTAGGGTGGAGAATTATGAGCCAGGCCTTCTCGTTCAATATCAATGCCTGACTTCACAGTAGGGCTGTTTCGAATGCCATTTTTTGAGCTTCGAAGCTTAGGTGGCAATCAATATCGAATATTCGAAGCTTCGGTGGGTGGGGCTAAATATATAATAATAGTGTCGGTTTGCATTTGTATCATCTTTCACGACTTCACGTTTCACTCTTCGGCATCGTAAATGTGTTGCGGCAGACCCAGTGGAGTGCAGTGTTGCATTTGGTGCAATATGATCAGGTGGCACACATTCTTTAAATATTAATAAACATTTAAAAATCTTTTAAATAGAACAGTTTCCGGTACGCATTACACGGGCAGGTTTATGCTCCGAAAACGGACAGTGCACAAGTGATACAAAACACAAAGTCTGTTGAGAGCAAGAACTTTAATAAGGTATTAATAACGAACCTTTCTTTAAAACAAATGAATCCCAAAACAGAAATTAAATTAGTAACACACAGTGATTTCAATGAACTGTAATAAATAAAGAACACGGTAGCATGCTTATAAACAGTTGAATAAGAATAAATGAATTGTTTTTAAAATTACACAAAATGTAATATCTATTACAATTAGTTTTATTCTATATAAGGGATTTATTTTGTCTTATTCTGACTTTTTGTTAATTAAAATCTTTAAAATGCGCGATGCTTTTATTGAAAGCATGTTGCGGTGTTTTTTTTTTATTTATTATTATTATTTCAAGCATGAGTGAGAATGAGTCCGCGACGGAAGTCACGTGTTGAAAAAACAACAACGAATATTCGAATCTCAAAACTGAAAATCGAATGCCACCTCACCGAACGAATATTCGAATATTCGATTATTCTAGTACAGCCCTACTTCACAGATGCATTTATAGAAGAATGGTTAAAAATATTGACATGGGACTATATTATGTGGAAGCACAGACGAAGCACTGCTACTTGGGCACAGAGATATCACGGCTCTCATCCTCACGTCCTCTGGCTGTTGAGCGATCGCAACGTGTTGAGTGATATCTCTATGCCCAAGAAGCAATGCTTCACCTGTGCTTCCCCATAATATAGTCCCAAGTTAATATCTTCCTAGGATATTGCGTAGTCTTAATCTGCACAGTTATTTGTACTCGTTGTGAATACGCAGGCCATAATAAGTAATTTATTTTTATTTTTATTTGGATCACTTTTACTCGGGACATGCTAGCTGGCAACATAGGATTCCATGCATTATGCTATATAACATATATTTTGCTTCTGAGATTTTTTAGCACTAAATACTATTTGTGCAATAATTATGGTCCATTAATGACCACTTAAAATATTATTTATATATATTAAGACCGCTTATATTACAATTAGTGTAGTAATTAAGGTTAAAATAGAGAACCCCCACCCCCACAACCACACATTGCTTTCAAATCTGTGGGAAACACTGGGGCTAATTTTCATTTTTGGGTGAACTATTCCTTTTAATGACCCTATAATTATACTGGTTCACCTGACCCTTATTGGACACATTTCTGTTTGCATAAGATGCTTTCTTGTATTTAAATACAGTTCAACAGAGCACAACAGAATGGTTGAAGGGTTAATGAGATGTTAAAACAACTGTTTACATTTTTTAGGCCAGTAGGATGTTTGGAGAAATAAACTTTTTAATTTAGTGAAGACACACTAAATTACATCAAAAGTGAAAGTAAAGATTAAAAGTTAATGTTTTTAATGTTAATTTTGTTTTTTACCTGAAGGCTTTACCCTGGCTACGAGGCGACGTACCGGCCCCATCATCCTTTCCTGGAATGTCTGGAATAGGGGAATCCTCCATTGGAGATATGATGTTTTCCTACATGCACGAAACAGGATGTGACTGAAATAAACCACTAATATAAACTGAGCTGTGACAAAACTGACTAAATGTTGCAAAATATAATGACTTATTTTAGCAAATGATGAATCACTGACCTCAACAAGTGCTTGTAGAAGCCGCTGAGTGAGAGGGCCAAAGGGACAGCCATCGTCAGGAGGCTCATGCTGAGACTCTGATTTCTTCAGTAAGGCGTCTACATCTACACAAATAAGAATAGTAGAGGATAAAAGAAACTAAAAAAATGCAATGCTGCAACCGGAATCAAGATCTTTAATGACACGTTACCTTTAGCATCTAGTTCAGAAAGAGGACCCATCATGCTTTTCTTCTTGTCATTGGCTCTTGCTCCCTCTCTTTGCTCTTCTAACAGGTCCTCTTGAGCCCAGCGTTGGGAATAGTGTTTTCCAAGAGCTGGGATCTGCAAGGAAAACCCCCAGTCAGAGCTCAGAAGTGAACAATCAACACACTATCCATTTAACAGGCCTTTCTCTGAATAAAGAATCAGCTGAAGGAAAAGAGAGCAGAGCAGGAAGTGGATTGTAAGAAAGATATTTACCTTGTAGTACTCAGCTTCATCATCAGGGGGTTTAAGCAGCTCTTCCAGAACTCTGATCTCTTCATTTGTGATGTCTGCACAGTAAGGCTCCACTGAGGCCCAGAATCTGTTTTAAACGCATAAAAAAATACACCACCATTTAAAGGTTTGGAGTTGGTAAGATTTTTTTAAAACCAAGGACACACCAAGCTGACGTTAAAATGACTGTGTTGTCGCCTCTTGTATGCTGCGTCTTGGCCAAAAAGCTGTGCTTGAACACACCAAAAAGGACTGTCAACAAGCATGTGCTTCCTGGGAAACCAGGACTGCAGATATACAAATGTAAACATGATAATTCATTATTTCTAAACAGCTCATGTTACTATGATAATATTTGTTCATTCTAATGCTTAGGTACGATGATGTCAAATTATAACAGCCTTCAGTCTGTAATGTCTTGCTTTTATTCTCATGCACTAACACGTTCGCTAAGCTAAACAAATAATCAGAGTTCTCTCTCTCACCAACGGCCCACCACTTGTTCAATATATATAATAGGCCTTAAAAACCCAGACGGCATCCAACTAGCACAAACTGAATTTATTTGATCAAAAATACAGTACAACAGTAATATCGTGAAATATTATTATACTTTAAAATAACTTTTATTTGTTATATATATATATATATATATATAGTGATCTGCTTATTAATAATACCGTTTTTTAATATTTCAATCTTTACCTGTATAGTTTTAATTTAATATTTCTCCTCTGAAATCGATAAAGCATGACATGAGAATCAAATTTGATTTAATTTAATACCAAGGGTTTCTGTCTGCAAACATCAGATCTGTATCCTAAATCTGGTTTAAATTCATATAAATATACATTAAGCACATCACAGACAAAACATTCAGTATTAACAAACCTGTTGGGGGCATCATTTTTAGGATTGCGGGGTATATCTTGGGGGTCCACTTCAAATTCAAAGTCCTGAACCTTAGTCTGTAAATTCTTAGACTTCGGTCTACCTGGCCCAGGTCCAGGACCATGACTTCCTTTTCCATCAAGCTTCTGTTTTTTGGGCTTGGAATGGCGAGAAGAGGCTGCGAGATCTGGATCCTTGCCTAACTTCAGAAACCTTTTGTCCCCTTTTTTGTCCTGCCAGTCTGTAAGAATCTGTTTCAGAGACAAAACATAAATACCTTTAGACATGGGCAGTAGGTGGGAGAAAGACAAATAAAATAAAAAAACATTACTTTTTACCTGTCTCTGTTCTTCAAGCGCTCTGAGACGTCGGCTCGCAGAGGACAGGAGAGTTTCCAGCTCCAGCTGAAGCGTGTCAAGCTCTTCAATGCCAATGCCATCATCTTCTGAGCGGCTGAGTACTGCGGTGTAGCGTGGACACACTTTCACATGGTCAACAGGTTTGAAGTCATAGTACTTCAGAGGGGGACAGTCCTTCAGTTCACTCATCTTCTCATTAACAGGAACCTATATCTAAAAAATGGTATACATAAAATCAGGGTTGTGCAAGGTATCCAAAGGGGTTTGTTTGTTTGATTAATTTATTACTATTAATCAGTAACACAAGACTGTAACGTATATGTTTTAGTTTGGGAGGCAAAGGCATGGTTGCTAGTAAACATCTACACAGATAGATAATGCTGGATATGGACTGCTGTAGCTATTGTTATTCATAAGGGTTTATCTGTGACAATGCCAATTTGGTATGTATTACACCCCTGTATTCATTCTCACTCTGTTATATAATATTGATCACAATATATGAGAGCAGTCTGAAGCCAGACACTGTAAGCTAACGGCTACATGCTAATTCAGCTGCATGCTGCTCAACCCTCTGGGAACCAGTATATTATCAATAAATATGCACATTCCTGCAATAAAAAGGCGTATAATTAGAATTCAATAGATTTTAAAAGTCAAAACAGGAGGATAACCTGAAGTCTAACAAAGCATTTATTCATAAAATATCATTGTTTACCTCAGATAAAGGAGCATCCATTACTGACTAAACCATTATTTTGCACGGTGGGAGAACGTTCGCCGATTACATTTTAATAACAATAATGGATATTACAGGTATTTTAATATGATCAAATTCTGTTTTATTTTACTTATCTGGAACAATTTTTATGTACGATAGGCTACATAATGATATAATAACAGATAAATATTCCGATTTGACAGTTAACGTCCACGACGCATGGAATGGTACATTCCTGACTGGAGCGCGTCCAAGCAGTGGGAAAAAATATTTGTATTTTTATTTTTTAGAGACTCGCGTGCTGTTAAACCCACAAAGAGATGTTTGTTTCAGCACAGTAATATTTGAAGACGAATGCGTCTTTGATTTTAATGTATTTGACCTGTCGCGTTATTTGCCATATAAGGAAGAAAAAGCGAATCAAGGTAAGATTGCTACTGGGCTTGGCCGTAAATATAAGAAAAGATGTGGAACTTACACGGCAGTTTTGGTGTTGTTACCGTTTTCGCTCAATTTCATAGTTTCTTACATATAAACATAATACATTGTATTTGCATGAAAATGTATTTAATCACACCCTATACACTCGTGTATATTTAAATCATGAGCGTACAATAATTACACTATTGCACTTCTATTTGGTATATTACGGAAGTGTGAGTACGCAATGGAGGCGTGTTTTCTGATCTCTAGGCGTGGCGTGCGGACTTCCGTCTTCCTCCACAGACCTCATATAAAATGGTAAGAGATTTACATTTCTAACAAGTTGTTAAGATTTTTTTATTACACCGCTAGCTGTCAAATCACCCAATAATCAGCATGTCCTTAAAACAATTGCTAGCGATCACAACAGTGTTTTTTGTGGGTTTATTTGATCGAGTGATCAGTCTGTCTTGTTTTATGCTAGCTGGCTAACGTCAATGATTTTGCAGGCAAAGACTCTTTTTTTGGCAGAATCGAAGCAATAAATGCACTTTTTGAGATGCACATTGCACTGCACAGATAAAATAGATCTAATCTAGGAAGTGTGTTTAGTGTATTTAGAACAGCCTAGTTATTAATAAGTGATGTTCAGACAGATGATTGACACTTCTGGACCTAAAAATGACTGATTCGAGCTTAATGGAGTGGCCAGGCACAAACCAGCCGACAATCACGGTCATATGTATTACCGAAATGGGCCATTTTTAAGGACATATTTATATAATAATGCATGTTATTATATTTTTTAATTAATGTAAACTAGTCATCTTTAATCAAAATAACTTCCTCTCCCACTTGCAACGACGTCTCTTCTGTGGTAACGTGTTTATTGGTGTGAGGGTGGGACAACCTGTCAATCACATGACATCACAGCAGTTGCAGTCCTGCCCTACATTTTTTCTTGTTTGCTAATGCTGAGTTCACACTGCACGATTTTAGCCCCGATTTTAACTCGCTGACAGGTTTTGTGAAATCGCAGGCAAATGTCCGAAATCGTAGGAAAATCGGTGCTCGTTCATGTGAGTGACAATCATGCAGTGTGAATTATCAAAGACATGATCAGAGAGAATAGCAGAATTGTCTGCAGTTCTTCCTGTTGAAAAGTCATGAAGTGTGAAACCCCCTGTCACCGATCCATCCAACTGAATTATACCCCAGATAGTCATGCCGTGTGAAAAGAACTGTGATCTGACTACTTTGAAAATCGTGGAGTGTGAACTCTGCATAAGCTATGAGATGTGTCTCGCAATAGGGAAGTAAAGATGATCGCAACTTCTGTTTTATGTCAACTTTAATTAAATATTCTATTTTTTTATAAATGTAGACGGCAACATTGCGACCCTACCTGAATGCGGTGCGCGCCACTCTTCAAGCAGCCCTGTGTCTGGAGAACTTCTCCTCTCAGGTGGTGGAGCGTCACAACAAACCTGAGGTGGAGGTTAGGTGAGTAAATCTCTCATAAACCCCACGTAATTATCTATATATGGTGTGTGTATAACTGATAAATGTGTGCAATGTCTTTTAATATAGGAGCAGCAAAGAGCTTCTGTTGCAGCCGGTGGTCATAAGCCGCAATGACAAGGAGAAGGTCCTGATCGAGGGGTCTATAAACTCTGTGAGAGTCAGCATTGCTGTCAAACAGGTATAAAGATGAACTGCTGAAGACAGATGTAGTGAATTTTTCTAGTCATCATCTTCTAAAGATAATCATGGTCTTCTTAGGCCGATGAGATTGAGAAGATCCTGTGCCATAAATTTATGAGGTTCATGATGATGCGAGCAGAGAACTTCTTCATCCTGCGAAGGAAACCTGTTGAGGTGAGATCTGTTGTACAAACAAGAGAATAAGCAATATATAATTTATTAAACAAGTCTTTTTGGTGGAGTCATGTAGGAATTTGGGACATGCTGCATGATATAACTTCAGATCAGTCTGTTTATGTAAATTATGGAATAATTTTTGAAACTCTATCTAAATAATGTTGTGTATGTGAAGAATGTAAACTATGATACTAAAGGCACATTCACACCAAGGACAATAACAATAAAAATAACTATTAGCATCCACTAATCAAGTCAAGTCACCTTTATTTATATAGCGCTTTTTAGATTGCCAATTGTTTCAAAGCAGCTTCACAGTGTTAACAGGAAAATAATGCAACAGAATTTGATTCGGCTGTACAGCTGCTCTGGAGAAAACAGTGATGTTATCCAGCTAATTTAAATTATCATATAGTGACCCAGTATAGCGGGCAGATTGGTAATATAGTTGAAATGTTTGTGTCCCCAACTGAGCAAGCCAAAAGCCAAAGGCGACAGTGGCAAGGAACCAAAACTCCTTCAGGGCCAGAATGGATAAAAAAAACCTTGGGAGAAACCAGGCTCAGTCGGGGTGCCAATTCTCCTCTGGCCGACAAACAAAGAGTGTATGATTATGATTCTGTCAGCATTAAAGGTCAGAAGTCATATTAGGTCAATAGATATTCGAAAGATTGGAGTCGTCATATGGGAGACGGGTTTAATGAGGATGTTGTGTCGATGCTGCATTTATAGGTGCAGTTTACTTGACACTCTCTGCAGACACTTCAGGGATGCATTAGTCTAGTTTGTCTGGATTTAAACTGACAGTGTGTGTCTGCTTCCCGAACAATACTAGTAAGCCTGTTCCAGAGTTTAGGTGCTAAGTAGGAAAATGATCGATCAGCTGCAGTTGATTTTGATATTCTAGGTATTATCAACCTGACAGTGTTTTGAGACCCCAATAGACGTGAAGGAGTATAATGTGTTAAGATCTCTTTCAAGTAAACCATTTAGTGCTTTGTAAGTAATTAGCAAGATTTTAAAATGTATGCGATGTTTAATAGGGTGCCAGTGCAGTGTTGACAAAACTGGGCTAATATTATTATACTTCCTAGTTCTAGTAAGAACTTGTGCTGCTGCGTTTTGGACAGGCTGAAGTTTATGTATTAAGCGAGCAGGGCAGCCACCCAGTAGAGCATTACAATAATCTAGCCTTGAGCTCATGAACACATGAACTAACTTTTCAGCATTTTGCATTGAAAGCACGTGCCGTAGTATATATATATATTTTTAAAATGGTAGAATGCAGTTTTACAGATGCTAGAAACGTGGCTTTCAAGCTTATGGATACAGCAGGATAGATTCTGATTGGCTGTCAGTGTTTTTATCGGTCATCATGTCATTCTGAAAATATTTCCAACAATATTGTGTCTCTATATCGCTATCATTATAGCTTTGGTGTGAACTCTTCTATTCTTTATTATTGTTTATTTTTTGTATTGTATTTTTTTAATTTTATTGTTATCTTTATAGTTATCGTCCTTGGTATAAACAGGCCTTAACAGTTGTTTTCTTATTTCCTCTCTTGTGCTTTTCAGGGCTATGACATCAGCTTCCTCATCACCAACTTCCACACAGAACAGATGTATAAACACAAGCTGGTGGACTTTGTCATCCACTTCATGGAGGAGATCGACAAGGAGATCAGCGAGATGAAACTGTCAGTCAACGCTCGGGCCCGAATTGTCGCAGAGGAATTCCTCAAGAATGTATGTTTAAGATGTTTGATGTATATCATTTAGAGATGCACCGATTGCAATTTTCTTGGCCAATGCGTTTTTTTTTAGTAAGTGTGACCTGCCGATACCGATTTTTGCAGGTTGCAATTTTCTTTTTAACTAACTATAATTGACAAAACAAAAATCTACTTTTCTTTAAATTCAACATTTTATTTTCATAAAAAAACAGAATATAAACGTACATAAAAAAATTAATTAAAAAAAAAAATTCATTTTATTCATCACAAAAAATATTTGTGATGTTTTTTATTATTTTTTTATTTATTTTTTTATTTTATTTAATAATTTCAAATTTGTGATTTTTTTATCTTTTATAAAGGGTATTTCTCCCCTAATCTTATTAAATATAGGCTATGCTTCAGGTTTAGTTTTGTTTTCAGTTTTCAGTTTTTTGTTTAGTTTTCAGGTTCAAGATTTGTAGTTTTGATTGGACAAAAATAAGAAATGTTGGAAAGTATGTTTAAACATCGGACTAAACCTCCAGTAGTAGGTGGCAGCAGGTGGCCATCTTAATCATTGAGTCGTTCATTCAAACGCTGAATTGTTCAGTAACACTTGTTGCTGTGAAACGGTTTACGGTTCTGCTGTGAACGATTTTCGCTGCTGAAATAAAACAAAACACTCAATATTGAATTCTCATTCACTTGTCAGAAAATCGGACAAGCGTTAATGTCGAGCCCTGTATATACTGTATATATATATATACATTAGGCTTATTAGGCTGCTGTCACATTAAGACTTTCTAAGAGTTTCTGACTGTGTAACTGAATACTTGCCAATATGGTAATTTATACATACTTTTTTGAGTTTTGACCATTTAAGTGCAGTATGCCACTCATTTTGGTACTTTCAATTCACAAGATTTTTGAGAGGCGGCTTTGTGCTTCACTTTGGCCGGTTGTTCGGTGCATCTCTGATATCTTTTTACGGGCATGTTTAGAAGAATAGAAATTCATTTTTAATTTGACTGTTTTTATATATATATGTTTTTTGTTTTTTTTCTGTTGTAGTTCTGAGGATGCTTATCTACATTCCTAATACCCATCAGAGATTGGTGTTGCTTTGGTTCCTGCGGACAAAAACATTCAAGGTTTTTAAAATCTCCACAGAGCAAAGAGTTTATTTGTTAGCACCCACAAGCAAGAAGATCTACAGGAACAACTGGCCAGTCCTGCAGCACTATATGCAGTCCCCTTTGCCTTCTGTTCAAGGTGCTCCTTGTGCCCATGGATATTAACAATTGTACATTTAGTCAAGAATTTATAACTCTTGTTTTCTGTTGTTAGAAAGAAAAATAAGAAAACACACAGTCAAGGCAGGTCCTTAAAAGTATTACCTGTAATTAATATTGATGGGCACAGGAATCTTGTTGTTGGACTGTATTTGTTTCTTTTCTTCTGTTGTCTTTTATATACATGTACTCATGTGCTTAATTTTTGTTACAAAGAAAAAAAAAGATTAAATTCAATGTTAAAGAGATCATGAGGGAAACAAATAAGAAAAAAATCGGCACAGCTAAACTAATAAGATAACTATACAAAAAAAAAAAAAAAAACGGTGTAAAAAAACAACCAAAATTTCAATAAAAATATATTGTGCTTTCTGTACCTCTTTGGATTTATTTCTAAATTGCATTCGGTTGTGCTTTCAATCCACTTTTATTAATCAATCTTTCTGCAGTTTTTTTTAGTTCTTATTTATCAGGGTTTTTTCTTATACAATGCCATCTGAAACCTGTATTGAGCAATTTCTCGATCAATTGTGTTACTCATGCATTCTGTGCATAAAATTTGATGGGAATCGTAAAGCTAGACTGAGTACAGAAGTGGATATTGATCCTCAAATGCTTGGTTATCAATAGAGAAGTCCTTTTGTGATCTATAAATTTGAGCATGACTTGAAAAGACTGCTAACAATGGATACCCAGTCCAGCCAATTCACTGTAATTTGACTGTGATAATGGTTTGTTATTATTTTAATTGCTCTTCTGAGGACGCAATAACAACACAATTCATCTCACGTAAGATGTAAAATTGTTTGGAAGAAATATGAAACAAAGCAGCCTGGCTTGCTGAATTGAATGCATGTTAGGCAGAGAAGGATTTGCTGATTTTGTTGTTGGCAGAGTTCACTGTTGTTTATTGAAAAATTGAAAAGGCAATTCTAAGTCACTCCACCATTTTCTGTTACTTTTTTGCTGTTTTTATTGAACAAAAGCGCACTTTTTCATGGCTTGTCGGGGGAATAGCCACAGCAATGCATTGTGATTGGTTGATGTCACCTTGCAAACCTTGAGTTAGTAAGGCTTGTTTATCAGGTGTGTGTGTGCATTTACTACACCAGCCCTTTGTTCTGTTCTTCATGGGGAGAGGTAGAGAAGTGTATGTTTGTATGTACCGGTATGTATGTATGTGAATGTACAGTGCCTTGCGAAAGTATTCGGCCCTGTTTGAACTTTGCAACCTTTTGCCACATTTCAGGTTTCAAACATAATGATATGAAACTGTCATTTTTTGTGAAGAATCAACAAGTGGGACACAATCATGAAGTGGAACAAAATGTATTGGATATTTCAAACTTTTTTAACAAATCAAAAACTGAAAATTTGGGCGTGCAAAATTATTCGTCCCCCTTAAGTTAATACTTTGTAGCGCCACCTTTTGCTGCGATTACAGCTGTAAGTCGCTTGGGGTATGTCTCTATCAGTTTTGCACATCGAGAGACTGAAATTTTTGCCCATTCCTCCTTGCAGAACAGCTCCAGCTCAGTGAGGTTGGATGGAGAGTGTTTGTGAACAGCTGTTTTCAGTTCTTTCCACAGATTGGATTCAGGTCTGGACTTTGACTTGGCCATTCTAACACCTGGATATGTTTATTTTTGACCCATTCCATTGTAGATTTTGCTTTATGTTTTGGATCATTGTCTTGTTGGAAGACAAATCTCCGTCCTAGTCTCTGGTCTTTTGCAGACTCCATCAGGTTTTCTTCCAAGATGGTCCTTTATTTGGCTCCATCCATCTTCCAATCAATTTTAACCATCTTCCCTGTCCCTGCTGAAGAAAAGCAGGCCCAAACCATAATTCTGCCACCACCATGTTTGACAGTGGGGATGGTGTGTTCAGGGTGATGAGCTGTGTTGCTTTTTTTACGCCAAACATAACGTTTTGCATTGTTGCCAAAAAGTTCAATTTTGGTTTCATCTGACCAGAGCACCTTCTTCCACATGTTTGGTGTGTCTCCCATGGGGCTGGCAAACTTTAAATGACACTTTTTCTGGATATCTTTAAGAAATGGCTTTCTTCTTGCCACTCTTCCATTAAGGTCAGATTTGTGCAGTATACGACTGATTGTTGTCCTATGGACAGAGTCTCCCACCTCAGCTGTAGATCTCTGCAGTTCATCCAGAATAATCATGGGCCTCTTGGCTGCATCTCTGATCAGTCTTCTCCTTGTATGAGCTGAAAGTTTAGAGGGACGGCCAAGTCTTGGTAGATTTGCAGTGGTCTGATACTCCTTCCATTTCAATATTATCACTTGCACAGTGCTCCTTGGGATGTTTAAAGCTTGGGAAATCTTTTTGTATCCAAATCCGGCTTTAAACTTCTCCACAACAGTATCTCAGACTTGCCTGGTGTGCTCCTTGTTCTTCATGATGCTCTCTGCGCTTTAAACGGACCTCTGAGACTATCACAGTGCAGGTCCATTTATACGGAGACTTGATTACACACAGGTGGATTCTATTTATCATCATTAGTCATTTAGGTCAACATTGGATCATTCAGAGAGCCTCAGTGAACTTCTGGAGAGATGCGGCTGCGCGCCTTCCCGGTTTAAAATGGTGTTACGAGCGCCTAAAGCGCGCATGCACAGAAACCAGCTGTCACAACGTGTGAAATAAACTGAATCTTTAGCGTCTTGTTGCATTTTTTTAAAGCGTCAAAAACACAAAAGTTTCACATAAACAGCTGGTTTTGTCTTAAGTGAATCATGTAAACATCTGCATTACTACCCTAACATAAGAATCAGTGTAGTACGTCAAAAGTGAAGAAATAAGCTGTTTTATTTTTTTATGTGAATATTCCATTTCTTACTTGAATGTTGCTTTTAGGCATATCTATACTTTACCTGGAAAATGTAAAGAAGTTTATTTAATTTGCATCAACCTTTAAATATTTTATTGTATTGTTTATTTTTTGTTTATGCTTATGTTATCATTGCCTTCTGCAATAAAATAAACATGAATCAAGGAAACAATTCAAAATAAATGTTAGTTATAAAGGTGGAGGTGTGAAATAGCTTGTGCAAGAATATGTAGCATTTTATATATATATATATATATATATATATATATATATATATATATATATATATATATATATATATAATGCTACATATTCTTGCACAAGCTATATATATATATATATATATATACAGTATTGTTCAAAATAATAGCAGTACAATGTGACTAACCAGAATAATCAATGTTTTTAGTATATTTTTTATTGCTACGTGGCAAACAAGTTACCAGTAGGTTCAGTAGATTGTCAGAAAACAAACAAGACCCAGCATTCATGATATGCACGCTCTTAAGGCTGTGCAATTGGGCAATTAGTTGAAAGGGGCGTGTTCAAAAAAATAGCAGTGTCTACCTTTGACTGTACAAACTCAAAACTATTTTGTACAAACATTTTTTTTTCTTCTGGGATTTAGCAATCCTGTGAATCACTAAACTAATATTTAGTTGTATGACCACAGTTTTTTAAAACTACTTGACATCTGTGTGGCATGGAGTCAACCAACTTGTGGCACCTCTCAGCTGTTATTCCACTCCATGATTCTTTAACAACATTCCACAATTCATTCACATTTCTTGGTTTTGCTTCAGAAACAGCATTTTTGATATCACCCCACAAGTTCTCAATTGGATTAAGGTCTGGAGATTGGGCTGGCCACTCCATAACATTAATTTTGTTGGTTTGGAACCAAGACTTTGCCCGTTTACTAGTGTGTTTTGGGTCATTGTCTTGTTGAAACAACCGTTTCAAGGGCATGTACTCTTCAGCATAGGGCAACATGACCTCTTCAAGTATTTTAACATATGCAAACTGATCCATGATCCCTGGTATGCGATAAATAGGCCCAACACCATAGTAGGAGAAACATGCCCATATCATGATGCTTGCACCTCCATGCTTCACTGTCTTCACTGTGTATTGTGGCTTGAATTCAGAGTTTGGGGGTCGTCTCACAAACTGCCTGTGGCCCTTGGACCCAAAAAGAACAATTTTACTCTCATCAGTCCACAAAATGTTCCTCCATTTCTCTTTAGGCCAGTTGATGTGTTCTTTGGCAAATTGTAACCTCTTCTGCACATGCCTTTTTTTAACAGAGGGACTTTGCGGGGGATTCTTGAAAATAGATTAGCTTCACACAGACGTCTTCTAACTGTCACAGTACTTACAGGTAACTCCAGACTGTCTTTGATCATCCTGGAGGTGATCATTGGCTGAGCCTTTGCCATTCTGGTTATTCTTCTATCCATTTTGATGGTTGTCTTCCGTTTTCTTCCACGTCTCTCTGGTTTTGCTCTCCATTTTAAGGCATTGGAGATCATTTTAGCTGAACAGCCTATCATTTTTTGCACCTCTTTATAGGTTTTCCCCTCTCTAATCAACTTTTTAATCAAAGTACGCTGTTCTTCTGAACAATGTCTTGAACGACCCATTTTCCTCAGCTTTCAAATGCATGTTCAACAAGTGTTGGCTTCATCCTTAAATAGGGGCCACCTGATTCACACCTGTTTCTTCACAAAATTGATGACCTCAGTGATTGAATGCCACACTGCTATTTTTTTGAACACACCCCTTTCAACTAATTCAACTAATTGCCCAATTGCACAGCCTTAAGAGCGTGCATATCATGAATGCTGGGTCTCATTTGTTTTCTGAGAATCTACTGAACCTACTGGTAACTTGTTTGCCACGTAGCAATAAAAAAAATATACGAAAAACCTTGATTATTCTGGTTAGTCACATTGTACTGCTATTATTTTGAACAATACTGTATATATATATATATATATATATATATATATATATATATATATATATATATATATATATATATATATATATATATATATATTCCTTCATGCAATGGGTCCTGTGCCAGGTTATCAAAGACATTAAAAGAGCTAGCAGAGACAGCAGCGCAAGGGGGCTTCTGGCTCTGGAGAAAGGACAAGGTTTTGGGGAAAGAAGGATCCTAAGACTGGCTGCAGGAAGCGGTAGGGAGACGTCCTGGAGATGTTCCGGGATTAAAGGAGTGAAACATCAACTAAGGGTGGCTCCTGGCTGAGGACTCTGCAGCCAGCCCAATAGGTACCGTCAGAGATACGTCAGGCAGAAATGCCTTGCAGGTTTTCCTACCTGTGCATACAACTAACTAAGCATACCTTTGTCATCAGTTATCCATCCATGTCCGTGTCCGTGTTCTGTTGTCACCTTTCCTGACAGCTGCTCTCTCCTGATTGTATCATCAGCTCTCAACTCTGTGCATTTTGTCAGGCTCTCTTTTGTCGTTTGACCTTTCAATTACTTGCTACATTTGTCACAAAATATACATATGCCCTCATACACCCTTGATGCCGGTGGACCTAGTCTAGTGGATTTTCTTAAAGATTGGAACATACTCTGCAAGAAATGTGTTAGTTTTCTCAAGGTGGCAAGAACAAGAACAAAGTTCGTTCTGGCCAGTACATTCCATACTTCACGAGAAAAGCAGGTGCCGATCATCTGCGTTTCTCCGCATTAACCTGCCCACTTTAAATGTATGACCAGTCACACAATAGTTCTCTAGATAGACTATAATAGACTATAAGGGGCCCCTGGGCTTTTACCTCTTGAGGGGCCCTTCATCCATTGGACCTGCTTAATTAATCGTTAAAAGTTATGGTCCCACCCCTTTTACCCCACCAGGTGGCAACAAGTGACTGTTAAAAATGCATTTGTCATTGAATCATTCTCAATTTTATAAAGTCTTTTTAATCACAAAGCCTTTTATTTTTTTATTTATATAAAGGGGCTCGGTATGGGTCGGGCTTGATTTTCTTGAGCTCTAAGCTCTAACTGTGACTGATGATTCCAGGGTTTATTGAGTGAGAGGGTTTGACTGACATTTCTCGAGCAGGACTTACAAAGCCCGCATGTGCATTTAACGCGATAGCGTAATTTTAAAGGGACAAAATCCGGTTGCAATATTTTCCGGCATCATCGGGGCCCTCCCCCAGGCTTAAGCCCAGGTAAGCCCGTGCATGTGGCCCAATTACAATAGACTTCATATTACCTGCTGTGCAGAAACTGTAGGACAAAAATCAAACTCAGCACAGATGAATCTAATGTTTTGAGTAGTTTCTGGCTGTCATTCATTCAACGCACCAGTATGGATTTTGTTCTTCACAGATTTTACATCCAAATATGAATGTTTCACCTAAAAATGTCATCTGAACAAGTAAGTCTGCCACTTTTGGGAACAAAACATCGCCACAGACAGTGATAAAAATTTAACATATCAAACCGTGCAAATTATTATTATTGTTAAATTTGATAATTATATAAAATTGTTAATGTTAACAGCATTAGCATTGGTGACTAGTGTTTATTAGCGTTACGTGTAGATTTAAATTTCTTTTGGTTTTGGCCACAGGTGAATCTCTAGTTGTCGCTGATGCTGTCATTGATTTGAGGCTTTCTGGATTACAAACCGCCATTAAAATGATAAATTTAATTACTCCAGCTGCTGTGAGAAAAGGCTATACATTTTCCGATTGGAGGATATTGCATGTCCTTTATTTTAATTTGATGATTTTTGTCAACTCAAATCTGTTTGATCATAAATAATATTATTGATCATAAATAATATTAAATGATAATAAATAGTAAAATAATGTTGGGCTTGTTTTCAAAGCTGTGGTTGCTTATTTGTCTCGCGAGAGTTGGCCACTGTGTGTTTCGAAGTCGTGATTATGAGCTCGTTGCATTTAAAATTTGACTTGAGAGGGCGTTCATATCTAATTTCTTAACTAGGAAAATATTTACGATAAATCCGATAGCACATATTCTATGAGGCACAGCACAGCGGACTTTTTTCAGGAGGAGGTCAGGACGTCATTCGACTCTGCAGTGAGTACGTTACCACTTACATTTCCTGGCCGAATGGGGAAAATAAAATCGACGCACGTCGCTGAAGAAAACGCGGGAAGTTGTTGTCGGACGTGAGTAGCTCTACAGGAATCCATAGTTTCTATTCAAAATATTTGCACCAAATATCTACGTTTGTTGTGACAGGGCTTTGACTTGTTTGACACTTCTTTCCTCTTCTGTGGCACAGAGTCACACAGAAAGAATCCTGCCGAAGCGACAGCCACAGCAGGATACCACATGCTTGTGAGTCTGTCACGCACAAATACTGAATATCATTCCAGTGCATTATTATTAAACTGTCCACATATTATGTCTGCACTTATGAAGGTCAAGAGCTGGGTAAATCTGCTCTCATATCAGTGCAAAGGGATTCCAGTTGACCCCACAGCAATTCACACAGAGGATTAACGGGGGCCTAGCCTTTACATGCAGGTGGTTTTGGTGGGCAGCTTGTATTTGTTCTATTGAGTGAGTTAACGTTAAAGACATTGTAGATTTATAGCTGTGAACACAAACCAAAAAAAAGGAAGACTTCACTAACTTATATTCAACTGAAACCTCAACATTCATGCATGCATGCATAGGCCTATACATAAATGCTTTATTCAATTAATTAATTCATAATTTTATATTTATTTATTAACTTTTATTTATTAATAACTTAAAAATTGTATTTTTTTAAATAAATAATATAAAATGTGATTGCTCATATGAGTAACTTAAGTTTTGTTTAAGGTTTTCATCTACTTGTGTTATCTGATGTAGTATTATTATGTGCAAGGTTTATTTGTGGTTCAGTGGTTGGCAGTATGTGTTGATCTGCGAGCTTGTAGTAATGTAGCGCATTGTGATAGTTTTTCTAAATGCATGGCTCTGGGCAGGGCTTTGGTGTATGTAAGTCAATACTCCATCTCAGTCTTTTGAACGTCACCCACATCTCGTGCACATGCTTTCACTACAGAACAGATGCCGTCACGTACATCTATTCTTTACATAAATTGTTTTCTTTTCCAGCAACTGTGGATATGTCATCCGAGTGCTGTGGTTTAGGGAAGGCTGATATCTTTGCCAGGGTCATCTGCTCCAAAATCATGCATAGATTTTTTGCTATTGAGCCACCCAATGTTAAAAGTTTGTTTGTGTACCGACCATATTTTGGGGACAAAATTGTTCCCAGAAATGTGCTTAACTTGACAAATAAATGAAGAGGAGGCATGCAATGATGCACATTGGGCCCTATCATACACCCGACACCTGGCGCCACAAGTGTTGCTAGTTTCAGCCTGATGTAGGTTTCATTTTCACTTTCAGTGCCACGTTGTTTAAATAGCAAATGCACTTTGTAAACTAAAGTAAATAGCATTGTATTTTTTGTGTTTTTTAAAGGGCACGTTAGTAATATGTGCGTATAGGCATTTGAACAACACATGCACACTCTGCTTATTACACACACAGGGACGCAGCACTACACAAATATTTTTAAATATATAAAATAAAAGGATTCCTCTCTGGTGAAGCATTCAGTCTTTCTGCTTGCAAATACTTAAATCTAAATACCAAATCAGCCGTGGTGCAAGTGCAACTGGCCTGCAAAGCAAAGGGAATGGGAGTAGGGGTGTGCCATATATCGTCCGCGATAATACCGCTATACATCTTTACATGATAAAGTGTCATATCGCGATATCAATGAATAATGAAAACAGCTCATTAATACAGAACAGTATTTTAGCTATATAATAAAGGTTTTTCATTTTATTTTAAGATTTCCAGTGAAAACACTAGTAACTTGTACCTTATGAAAGTAGATTTACACTTTGAATTAAACATTCTCTCATCAATGACATTATCTGATTGGAAAACGATAAACAATGCTGTTAATTTTGTTTGCACTAATAAATGCTGCTGCCTACCAGCTGCAATAACCAATAAAACTTTGTTCCATATATTCTATATCGTCATAAATATCGTTATCGCAAATATTCTTGAAATATTGTGATATAATTTTTAGGCTATATCGCCCACCCCTAAATGGGAGATAAGACTCATTACTTGTTTTATTGCACGTTACGCCTAAAACACACCCATGACCCATTAAGAGACTAGGAACAACCCTTTTGGACCATGCACCAGGAGCACTGACTTTTTTTATCCAATTGTTAAACTAGCAGAAGTACACCTGCGCTTCAAACCATGCGCTCAGATCGTTAAAAAAGAGCCCTTAGTTAACGAGATTCACAATTTTGGGTTGCCAAAGAACTAAATGAGAATTTTTTTTTTTTTCATTTCATGTCATTTTCAATGACAAATTATATATATAAAACATAATTATAGTCTATTAATTGACTGAAAGTAATGAAAAAAAAAAAGCAAAACATTGCAAGTGCATTTTGGAAATGTTTTAACTAATCTAAGGCTGCCATTAATTAAGTAATTCTTTGATTATTTTGATGATTAAGTATAATTAAACTGGCTTAAAAGGCATGCATAATAACAATAGGGAAATCATTTATTTATGTTTTTCCAAATTAGGGGTATCCACGAATATTTACAAAAGAGAAAAATACTATTCGTATTTAATTACTTTGCCCCCAAAAAAAAGAAAAATGGAAAAAATCTACCTGGCATGACGTATGATGTCAGACATCATGTAAGCGTCTTGTACTGTGAGAGGCATTACACATTCTAAGTTGAATATAGAAGGCGGTTTGGTGGACACTAGATATTTTACTTTATATCGTTTTAAATATGGATATTTTTCTTACAAAACCCCAGCAGTTTCTGATTCTGTTTTTTTTTGTTTTTTACTTTTTTTTTAACTTTTTTTTAAAAACCTTTTTAAACTTTTAATCTTAAGGTTGATGTTTAAAATGAATGTAAAACTTCATATAACTTTTAAAAAAAAATACTTTTTTTGTAATAGGTAGTTGAAACCAACCAGAAGGTGAAAGAAAACTAAGTGTCCACATACATGGGTTCTCAATACTACAGCTGAAGTACAAACCTCAGACAGCAGAGGGTGCTAAACAACCACAGAGGACAGAGGTGATGCACTCTGGGATAGATACACAATACTAGAAACAGTAGCACAGTCATATTACTTACAAAAAGCTTGTGTACACTTTACTGCAGTCGTATAATCTGTTATTGAGTCTTTCCAGCTAATATTAGAAATGATTTGTGTGTGTGTGTGTACATGGAATAGACATTTTTTGTTCGACTTCCTTTAGGGATTTCTCTTTTTTCTTTTTTTATAGCAAGTAATCACTGAAAACACTTTCTTTGTAAGCTCATTTGTGAGGTTGTTTAAAGAGGTCATATAATGGCACATGCACTTTTACGAGTTGTTTGTATGGATCCTATAATGATAATAAATCCGTCCATTGTTTTTTTTAAATCTCCTTATATGTTTTCTCCTGTATCACATCAAGCTGTTTGACCGTGTGACGTCACACGGTCAGACACCCCTCCTACGATTGTTGATTGACAGCAGCGTTTCACCTAGAGATGCACTGATACCATTTTTCAGAACTGATCCGATATTAAAAAATCTGAGTATCGGTTGATACCGATACCGGTCCGATACCAAAGCAGTTTTGTTTAAATATTCTATGTAGAATTTCTAAACCTTAGAGGGATAGAGTGATAATCACACTTTTGTGTGAGGCAGTCTTCGTGCAGTTGAACTCAGCATTTTGTAATACTGTTGCTGCCTACATGCGTAAGACACAAGCTATTATTAGAGCAATCGGCAACTGTTTGGCATGCCCAGTGCGCATAAATGGTCATGTGACATGCGTTTTCAGTCGTGTAGTATGGATGGAGTTCTTTTCTGAAAGGTAGTCGAAATGCCAGTAAGGACAATTATTTAATGCTGTATTAACGAAAACGCACTAGTCTGAACGTAGCCTTAAGGATACGTTTGTGATCCCTAACCCTAAGTATAAGCAATAGCAATTAGTAATTACCAGCTGCTTCTTCTACTGCTTCCTCCTTTTGTGTCCTCAGCCCTTCATGAAAAGACCCATGGATGTCCTTTTTAACAAACAGCACAGCTGTCTGGCCTAAGCACAGGAAGTGTCTGTCAGGTCAGGACTATGTTCTGTTGCCAGGGGAACAGTTGGAAGTGGGGTTTCCTGTTCCTAGAGAGTGGAGAGATAAAGAGAGACCCTTTTTGTTGTATGCTGAGGTGAAAGAGGGCAGTTAGAACACTAAGACCAGGCTCATTTTCTCTTTGTTGTTTGAATGGCTTCTCTAAATCACACATTACATTAGATGACCCATCATACCTGAATGCTATCGATCTACTGCTGATGCAGGGGCCTTTTATGCCATTATATTGATTAGGTATTTTTTTCTTGCCGGTTTTATGGTCAGCCAAGCACAAATAGTAAGTCTGATAACTTTGAAAAGCATTAATACATCTTCCAACCACAATCTTCCACAAAATAGATGATTTGAGGTATCATTCATGTCTGTAGCACAGGCGTGAAGGGCATTCTAAACCTAAGTTGATTGCTGGAACAGAAATGGAAATAATGACTAGGGATGCATGATATATTGGATATTTGAGATTTATTTTTTATTTAGCAATATCTTATAATTTAACTACATGCTCATTTACCAAATTTTTACCTTTTGCCATTATCTAATGCTCACTTACAGATAATAAACAAAAATAAATAAATTGAGATTTATCCATAATCTGAAAGATGAATAAATAAGCTTTCCATTGATGTATTATTTGTTAGGACAATATTAGGCTTTGATACAGCAATTTAAAATTCTGGAATCTGATGGTGCAAAAAAATAGAGCATTCGAGTGTTTGTAAATTAAATCAGACCTTTTCTGTCAAAAGAACACGTATTCTTTCCAGTGTTTTACTTAAACGTGCAATCAGGCAACCATGCGCACGCAAGCTCTCTCTCTCTCGTGAGCGAGTGATGTTAAAACACCAATAAACAAGTAAGCTGCATTTCAGCATCTCTATTAAGATTTTTTACTTAGTGTCATTCAGTCAGTCTGTGTTCTGTCACGACTCACGAGCCGCTTGTGCTGTTTAGAGTTGTGTTAGCTCAATAAGTGCACTTATGTGAGCTACTGAAATAAGCCAATCAGAGCAGAGGTCAACATTATTATTCATGATCCTTTCGAAATAAGGTGAAATCAGACAATTTCATTCTAGCGACATGTTTAATGTACCAGCATTAAACATACAACCCCTGACCCCAAATGTTTTTTTTGTGTTCCCTATATTTAACTTTTTTAAATAGTCTAGATTCAAATGACTTTATTATATTTTTTATTGTTTGACATAAAACAATACAATTTCATTACAATTGATTTTTAAATTAATTTTATTTGTTCAGATACATACGTATTAATACTTTCTTTTCATCTGTATTGAAAACTCAGCCTTCCTTCATTTGACAGGCGACACATTTTTATTTTTGAAGAGCTGCCGAGATTTTCAAGGCGCTATATTTTCTTTATCTTTATTTCCTATTCATTTACGATTTACTTTCTTGTTGCTTATTATATATTGTTAGCTGAATTGTAGGCTCTATACA
Source organism: Pseudorasbora parva (assembly GCF_024679245.1). Lineage (NCBI taxonomy): Eukaryota > Metazoa > Chordata > Actinopteri > Cypriniformes > Gobionidae > Pseudorasbora > Pseudorasbora parva. Next base: position 19,836,000 of record NC_090193.1, on the reverse strand, counting down.
TATATATTTTTTTATTATTTTCAACTGTCATGTTCTTTTTTTTACTTCGTTATAAACACTGTTTACATCAGTACTTGATCAAGCAATATTCAGAAAGTTTTTCGGATTATTATGAAGTTTAATTAGATTTGAATAAACACAAAATTACAAAAATAAGAATAAATGATGTTTGAGAGGTAATGCGTCTTATTCTTACCAATTAGGGCTGGGATAAACAATTATTTTTTAAACGATTAATCTAGCGATTATTTTTTCGGTGCATCGATTAATCTAACGATTAATTTTTCCTGTCCGATTCGGTTACGATTCGGTTATCGATTATCTCCCCGTTAAATGCCTAATAGCAATTTATACATGTTGATTTAATTATCTGAATGAAAAAAAAAATCCTTAACATTGCAATATTTGTTTATTGCTCTTAAAATTCCAAAGTAAGACTACAAGAGCAATGCATTCAATAAAACCTTGAAAACATAAAGTACACACACACACACACACACACACACAAATTAATAAGTAAACCAACAACAAAGAAACACAATATAACATTTTTATGTATGTAAAACAGCCTACAGGCTATGCCCATCGATTAAGTATAAACAAGTTGGTTAATCAAATCCAGGGACACACTGCAAGCGTGAGCGTCTCGGCTGCGTGGGGTGTCCGTTTTTGTTTCCGCTCACATGTTAACAGGTTGAAGTTTGCACACTGCCTGTGACGCAGAGAAAACGCCACGCAGCCCCGTGGCTGACCCGCAACAGAAACGCCACGCGCATCCCATCATGACAGTGAAAACAGTTACATGTAGAGTGCATTACGGGCGTCAATATTCCGTTTAAAACCGGAATAGTCCTGGGATGAAACTGCTCACTTAGAGGATGGGTACCCTCGGTCACAGATTAGACATTGAACATTTTAAATTTTAAACAGCTTATTATGTAGGTAGCCAATGTGCCCGATGCTTTCACTTGATGCAAACGTTTGTTTTTGTGATTAAAATACATAAAATATTACCAAAACATCTGTCTTCCTGTGTGCAGAAATTTGTTTATGTAGCCGTGACAACAAAACGAGTGCGCGCACGGAGCAAGCGCTCTTAACACATGCGCGCATGCCTGTGTTAAGATCGCTTGCTCCGTGCGCGCCGCACGCCAACCCGCAAGCCTTGCACTTCTGAAAGTCTGAGGAGCCACTCGTGTTGCTACCATAGATATACATAATAAATAATATACTTAATTACATAATATACTTTATTATGTATATCTATGGTTGCTACTACTCTCCGGCACCGCCATCTTTATTTTGCGTCTGGCGAATCGACACGCATATTTTGCGTCAACGTATATTTTTTGTGTCGACGTCAATAGATGATGTCGACGTGTTGTCCCAGCCCTATTACCAATATATACAATTGAATAGTATGAATAGAATAGATGTAGTGCCTTTGATAACCACGCACGGACGCTGTATATAATAGGCTAACTATGTCATGTGACACAGCATTTATTTAAATTAAAAGCCCTTTTTTATCGTTAAAAAGTGTTTCCAAACTAGTTTTTGTGATATTTGAAGTATCGACATAGAATTTATGTGCTAAAGTTAAAAGGAAAAAGTTTGTCGACATTTGCAAAAAACTGATCCATTATTGACATTTCCATATCATATTTCTATATCTGTAAACATTTTGAAAAAATAAATAAAAAATCCTTAGATGGAAACCTGGCCAAATGGATGGTCAGCCAAAATAATATTGGTGCATTCCTATTTATAATTATGATAAAACCATGAATAATTCATTAAGATTGTGTCTAAACTAGGGATGTTAACAATTAATCGATGATCAAATAATTTTCGATAATAAATTAAAGGGGGGGTGAAACACTCAGTTTTAGTCAATCTCATTTCAATCTTGAGTACCTATAGAGTAGTATTGCATCCTTCATATCTCCGAAAAGTCTTTAGTTTTATTATATTTATAAAAGAAATATGGCCTGCACCGAGACTTTCCGGAAAAAAACGAGCACCTGGAGGCGTATCGAGTGGGCGGAGCTAAAGAATGACGATCGCGAACAAAGCGGTGACGTCCTCAAGCGTAGAGAAACCCATGGCTATCTCAGCTAATAGATATATGACCCAGAATCAAATCTGAGGCTGAAATAAATTGAACAGGAGAAACAGCAACAGCAGGACGTCCGTCTCTGTGGTATGTACTGTATTTAGTGGACTGTCAACATTTGTGTGTGTTTACTCGCAGTTTATGAGGACATGATTCGGTTTATGGACTATTGTATGCGACTAAACCTTAGCAGTAGCAAACAAAACGGTTTTGCACGTCAGACTAGTGTAATGTTATACATAGAACAACAATGGAGTAACCGTTAGCGCATTTGAATGACGAAGCACGCGATCGTGTCGTTTACTGATGTTTACTCATGCGACGGTAGCCAGTAGCAGAGACATTTGAAGCAGTTTTACTCACCGGCTGCTTCCAAAGCAGGACCGAACCTTTATCGCTGGGACCGCTCCGTCAAAAACACACTTCTTTGGTATAATTTGGTGAAGTCCTGTGACAGCAGTGACGTGGAAATCCACTTTGAGACACGACTGAAGCGATGTTGTGAAGCTTCCCGTCATTTCTGCGTTCAAATCGGTTCAAATGCAGCGCTGCCTTCCCGGAATGCTGTGCTGAAGCGTTGAATTCGCTTGATGTCACCCATAGGAATAAAGTGGAGCGCGGCGCGGCGCGTGACATAAGTGTTCATAGACGAGTGGATCTGCAGCTGAGAGTGTTTATGGGCGTGCATTTCCTCTCTCGCTCTAGTCACTCGCACCCTACCGGGAGAAGAGCCCGTACAGCCCATACAAGGACCTTCCGCTCTTATTAACGTCAAGCCGAGCCATACTCGAAAAAAACTCTCCGAAACTTGTGAGAAACCGGGAGGAGTTTTTTTGACACACAAATACTCCATCAAACGTCCAACATTAGCTTTTGAAACTTTGTCTATGTTTAGGATGGGAATCCAAGTCTTTAACAGTGTAAAAAGCTCAGTATACATAAAACAGCATTTCACCCCCCCCCCCACCCCCTTAAATTGATAAAATGTATCAATCATCGTTTGAGCATGCTGCTCAACCATGAAACGTAAAGAAGACATGAGGAAATGAAGCGAGCACGCTGGAGCTGTTTGGGAATATTTTAGAGCTAGAGTTACACCTTCATCATGACTTTATGTTTGCGTATGTATTCGTAGCCTATTGTTTTGTGCAAATGTAAGTTGTAATATTGTGTTTATTTTGTCACAGTTCATCTATATCTGATTTATCTCATATAGGATTCCTTTGGTTAAGAATTAACATGGTACTAAAATGTGCCAGTGATCATCTTCAGCTTCAATGCATGCAGCTCAAACAGCAATGCATGACTAAAGGCTGATTTATACTTCTGCGTCAAACCTGAGCCATAACCTCTATGCTGTGGGCTATGCATTGATTTTCATTTATACTTCTCCGTCCTTGTCTGTGTTGACTTGCAGTTAAGTCTGGTTCATACTAGGGATGCACCGAATTTTCGGCCACCGAAAATTGCCCAAAAGCATATTTCCGGTTTTCGGCTGAAAGACTTTTATCACCGAAACAATAAGGCCGAAATGTTGTGATGCAATTTAACTATCAATCACATCGACTAATTTTACAATCCTAAAGCCCTTAATTTAGATTAAAAAGCTTTGAGCTTGCCTGACGTGGTCATACTCAGTTCTAGTTCCAGAATATGAGTCTGAAACTGCTCCATTGGGCTGTGATTATGAGAGGCATGTTTCAACCGAACCAGGAAAGACATCACAGTATGGACAGACCTACAACCAATCAGAGCAACGAAGCGACGCATTGTCAAATGTCAACAGACAGAGCTCAACTGCACTGTGTTGCCAAGTCCGCGTTTTTTTCCCCGCGGGTTGTTTACTATGTCTAAGGATGGAAGCGACTATTATGTCATATATAGACCCATGAGTGCGAATTTTAGCAGGCAACCTTGCCAAAATAACACATATTTTACCCCCCAAACGCCATTTTTTCCCCGGAGAACCCCCCCGAGAAGCTATTGTTTAGGGCTAGTAGTTGACCGGTTTTGTTGTAAAAACTTGGCAACCCTGTCCTCACGCACGCTGAAATCAGGCTGGAATACACAATCTTTGCCGGTGTTGTAAAAAAATTAAAGAATTGAATGATACACAGAGTACTTAACCAACATGATCATTTCTGAGAGAAATTGTCAAGGTGAATGCATATACAAACAAGCTCTCCGTTTAGGATTCGAAAAAATATAATCCAAGCCCCTTTGATGACATGATGATTACGTTACTGTTGATCATCTGTCTGTCATCATCTAAAGCCCGCCCTGATGATTTCATTGGTCCGAACTGTTTCTGTTCCAGGATAATTACTCCTCTATGGATCAAGGCCAGACCGAACTGCCGACCTAAAAATGTTGTGGGCGGGGCTAAATTCGGCTGTGTAAATGTGCAGCATTTGCACGATCCTGTCATATCGGCTAAGCCACTGCTGTATGTATATTGCAGTATTAAGGTTAACGATTAATCGATTAATTGATCGTTAATTTAAACGACTATCGAGTGTGGGAATTTGTGTAAATTGACATCCCTAATTGTTGCTATTTAAAATAAATCAAAATGCAAAATAAATCAAAACTGTTAATAAATTAAATGCATGATCATATGACTTTTTGACGCTTTTTTTTCATTTACAGAGTGATATCGTGATATATCGTGGGTGATTTATTTTCTTGCAATGTATTGTTTGTCACAGGATCATTGTGATATATCTTTATCGTGGGCCAAATATTTGGATAGTATCGTATTGTCAGTTAACCTGTGATTCCTACCCCTAATCCCTAGTCTAAACAACAACGTGTTTGGTGCTGCTACCACAAAATAAACAATTGCAAACGGCTGCATACTGCGCAGATAATTATTTATTTATAATTAAGTATTTAAACTGTATAATTTATAACTTTATTAAGACCCTTTAAAGTCACGATGAAATGAAAACTGGCAATTCTATTTCTTTACAGAATGTAAGCATTTCAGGATGATTTATCTGTGCACATTATTATTTTTAAAATTTAATGTAATCTTGAATCAAAAACATTCACCCCCTCCCCCTCAATGTTACATTTGTTGTCTTCTTGACAGAGTATGGGACAAAATATCCTCCACAACTGACTGTATATTGGCATTCAGATCTGCCTCCATGTAGTTAGTAATAACCAACTTCCTGCAATCCAATCAATTCCCACCCTACAGTTTTTCAAGACCCACCCTACATTTTTTGTCTTGTTCAAGAAGCTGTTTCACTCGAATATACATCACATTAGGAAAGAAAACACTATCGCAACTTCTGTTTCATCCAAATGATAGCTCATTTTCAATTGATGTATAATGTGGAACTGTTTGACAGGAGGCTTTAAAACAATGCATCATCTTCAAAGCAGCCCAATGACCCAGTGAATTTCATCTCCATATCCCATCATTTTGACTGGCAGTTACTTTAGAGTTATGAGCAATAGCTCATTTTACATTACCAATAAAACTCTCCACCAGACACATCCCATCAGCCTGTGCCGGGGACCAAATAGTGTGTCACTGCAAACCAAATTAGACAAAGCAAAAAAAAAAAATTAAATAAATAAATGCATGACCATGCTCTGGGTCTTACCACACTGGCTTATTTGTCCCTAATGGGTCATTCATTCTCTTAAAAAACAGCATAATAGACGTCATGATGGTGTTCAATCGCGCCTTTGATCTCTTCCTAACAATTAAATCTATTTAAAAGGAAAAGCCCCTCCTTTGGTGAGTAAACGACACAAGAAGGGTCTATTTATGAGGATGTCGTCAGCGAGGGTTGGAAGATGTGTGTGCGGGTAGGGGGGTTGAGGAGGACTGTAGACTGATTAATTTCAGACTGAGTATGATTCATCACAGCCAGTCACCTGATTGCACTTTAAAAAGGTTCTCCTCTCGAGAAGCCATTCAGGCCAAATCCATCACCCAAGGACAGTCAAATCAGTTCCTCTGCTGTTCCAGTTGCTGGTTATAAACTCACAAAATATAACCTGGAGACTGTACGCTAATAATCCAGCAAAGTCCAATTGTAATGACAGTTTTTGCTGTTTTCCTTGTAAATCTAAATATGCTTTGAAACATATTAACACTGATACACATTTCATTGACCAACTCAGATTGTCTTGAAAAGGCCATGCAAATAACAAAGTTGTACTGAACATTAGTAAATAGTAAAAATAGCCTATATATCGATCAATTTCTAAATGTCTACTAGTTCTGACAAATGTGTTATGTTGACATCTTGTGACATTTATTACTTTTAAAAACAACATTGATGTTTATGATTGGCACAGCTGATGGTTTGTGTTTTATATTTAGGAGCCCGGGGCTAGCTGTCACACTATTTACTTTTGTAAATATTGCCTAAATACTTAAAATATTGGCTCCAAAAAAGTTAATAATTGTTGATGCCCAGTAAAACAGATTCATTGTTTTAACATGCTCCTCTATTAGGGCATGTTGTCACAAAAGATCAACGCATGACATAAGAAATGTATTTTTTTCCTAGGGAACGTTTCTTTTTTCTGCATGCAATGGGGCATGTTGTCACATATCATAGCTTATAGGCTTAAAATAATAATAATAATAATAATATGAAAATTATGAAGAAATGAAATCTCAAATCATGAAATAGCTGAATTATTAAAGGTAAAATATCAAGCTGTTGTTTTTGCTCCAATTTTTTCTTATTATTTTTAAACATCTTGCCCTTATCAGATATTATTGGTTAATATTTTTGTTAAAATGTGTCATATCTTATCACAAAATATTGTGTTTTTAATGTTTAGTTGTTTCCCCAATAACTAAGATTTATAAAATATTTGTTGATAAAATGTAGATGATACATATTTTGAAGGACTGCTACTGAATTTATTAATTCACTGTAGATCAAAAAACAAAAAACAAAAAAATAGGCACTGTTGTTTCTCTGCAAAACCCTACAAATAATTCATTCCACCAACATTCAGAAAATGAACAGAATCCATACATCTACAACTGACAATACATGATTCCCGATCAAAAAAAATATGATTTCTTTCTGGGGGGAAAAAAAAGTAACCACAAATACAGAATGCAGAGCTTAACTGTTAAAAGTGAATAGTTAACTGAATAGAAACAATCTAGCAATGTTCCTGAAATGCTGCGTTGGGTGCCATTCACAGTGTTTCCCCCCCTTTAGACTATTTTGTTAATTATGCGTCTATATGAATGTAAAGAGATGGGTGACTTGAATAATTGTCATGTTTTTTTCAAAGAAGCTTTTTTTTAAAGAAGTTTTAAAATGCAGGTTGCATTCTATTCAATAGCTCTGTCTTGTGTCTATCTGGTTTAAAACACTTCCTGTGTGAACAAGCCATTTGAATTTGGCATTACTTCATCACTAGAACAGACATCACTTTTCCTGTATATAATGCCTTAATGCTGACTAGCTAGACATCATATTAGATTTTGAAACACAGCTTTTTGGTCTGCTAAAATGGTGTACTACTTGGCTGAATTTCATCTGGAAAAAACAGTTAAAGGGATAGTTCCAAACCTGCATGACTTTCTTGACATTTATTCATTTAGCAGATTAATACAACGCCATATACAAATAAGGAATTCAACAAGCGATTTATCTTAAAGACAAAATAAACACGAAAATAAACTTCATTTAAAATAGTACAAGTACTTCTGTGGAACACAAAAGAGGGCATTTTGAGAAAACTTGTCTTTTTTTGTCTACAATGAAAGTCAGTGGGGTCTAGTGTTGTTTGATCCCCAACATTCTTCAAAATATCTTTAGTGCTTCACAGAAGAAAGAAATTCATACAGGTTTAACATGGGGGAGTTTTCATTTTTGGGTGAACTATCCCTTTAAGAAATGCAGTATAGTAACAGTCAACAAATGACCTTTGGCTTTGAGTAGTTCCACAGGTGTTTTTCAAAGAGCCATGAATGACAGCAGTCTCCACTGAAGGAAATAGTGTACACTACATTTAATCTCTGTAATTACATTAGTGTCTGATGGTCTAGACATCACTACACAGTAGTGTCTTGGAATGGAGTCTCTGCGATCCGGTGGTCAGAAAGTGTAATCGATCCCCACAACATGACTGTGTATTTTGATCATTGAGCTTCAGAATTGGATTTGACCCAGTCTGATCGTAGGAAGTTCCAAATATGGCCACTAGGGGCTCTATTGAGCCTAATCTCAATGTTACAGGAAGTTCTCATTCACAACATTACTACAGCGTTGGCAAAACACCATCATGCAGCGTTGTTAACATTTCCGAAATGAGCATCAGGGGAAGACCACATGAAAGTGCAAACACTTTGTTGCTGTATACAGAAGGGTAGAAAACCAGTCCGTTGACAAATTCGCACATTGCCTTCTCCGTTCACATTCAAACCCCATCCTGGATGCCACCATTAAACTTCCGAGTGCAGACCCTGGTGTGAAAAGCTCCCGTTAAGGGGTAGAGCCTCATCCTGCAAGGAACACAGCGATTAGACCTCTCTCAAAAGCACCGGTCTCTCAGGTCTGAGGTATCCGTCTGCACACCGTCAGTCTCACCTTTTAATGCGGCTGATCTGCTCGCACAGGAAGGACAGGTACTGAGTGAGCTTGACCATTGCGATGATGAGCGTGCCCCCCACCAGTGTGCATGTGGGCCAGAGGAGAGAGCTAATGATTGCCCTGCGGCCATAAAGACGTGTCAGGAGGACGCTGTCCTGCTGCTCTGAGGGGTCGTAGTAACACACAACTTGTTGGTGCGTCTTCAGTCGCTCGGAGATGTTCATCACAATCGTGTGCATCAATGTGTGATCCTTGCGGCACTTTGGGATGTAAAAACACTGATGGGAAAGAAGGAAATGCGTTTACTTGAAACAATTCAGTTCAACCCAGTTCAATTTGTGCACTGCAATGTATAGGGGTCATTTATTATTATTCTTGAGGACAAATTGTGAATTGATCATGTTTACCCTCTGTCCTAAATATATTTGATTTAGAATAACTATGTACCAAAGCATAGTATGTTGGAAAGACTATGCACAAAGGTCTGCTATTTCCGGTAGATTCAGGAGAATTCCATTGAGAACTACAAACACAAATAAAAACTAAAACTAAAAACATGCTGGATGTGTGTGAGACCGACACCCTGAAAGTGGGTTGTTATATAAATGCAAATTCTGTCATAGTTTTGGAACATACCAGCTTATTCATAACTTTAAGGCTAACACAGTCATACTAAAAGCTAAAAAACTTCAATATCTTTTTTGACCAAAAAAATATATATATATCAGACCCCACTCAGGTCTTTCACCCTGAGTACCAGCTTCTTCCCTCAGGAAGACTCTTTAGAGTCCCTAAGTGCAGGCTCAACCACTTTAAGAACTCCTTTGTCCCCCTTTCTATCAAAGCTCTAAATGATAAGAAAGCAAGAGCACCTCTGTGATGTATTTTAAATGTTAGGTGTGTAGTTCAAAGGGCAGTGTGCAATTGGTTGGTTGATGGTAGTCTGTGTATGTATTGCAGATGGTGTGTGTGTGTGTGTGTGTGTGTGTGTGTGTGTGTGTGTGTAGTATGTAGTGTGTATAAGTAATAGTCAAGTTGTATAGACAATATGTTTGTTTGTTTTATTAACAGCAGACAAAGTATTGTGTGTCCAAGACAAATTTCCTTCGGGATAATACAAGTCTCATTTAATCTCAAATTTTTCATAGTGTGTGAGGACAATATGTTGGTGGATAGTACTTAAGGGTCACATCAGATTTGTACACATTTTTAGAAACATGCAAAGAATACATTTCTAGAACAATACAACACCTACACTATTTTAAGTGCCCTTTTTTGACACTGTGCTTTGTACACAATGTTTTGTTTGAGAACCTAAAAATATGTTGTAACTTAAACTAGTTTTATTCAGGGACAAAATTATTTAACAGAATCAACCTGACAACATTGGGTTACCCCAACAAAAATAATTTAATTCAAATCAGGTAAAAAGATCCAAAGACAAATGTATGCTTTTACAGCATAGTTTCACAGATGAACAGCCCATGCAGGTAATGTAATATTTCCCTGTAGATAATGCATATGACTAGAGGTGGTGTACCTCAGGGTTAGCCTCATGGGCCTCCTCGTTGTATGACAGTCGCAGAACTTTTCCGGTGGAGTTCAGACTGACATATACCTGAAGACAGGGATATCTGGAGCTCTTCCGACACTCTGAGCCACAACTGTAGCTGCAGTTAATCTCAGCAACTATACCAGAGTTCAGCACTGTGCAGTTTGACTCCTCTGTCCAAACGCTGAGAGAAAAGAAATAGGAACAGAAGTGGAGAAAAGTTTAGAAATCATTTATAATGGCATTAAATGCATTTATCATACAGGTTGTGCCAAGATGGCTGATTGTGAGTTATATGATGCTAAGGTGCCACTGAAGAAATTCCTACATTTTAAAATGTTCATATTAACTCGAAGACCATAATTAGCCAGTTCATGTGTGTTTGACCTCAGATGGTAAAATAAAAAGAGAGATGGATCTCCAGGAGCAGGATGGAGCATACCTGACTTGATGTGAATCTTAACCTGTAGAGACTTGTGACCTGTGAGAAGTGTGTTGAAGGGAATATCTTTAAAGTCACCATGAAATCAAAGCAGGCAATAGGCATGCTAGTCTAAAAAAAATACAGATTTTTTTTATTTTTAGCCACCTGTCATATACAGACCACTTTTTATGATCCATTCAGTTCCTTATAGATCTATGTTCTTGCTATAATATGCTGTTTTACTTAAATGTCACAATACAGAAGTTCACTTAGTTCTGTAAGTAAAAATTTAGCAGATTACGAATGCATTTCAAGGTGACTTAAAGGTTGCTTCACAGAAAATATCCCTGTAAGTTTGAACCAAAGAGGAATGATGCCATTGGCTTCATTTCCCATGCTTCATTTCCCATTAGGCTGTTTGTATGTTTGGCATGCAGGGACACCAAACTCAGTTATGTAGGAAATCCTATGGTGTTTATTGCATCATTGTTGGATTCACACTTATTTTCCTTTTGATTTGAGGTCAACTTGTAAATGCATATAAAACTCTGAGCTAGACTGTTTAAATTATTTCTCTAAGCATTTTATTTCTCATGCACACTTTTCTTAGTTAGAAACAGATCATTTGCTAAAAAGAAAATTGGTATGTAGCCCTACGTTTATGTTACCAATGCTTTGTCAATGTTAAGATTATTTTTAGTATGCCAATAAAAATACTGCAGGCTTTCTTCAGGTCTTTATCACTTTATTAAAATTAAGCACAACAAACGGATAAATGTTTGCTTTCACGAGCCATCAGGTATTTGCAAGCTTGCAATGGGAATCTCTTAAATGAGAAGTTTAAAGCTTACAGGCTTCTGTACTTCAACCACCACAGCGTCTCCTGGGATTTCTGCATTTGATGCATCCTTGATATCAAGAATGCATCCGGTTACTTTCATAACTCTTCTGTACTTACGTTCTTCATATTGAGAAACAGTCATAAACTGCCCTTTGCAAAAAGTTGCAAACTGAATTGAAGCTGCTTTTATATTTAGCGGTTTCAAATTTAGCACAATATTTGAAAATCAAGAACACCCTTCATATGCACTATTGATGATTTGGCCCTCTGTTGTGGCGGCCGATTGCATGTTAGTGGTTGTCTTTGTGCCAGGTCTCTTGTCTCGTACTCTTTGAATAACAGGCCTCGTGTTCTTTGGCTATTCCAAAGGCTCAGCTGTCTATAATTGCCTTTGACTGCAGTTTATGCCAGCTCTTATCTGTGTGCAATTTTTTTGTAGGTCAGTGGTATTTGGAAGATTATGCTCCAAGTAATGTTAGCCAATCTGCGATTTACAGTCAAAAAGGTATGGAATCTGTAAATGTGTGGTATCGGTTATGGACAGTAAAATTCTTTTTTTACATATTGGTCAACATTTCATAACCAGGTGAGGAGAATAATATGAATTGTGTTGAAAAAATGTTTTGTTTAGAATATAATTAACCATTTTCACAGACTGTGCTGCTGACATGTTTACACTGCAATTACCACATCTGACAACCTTTTATTGTATTTAATGTATATTTTACAACACTGTACTTAAAATTAAACATTAAATTAACATTTAAACATGAAATAAAAAATAAAAAAGTTAACACTGATTGAGGGTGTTTTTAATGCAGTTACTGAGTAACTATTGATTTTATACAGTTTTTTTTGTGCCAATTATATTGCAAACATAATAGATGCTATATAGAATTTTACCCTGCTGTAGTTCACTTCTGTGCCCCAATCTCAGAAAAGTGAAAAGGTTCTATAGAAGAAATGAAAAGCATTCACAAGCAGAATAGAATAGCATATAACACAACAAAATAGAATAGATGAGTTATTAATACAGAATAAAGACATTGTGAATGCTTTTGATTAGATGTTTGTCATGGGCAGAATAAAATAGAACTGGAAAAAACTGTGCAAAACGAAGAATAGAGTGGAATTGGAAAATGACTGCTATCACAAGCATTTCCCCAAAAAAACTAAAAAAACTAAACAGAATAGATTAGAAAACAATATACAATTAAAATAGAATATAGTAAAACTCCTGAAACTAAAAACGTTAACAAACAGAATAGAATAACAATTAATTAGATTGGAATAGAATGGAATACATTATGATAAACATATAATAACATACATTACACTTAAAAATAAAGAATCCATTGAAGAACCATTTTGAGCCCACTAAAGAACTTTTCAGGGATCAGTTTTTAAAGCCGTTCACACCAAGGATGATGAATATAAATATAAAGATAACGATTAAAGATATAGTTCTAAAAATCGTTCTTAATATTAAAGAATGACTGCGGTCACTAGGGCTGTGACGGTCGCCATGACCACCGTGCCACCGGCGGTAGTGTGCACATGATGTGGCACACTATATGACATGCAAAAAAAAATTGTATAGAATATAACATTTGCAATAGCTATTTATAACCTGTACCTTTTAGCTGAATGCGTTTTTTAGACTAGCGTATAAAATAGCTAATTCACTAATTCTACCTCACGCGCCATATGGCGTTTCCTTAGTTTGAGCGCGGCCAAATCCATTTTTTTTTGCATTCTGCAAATTAATTTCGTGTTGAGCAATGGACCTGGTTGGGAAACCAAATACTACATCGCCGATCTGGGATCATTTTGGATTTGTGCCTAACAAAAAAGGTGAACCTTTAAATAAGGATGAAGCCATTTGCCGGATTTGTAAAAAATAAATATGTGTTAAATGGGCGAACACATCACATCTCAAGAGCCATCTTCAATCATGTCATCCATCGGCGTTTGTACAAGTTATGTCACGTGAACGCAAACGCCCAGCTGGTGGTCAGGTTGGTATTGGAGAGGCTTTCGTCAAACAAGCCAAATACAAATGAGAGGGTGACAAGTGGAAAATGCTGACAAGAGACATGGCAACGTATTTGGTGTTGGAGAACGTGCCGCTCCGCAGTTTTTATTCCCCCTGCATATTACAAATTCTGTTTGAAAGTTGCAACGATTTGTAGCTTAATATTTAACTTTCTTATTTACCCATTTATTTCACTTTATTATCTCTGATATTTATTTTATTTACCGGTATTTCAATGTTAGCAGGCTGTGTTTCACTCAAGTGCAGTAAACACGCACGTTTGTTAAGAGATGTTTGAGCCTCATTTTTTAAAATCTCAATATATAGGCTATATATTTTTAAAATGTGAATTGTTTTATTTAAAAGCAGACATTCAAACTTTATGTAAACATATGTTTCATGTTTGTGTGATAAGTAGGCTACAGGGCAGTGTTTTAGTTCATTGTTTCAGTTTCATCCCCCACCCGAACCCCACAAACACCGTTCCACCATCGGTGGTTGCTCAATAACCACAGCGTTGGTAAAAAAAACTGCCACCGTCACAGCCCTAGCAGTCACACCACAGATAGCGATAATGGCACAGAGAAACAATACAGTTGGAATCACTTTCAGAACAATTTTATCCAGCTGATGAATGATAAAAACATTAACAGCCAATCAGAATCCATCCTGCTGTAGCAAGCTTGAGCATTTAAAGTGACAGACAAGCACGCAATTAAAATAAAAGTTACTAGGCATGGGCAATACCACTAATTTAGTTTGATACAACACAGATACTTTCAAGGCCAGTATCACCAATATCAATACAGATACAATACTTCTAAATGGAACTTTTAAATTATGAAAGTTGTCATGAACTGGCTTTAAACATTTTTATAGTGTTAACTAAAGGTCAACTTATGACGTTCGTGTGGTTTTTACATTCAAAAACATCATAATAATGACAAGTAAATGCCCACTGCTATGATTGGATAAGCTTTGCATATTATAATGAGCTTCGGCTCTCCCGTGAGTACACATGAGAAAATGTTTCGCCCACAGGGCTCGCAATTTGTCTTTATCAAAAAAACACGATTTATCTCTCATCCACCCACAATTAATTGATTATTTTTTATTATTTGGCCCATCCGATCAGTAGATATAACCAAAAACTGTATCACTAACACACACACACACACTCACACACACACACACACACACACACACACACACACACACACACACACACACACACACACACACACACACATCTGCAAAACATCACTGCCGCAATTGTATTTTTTCCTTCAAATATCAAGTCAAGAGAGTGAACAACGCACAAGAGAGGAATGTTATTTCACTTTTAAGTCAGGCAGCCTGATTGGAGAACACATTAGCTTGGACGCTGGGGTTTGTGAGCCTTGGCCCACATGTCTAAGGGTGCTTTCACACCTGCCTCATTTAGTTCGGTTGAATCGTACTAAAAATAAAGTTAATATAAAGTTCCTAATATTGGAATCCGAATGAAGCTTATGCGGCATGTTTATTGCTTGGAAGTTCGATTCGGTTTAGCTCCACGCAACCCTATGTTATTTATCTATTACATGTAATGCGCAAGGCTATAAGCCAGGCTACAGAATTAGGCTTTCGTCTTCTTTGGTTGAGGTGCCGTTTCCCTGCACTTTGACGTCACAGGTAAGAACATTCGCAGATCGATCGTTTGCTGAGCCAGCTGTCAATAAAAGCTTTACTTTAACTAACAAGGAAGTTTTCAACTCTAAATTTTACAGGATAGATACCCAAGATAGCCACTTAACATTTATATTTGAAATGCATTTTAACAATCGATATGCCTTAGTTGCCACTTATTAGATCATATTTTTGTTTACATGTGGTTAAAATAAGTTTACTTGTAGTGGTAACCATAGAAGTCTACAAATAGTTCACTGCGGTCACTAGTAAAAAAATAAATCATGGTTCATTTTCACAAGGGACTGCCAGTGACAGGACATTGCATCCATGAAATGCAACCTTTTTATGATTTATATTAATAATAGTTACAGAATAGAAAATTATCAATATCAGTTTTTAATTGCATTGTAGACTACAATTTAAAGTTGTCTATTGTGGGAACCCAAAAAAAACAACAACATACAATACGGCCATCCCTAAAAGTCACAAATAAACAGAATAATATCCTCCACTGGATTGGACATTAAAGGTGGGGTAAGTGCTTTCTGGTAACCGTTGTTGATATTTCAAATCACGAAAACAAACTCGCCCCTACCCCCAAAAAGGTGTCGGCCCTATTTTGATTTCTCCTCCCCACACATACGTAACCCAGGCAACGACTATGGCAGAATCTGTGTGTTACTAATCCAGGTCAAATATTCAATGAAAAAGTCACCCCTTCCATCACAAAAACACAAACCGTTCTCATAAACAATTTGATAGTACACAAGCACGGCAGTTTAACTGATGAACATATTACAATTATGACCAGATTAGAGTTCTAGCGATCACAAAACACAAAGCGTTCTCATGACAACTCGATAGTAGCTATATATATTATGAAAACAGGAAACAATCATATATTAGAAGTATAGTTTCTTACTTGTCGAACCATTTTGTGAGCTGAAGCTTGACACAGACAGTGAGGAGATTTAGATGCTCCATACGGTGTGGAAGTGAATGGGTCTTTATCATCGCTGAAGTGAGTGACAATACGATCGCAAATAGACAAACAATTGAACATGACACACGAGCATATTCACGCAAAAGCCAGCATATATAAGTTCTCCGCTAATGTCCGTCATGTGTTGTGTGTTTTGAATAATGACGTGCACTGAGCATTCTCTTCACACCATCTATTATTAGACACACCCCGCAGCATGTATAAGTTATCAGCTAATGTCTGTCATGTCGTGTGTTTTGAATAATGACGTGCACTGAGCGTTCTCTTCTCACCATCTTTATTAGACACACCCCTTACCTCTTGAATGGTTACAAGTTTGTTATTGGACTCGGCTTGAGTCCGTTTAGTTAAACAGTTTTGAAATAACACTTACCCCACCTTTAATATAGTTATCTTTAAAGTTATTGTTCTTGGTGTGAGCAGGCCTTAAATAAAATAGATTTTCTTAATGTGAAGAACATTTTAAAAATCAAAAGAACATTATGCTATATAAACCTTATGTGCAACGGGATGTGAATGGTTCTTCATGGAACCATCCGTTCCAATAAAGAACCTCTATTTTTAAAAGTGCAGCTTATGTATTCGTTAATTAAGAGATTTTTTTTTTTTTTTTACGTATTTCTCAAAATTCCTGCTCATTTCAACAGAATGTGCCTTTTAATTCTGTGGTTTCAGTGTATTTTAGTACAGTTTTGTTCATGTGAGGGAGTAGGGACAATTTTACCTGTCTGAGTAAGAGCGCACCATTGTGATGCCCAACACAAAGTACATCATGGCAGAGAAAAGGATCATGCTGAGGCCTAAGAGAATGGCTCTGTCCTCTCCAGCCTTCAGCGCTGTGACTGTCCTCCTCTTTTCCAAAATATCATACTCACGAATCTTCTGATAAATGGTCCTGCTTGAGAGACATAAGAGTCCCAAGACACACAGACACGAATAGATTTAATGAAGACATGGCATGTGTCAAATAACAAAATATTGCTTCAAGAATCATTTTAACAGTCATCACTTAAGTTAAAAAAAGGTTGGCGGGCCAGAATGAATTAGGACAGTAACACGTATCTGTGTGTCATGGGCTACATTTTTGAACCAAACCTATTACATATGCATAGTTAGTTCCTTTCCAAATATTTAGCTCATGATTCTTTAATCATGTTTTGACAGCAGGTCATTTTGCTTTTGAAGATTATGCATGGGTGTGAAGGCAAGCTGTCTAACCTGCCTATCTTTGTCAGTGACCTTTTTATAATTACTGTGAGTACAGTGGTCAAAAGCATTAAAAACTCATAACCCATTTGCTGTCATTAGTTTTCGTCAGAATCTATTAGTTTACATTTACAATGTATGTTTTCTGACACTAAATTAAATCAGTGCAGACCATAAGTTAAATGTAATATAAAATGTTAATAATGTCAAGTAAATTTCTGTGCATTAAATAAACTATGATGCTTTAGTTCTAAATGATGAGACTCATTTTTATTCCGAAAAAGTTTCAGATTTTCTAGGGATGCAATTGTTAGCCGATTAATAGTTGTTGGTGTTTAATAAATGATAATTATTAGTATTGTTGCTGTGGTGGAAATGGATTAGTCACTATTGAATATTTAATCATGCATATCTGTTTTTTACATTTATATTGCTTTTGTGACATCCAATGTGTGTGTGTGTGTATATGTATTAGAGCTGCAACTAACGATTATTTTTTCTGTCGACTAATCTAACGATTATTTTTTCGATTAGTCGACTAATCTAACGACTTATTTTTTTACCCTTTGAAATTTTTCACAATTCTGTGGCACCCCCTCACATAAGTTACGCTAGAGGTATAACAGTACAGACTGCTCACAGTTCGCTTTGTATCACAGTTTTAGGTTCACGTTCCAGTACAGTTCGGTATTTGCTATGTTCAGGGGAAAAAGGACTACTGTCACATGAAAATAAAGAAAATAAGAACAGATAACTTAAATAGAAGCAGCAGCACAAATAAATACTATTGAGCAAAGATGAGAATAAAATAAACAATGCTTTTCAGGTAGGTCTAACATTAGTTTTTAGGTAGAGAAATGGAATGAAGTAGCTAATCAAAAGTAAAATAACCACACATTTAACTGTTTAAAATGTAAAAAATAATCCTTATTAAACTTACAAAAGCTATTCAGTCAGGAGCAGAGTGATGTCTTTATCTTTTGTTTGACATTAAACAGAAAGCAGTAAAGGCTACTGCCCCTTTAAGACCCACGGATAGTCGTCGTATTTTCTGTATAAAGTTCACTTAAGGCATAGAGTAGGCTATGACATTTTGACATACTTTTTGTGAGTTTGTCCGTTTAAGCACAGGATTTGAAAGATAACTCAATATTTGCGCGCTTTGGGACGAGTGCACAAAGACAGATCTTCTCATTCGAGCCTCCTGGCTACACGGGGGTGATGACTGTGAAAATGACTGCTCATATTCGGACGTACAGCAGCACTCGCATGCGTTTTATAAAGTTTACAAAGAGAGACCGTTTTGCCCACGTTTTTCTTTTATTATCGCTGTTGTTGTAGTGCATACCTGAGGAGTCAGCACGTGTATCCATTGACAGAAACATACATACAGCATTATTTTCAAGTTACAAGCCATATTAAAGATTAGTCATCAGATGCGAGATAAACCGAAGTGTAAGTGCGTTCCCGCAACTTTTGCTTGGGATCCCGGTTGGGAAACACTGGTCCGTATTGATTGACACCGCGCTGGTTTGTTTAGAATTATATGAGCGCCATGACCGCGCGCTGCCTTGTTTTACGGTCGAATGCAACGCGTGTGTGTGAGTAAGAGACGCGCAAAAGGGCGGAGAGAGAACTTTAGGAAATGCAGCTAAACGAGTATGCGTTTTAAATAGCGTAAAAATGAATGAATGACGAATGTGGCGGCCGTTATTGATTATGTGGCAGTCCGCCACAAATTAGTCTATGTGTGGGAAACACTGTTTGGCCTCTTTTTAAAGTATTCCCATACTTTTGATATTCGCGGTCTTGGTTTTTGTGATAGAACCAGGAGCAGAAGCCAACATTACGCGAGATGAACGTCTGACACGACGCGTCGACGCATTTCACGAACGTCGACGTATTTCCGTAGTCGACGTCATCGATGACGTCGACGCGTCGTTGCAGCACTAATATGTATGTATGTATATATGTATATATAGGTCCTTCTCAAAAAATTAGCATATTGTGATAAAGTTCTTTATTTTCCATAATGTAATGATAAAAATTCAACTTTCATATATTTTAGATTCATTGCACACCAACTGAAATATTTCAGCTCTTTTATCTAAAAAAAATAGCATATTTCATCCGACCAATAAAAGAAAAGTGTTTTTAATACAAAAAAAGTCAACCTTCAAATAATTATGTTCAGTTATGCACTCAATACTTGGTCGGGAATCCTTTTGCAGAAATGACTGCTTCAATGCGGCGTGGCATGGAGGCGATCAGCTTGTGGCACTGCTGAGGTGTTATGGAGGCCCAGGATGCTTCGATAGCGGCCTTAAGCTCATCCAGAGTGTTGGGTCTTGCGTCTCTCAACTTTCTCTTCACAATATACCACAGATTCTCTATGGGGTTCAGGTCAGAAGAGTTGGCAGGCCAATTGAGCACAGTAATACCATGGTCAGTAAACCATTTACCAGTGGTTTGTGCACTGTGAGCAGGTGCCAGGTCGTGCTGAAAAACAAAATCTTCATCTCCATAAAACTTTTCAGCAGATGTAAGTATGAAGTGCTCCAAAATCTCCTGATAGGTAGCTGCATTGACCCTGCCCTTGATAAAACACAGTGGACCAACACCAGCAGCTGACATGGCACCCCAGACCATCACTGCATTTCCTTCTCCCCAGACTTCCTCCAGACTCTGGCACCTTGATTTCCGAATGACATGCAAAATTTGCTTTCTTCTGAAAAAAGTACTTTGGATTACTGAGCAACAGTCCAGTGCTGCTTCTCTGTAGCCCAAAAGTGGCTTGACCTGGGGAATGTGGCACCTGTAGCCCATTTCCTGCACACGCCTGTGCATGGTGGCTCTGGATGTTTCTACTCCAGA
Organism: Pseudorasbora parva; assembly: GCF_024679245.1. NCBI lineage: Eukaryota > Metazoa > Chordata > Actinopteri > Cypriniformes > Gobionidae > Pseudorasbora > Pseudorasbora parva. The sequence continues at coordinate 19,815,691 of NC_090193.1, read as the reverse complement.
CTCAGTCCACTGCTTCTGCAGGTCCCCCAAGGTCTGGAATCGGTCCTTCTCCACAATCTTCCTCAAGGTCTGATCACCTCTTTTCGTTGTGCAGCGTTTTTTGCCACACTTTCTCCTTCCCACAGACTTCCCACTGAGGTGCCTTTATACAGCACTCTGGGAACAGCCTATTCGTTCAGAAATTTATTTCTGTGTCTTACCCTCTCGCTTAGAGGGTGTCAATGATGACCTTCTGGGTCGGGTTGGCAGTCTTACCCATGATTGCGGTTCTGAGTAATGAACCAGGCTGGGAGTTTTTAAAAGCCTCAGGAATCTTTTGCAGGTGTTTAGAGTTAATTAGTTGATTCAGATGACTAGGTTAATAGCTCGTTTAGAGAACCTTTTCATGAAATGGTAATTTTTTGAGATAGGAATTTTGGGTTTTCATGAGCTGTATGCCAAAATCATCAGTATTAAAACAATAAAAGGCCTGACATATTTCAGTTTGTGTGCAATGAATCTAAAATATATGAACGTTTAATTTTTTTTGGAAAATAATGAACTTCTATATGCTATCACAACTATCACAATATGCTAATTTTTTGAGAAGGACCTGTATAGTTAATATTTACATAAATTTGTTTAACTTTTTAAAACATATTTAGATCAGCCATTTATCAGTCATCAGCTGTAACATGAAAAAAATATATATACACATTAAGTAAATAGTTATTTATAATATAAAATTATAAAATATATTTTTATAATTAGAATTGGACTGTTTGTGAATATATTTTTCTTAAAATCAGTATGAAATCAAACATGCAGCCTCTTCATAGAAACCATAGACAATTAATGGTTAGCATGGTTCTGTCACATGTACTTTAGTTAGTTAGTCGAGTCATTGTACTTTACCTTCTCTCACTTCCTGATCCTTGAGCTCCTTTGCTTCCAGCCCACAGAAACATTCTCCCAGCTATTCCACTGTGTGCAGCTCTCTCTGAAGCACTTGCAAAAGACTGCAGGGACGACCTGACAGAAAAACACACTCTTAGATGACCATGTGCTTCCCTCCACACCAGTTCGTCTGCATACTGTTCCTAAACGAAAAGCTGGGTCTTATATTTATAACACAGCCTTCAGAGAATGTTCTGGCTTCCTCACAGGTTGGTGAAATGTTACACTTGCAGTATTAAACAAATGGCTCCATTGCTCTTGATTAGCATAGTATGTCCAATAAGAGAATCCAAATAGAGGAACAGAAAGTTTCTATAATCCTCAGCAGCAAAAGAAGTCCGTCTCGCATGATTAAAACCAGTTCTGCATAAATATAACTCACACACTAGGCAGTGAACTAAGCATCTTCTCCTTCATTTTCTCCCTGTTCGTTTGTTATTGACCATTCATTGGCTATAATAATGAGAGTAGTGAGCAAGGAGAGGAGGATCATTCTCTGCATTGATCCCTTCCTCCTGCCATGGCGGAGAGAGTGAGTGAGAGAGTGAAAAGAGAGAGGCAGTGCCGTTCAAAGCCGCCTCCTCCCCTGCACCCTGTTGCTGATTGGTGTTGATGGAGAGTCCTGTAGCATCAAGGAGACACAGGTGTTTTGGGCCACACGTTTGTGACTGACCGACTGCACAGTCCTGCCCTCATTTGCTATCCAGTCCAGACTCGTGTGTCAGTGAATGTACCCAGAGTCTACCAAGCGTTTAACTGGATATATAAATAATTTGATTAACTGAGCTTGTGAAGAGTTGATGCTATAGTCTGGCAAAGGTTGGGATTGTGGGATATTGTGTCAGTCACTCTTTATATTTAAGCATTAAAGTGTCATGTCGTTCCAAACCCATATGTGTATTTTTTTGGGGAACAAAAGGAAAGTTTCACAGTATGACTGTTTTTACTGAGAACTGGCACCCCAACTGAGCCTGGTTTCTCCCAAGCTTTATTTTTCTCCATCATGCCCTGATTGAGTATTGATTCCTTGCCAATGTCGCCTTTGGCTTGGCTTGTTCAGTTTGGGACACTGACATTTTGATGTAAGATTTTCAACTAAATATCCCAATAAAATACATTTATTTGGTCTTATTTAAGTGTATAAACTATAATACTGATCTGCCAAAATTGACACTATATTATATATTGAAATAAGCTGATAACACCACCGTTTTCTCCAGAATGACTGTACAGCCGAATCAAATTTTGTTGTAAATTGTCCTGTTAAACACTGTGAAGCTGCTTTGAAACAATCGTCATTGTAAAAGTGCTATATAAATAAAGTTGACTTGATTTGGCTTACTGTATTTTTTTTTATCAATTTGGAGAAGGTTATATATGAGTGCAGCTGCTTGACAATTCTTCCCGATCTTAATTGTTGAACACCTTATTCTTTCAAGTCATCTCTTGCACAAAAGTAAACTATGGGCCGTATTTTATGATCCAAGCACATGGTCTAAAGTATACGGCACAAGTACACTTAGGACGTGTCTGAATCCACTTTTGCTAGTTTAATAACGGAAAAAATGTTTGCGTCCCTGAGGCATTGTCTAAAAGGGTTGCCCCAATTCTCTTAATGAGTCATTGGTGTGGTTTAGTCATAATGTTCAATAAACCAATCAGTCTCATCGCTCATTCCCTTTAAAAGTCAGTTGTGCTTGCACCATGGCGAATTCATTATTTACATGGCAGAATATAGAGACCCTCAACCGGAAGAGTCAGTTTAAAATACATGTGTATTGCCACTATTTGTTAAATAAGTAGCCAATTTCATTCGTCATTACCGCAAATAGTTAATTCTGATACATGGAATGACTTTTCACTGAAGACATGTACACATTAATAATTGTTTACATTGTAATTCTTTTATTTTTCATATTTAAAAACGTTTGTGTGATGCTGCACGTCTCTGTACCTAACAAGCAGCGTGTATGCGTGTTGTCCACCCGTCTATAGGTGCATATTATTAATAACAATAATATATTTTATTTATAATGCACTTTTCATTCTGAAGAATCTCAAAGTGCAAAAACAATCAATACATAAAAGTCTTTCTGTTCATATTGCTACCGTGCCCTTTAAATAACACACATACTGCACTATTGACTTTAGATCAGGTTTTTGTTGGTCAATGGCAGTCGTTTTTTGTTACCTCAAAATAGCAATGCGCCATCCATGCACCTGAGCACACCTTTTTTTTCAGACCATCACACCCATGGGCCCACAAATGGGCGCAAATACATTTGCTACTTAAACAACGTGGTGCAGGATGTGAAAGTGAAAACTGCGCCAGGATGAAAATAGAAAAAAACTTATTGTGCATGGCACTGCATTGCGCCGGGTGTATGATAGGTAGGGCCCTATAAAACCCACGATCATGGAAACGCGGAATCTGCTTATTAACGCGGAATCTAATGTGAACCCAGATTTTACCAGAATTTTAGAATATAGATAGGTGTCTATATGCTCCTGCATCCACAACTAATTTGACCCTTACCAATCATGGCCTCCTAATAATCCCCATCCACTGAATTGGATCTATCACCCTTTCTCCTCTCCACCTATCGCTGGAGTGTGGTGAGTGCACTGGCGCCGTTGTACTGTGGCTGCCGTCGCATCATCCAAGTGGATGCTGCACACTGGTGGTGGTTGAGGAGAGACCCCTGACATTAGTGTAAAGCGCTTTGGGTGTACAGTAGTGCAATAGTATGAAACCGCTATATAAATGCCTCATTCATTCATTCATTCATTCATTCCATTCATTCATTCATTCATTCAACTATTTATTTCCTGTGTGACCTGGAACAGCCTTGTGTTTACTCTTAGAACTATATATTTTTCTAGGTAGTAGCATTCAAACATTACGGTCCCATCTTTATCAGCTGTGATTAATTTCTGTAATTATGTCCATAATTACACTGTTGATCCTTCCCTTAAACATTAACCCACCATTAAACCAAACCATACCATTAAAACTGTCCCTAAGCTTAACGGTATTTTAAAGTACATAGTAGTTAGACACCAAATATAAAGTGACCAAATTCATGTACCAATGTGGGTTCTTCAAACATTGCAACTGTACACAATACATATTACCAATGTACGATGTCAAGACAAATCGAAGTACTATGGTAAATTGTGGTATGTTTTTATTAGTGGGCTTGGCTTGGCTTGGCTGACTAAACAATTTCCACTCTCTGTCTGACCTGCCCACAAAGGTACACAGCAACATTTTATCTGAAATGAAGGTCTGAAAAGCAACAGTGAGCAAATCTCTGTCCTGCAGTAGAGAGCTTTAAACGTCAATGATGGGAATATGCCACATATCATATTTGTGCATGTTGACTCTTTCCTATGCTGAGTGAGGCGGCTCACAGAGTGATGAACTTGATATGAGGCTGAGGCAGACAGGAAACAGTGACCCAAGGAAACTCATTGTCCCCGCTGCACACAATAAAATGCCTGACAAAAAATCACGGCAAAATGGCACTAGGAAAACCACAGTACCACACACAGTATTTCTAATATAGAATGGCAGTCTTTAAAAAGCTTGGTATGTCCTGGACAGTCTGGTATTTGCCCTTCTGATCACCTTAGCTGTGTAAATACGCCAGCCTTTTTTGTAAAAAAACAACAACACAGACATCTGGCATTCACCCAAAACAGCTGGAATGTTCATCCATTGTGGCCACACGTAATGGGATTTACTAAACTTTTATTGTCACTGCAGTGATTTATGAGGCATTGTTGATACTCCACATTACTTTGGTGGGAATAAAATCATGAACAGGCTGGCTCAAGCAGTGTTGGAGAGCAAATAACTAAAAGTATTTTTTTTTTTAGCATTGTTAATAATAGATTATCTGTTTTCAGGACAGAAGTTTGTCTAGTAACAAGCTACTTCCAATAACTGACTATGCAGCATTTAATTTTTTTATTGTATGTTGTGTTTTACAGACAAAAAAGCTAAATAAATAATCTAATTTGCTCATGCTAGTCTAAATCTGTTCTCAGAAAATGTCTGTGCTGCTTTTTATTTCTCTTCTTTGTTGCACAATATTTAGTAAAACTATTTTTCAACTGTTTAATTGTATTTTAGTTGTATTTATAGGTATGAGGAATTTGTTGAGGAAATTATTCACTTGAGTCAATAATTTTAACAATAATTTTTATAGCAAAATATTCAGTTAACAACATTGCTATTTGATACTGTTTTCACCTCAATTATTTTTAATTGGTTCGCTAATGAACGGTTTTACAGATTTGTGTGCCATTGCAGCATTTAGGTCTTTTTTATGGCAAAATATTTAGTTCAAATAGTTTACAGGAACTAGTACTGTTTTAGTAGATATTTATTAATTGGTTCAGATTGGTTCAGATATTTTATAATCACTGGTTTAAAGCCATGCAACACATTTGTTAAATTTTTTATATATATTTTTTTAGGATGATGATGATATTCTGAATATATTTTTTTTTTGTTATTTTGTGTTTATTTTGAGTATTCATGAGTACACTCTTTCAATTTACATATAGTGCTCAATGCAATCACAGTCAATGCAATACATTTACAATGTATATACATGTACAGTTACCTGATTCTTTTAAATAAAATTTGTACTCTATATTTGTTCAATTGTTTCAAAATATAGCCTTTTTTTTTTACAAATAGAAAAAAACAAACAGAAAAAACAAAAAAAAAAAAACAAAAAAAACAAAACAAAGGAAAGCATTAAAAGAAAAAAGAAAAACTATGTACATCCAGGGAGAAAGACATGTGTCTTAGTTAAATTCTATCCAGAATAATATCAAATGTCTTATTATAACTTCAGCTGGCTTGGTATTTGAACTTATACATACATCTATGTATTTGGATATTAAATCTGATATATCCATGCACATCTATACATCAGTCTTCTATTTATGCAGCAAAATCAGGCCTTCTTTCTGATATATATTCCACCCATTTCCTCCATTTTTCCAAAAACATATCCTTCTTTAAATTAACAATAAAAGTGATCTTTTCCATCATATAAATCTCTATAGTCACATCTATCCAGTTATCTAATGTCGGTCTCTCCTGTTTTAGCCATTTGCGTGTGATTGCCTTCTTACTGGCTGCTAAAAGTACACCCATCAGGTATTTATTATCTGTTGATAATATATCTGGACATACACAACCAAAATACAATAATTTGCTTTCTAAGGGTATGTCTCTGTTAAAAATATGTTCAAGAGCCTCTTGTACTTCTTTCCAATATTCTTGAATATGTAGACATTCCCAAAATATATGATAATGGTTTGCTTCATTACATCCACAGTTTCGCCAACATTTTGGAGTGTTATTACTGTATTTGGCTGTTTGTATTGGTGTTATAAAATATCTGATCATGTTTTTCCAACAGTATTCCTTCCAATTTAGTGAATTAGTTGATTTCCAATGAAATTTCCATACAGTTGACCACTCTTCATCAGTAAAGACTGTTTTACTTTCTGTCATCCATTTCTCTTTTATGTAAATTGTAGAGTGTATTTTCATGTTTATTAAACTCTTGTATATCTGAGAGACTATCTTATATCTAGTACCTGATGTGTATGCCTTCTTAAGCAAGTCTATCAATGGATTTGAAGTATCTTTAATTTTAATTTTAATTTTTTGGTCATAATAATTTCGAACCTGAAGGTATCTGTAAAAGTCTTGATTTTCTAGTAAAAACTTTTTCTTTAATATTTCAAAGCTTAGAATTTCCCCCTTTTCAATAATGGTGCAAAAGGAAGTAATTCCCCTATTTACCCATATTTTAAATCTGTTATCAGACTGATTTGGGGTGAAGTCTGAGTCATAAGCAAACCATTTCAAGACTGTAATGTGCTCTAATAAATTAAATTCTTTTATCACTGCTGCCCAGACATTTAAAGTAAGTTTTGCCCAAGGGTCTTCTACCTTGTCTATATATTGTCGTAACTTGTTATCTGTTAATATTGCTTGTACGGGGATATTCTTTGTAATATAACTTTCCATATCTTTCCAAGGAGCATGATAATGTACATCACACCAATTTATCACTGTCTTAAGTTGTGCTGCTATATAATAATCTTTTAATGAAGGAAGAGCCCACCCTCCTTTATCTTTTGGTAGCTGTAATGTTTTAAAACGTACTCTGGGCTTTTTCCCTTGCCAAATGAATCGTGAAAGCATTTTATCCCATTCTATGAATTGTTTTCTGGTAATTTGTACAGGTAAACACTGAAATAGGTATAGAAATTTTGGTAATACGTTCATTTTAATAGCTTCAATCCTTGAACTAAAACCAAAAAAGGGAATTAAGTTCCATCTGGTTAGGTCCTCTCTGATTCTTACAGTTAGTGGTTCAAAATTCTTTTTCTGTATTTTTTCTGTGTTTTTTGTTAAGTGGACACCTAAATATTTAAATGATTTTGTATGCCATTTTAACAAGTAGATGTTTTTAATATTAGTAGGGGGATTATAATTGTATAAGATTATTTCTGTTTTATCAATATTTAATTTGTATCCAGAAAGCGGGCCAGAATTCTGAAGTTGTTTCATAAGTTTGGGTAAAGATTCGGTTGGGTCTCCAAGATAAATTAGTATGTCATCTGCATAGCAGGCTATTTTGTGTTCCATTCCTTTTATACGAATACCGTGAATTGTTTTATCTTGTCTGATGCTTTGTACTAATGGTTCCAGATAGAGCGCAAATAGCTGAGGTGACCATGGGCATCCTTGCCTGGTACCCCTTTCCAATATAAGTGACTTTGATAAATAACCATTGATCTTTATTTTGGCAGTCGGTGTATCGTAAAGTGCTTGTATACTTCTAATTATAATTTTGTGAAAGCCAAATTTGTGTAGGACCTTATAGAGATAGGACCAGCTAACTGAATCGAAGGCCTTTTCAGCGTCTAAACTTAAAACCATTGCTCTTAATTTGTTTCTCTTGATATGGTTCATAACTTGCAATGTGCGCCTAATATTGTCCTGTGTCTGACGTTGACGAATAAAACCTGACTGATCTTGATTTATTAGGTTGGGTAAAAATTCTTCCATTCTTCTGGCCATAATTGCTGTAAATAGTCTATAATCGACATTTAATATTGATAAAGGTCTATACGATCCACATTCTAACTTATCTTTGCCTTCTTTTGGTATAATAGATATAACGGCATCCTTCCAGGATGGGGGAACTGCTGCGTTCTTCAAAACCCAACCAAAAGCTCGGACCAGTACAGGCACCAGCTCCCCCCGAAATGCTCCACACCATTCCCCAGCAAATCCATCCGGTCCCGGGGACCTGCCAGATCTCAATTCAGTAATAGCCCCCTTCACTTCACCCGCTGCCACGTCTGCCATCAGCGCCCTACCCTGCTCCTCAGCAAGAGTAGGCAACTCCAGTGCATCCAAAAAACGATCAATCTCCTGGGCTCTGTCCCCGGGCATTCCCGAGCACAATCCTTTATAAAATCTTTCAAAAACATCCTGAATGCTCTCCCGCCTGGCCTGCACAGAACCGGTCACAGGATCCCCGATTCCGCACACTGCTCGATCCGCCCGCTGTCCTCCCAATTTCCATGCCAACACCCCCACAAATCTAGATCCATCCTCACAACACCTTTGCCTGGAGAAAATGACCCTCCCCTCCATTTCTTGAGTACACATCACACCGATCTCACCTCTCCCTCCTTCCACCTGTTGCAACAGCTTTGGGTCCAGCCTATCCCCATGTTCTCCTTCCAACAATCCCAATTGATGCTGCAACCTGGTCAACTCCTGTTGTCGAGCCCTCCCCCCCAGCGAAGCCAACGCTACAATTCCACCCCCTAACACTGCCTTTGCAGCATCCCACAGCACGGGAGGTGCGACCCCTTCACCATCATTATTTTCTAAATAGCAGTGGATCTCATTCCCAATATCCATTCCAAAAGAGGGATCACCAAGAAGGCCCAGGTCAAACCTCCACAGGGCATCCCCAGGTCCACAATCTAGTTCTACTACCAGACAGATTGGGGCACGATCACCAATATCTATTATTCCAATATCACATCTTTTTACCCCGGTCCTATCTTTATTGAACATGAGGAAATAATCTATCCTGGTGTAGGCGTTATGTGGATGAGAAAAATGCGTATAATCTTTAGTATTGGGGTATATGTCCCTCCATACATCAATTATGCCAATATCATTCATCAATGTGTTAATCTTACGTTGGATGAGTTTATAAGTTGTTTTTTTGTTTGAGGAGTCAAGTTCAGGCTGTAGATGTACATTTAAATCACCCCCACAAATCAATATGCCCTTTGTTTCGGAGGCCATAATTTGAAAAATCTTTTGAAAAAAAGTAACACTACTACCGGGTGGGGCATAAATGTTAAACAAAGTAACATATGTTCCATTCATCACTCCATGGATAAAAATAAACCGACCCTCTTTATCAGCATATTCATATTTCTTTTCAAAAATAACCTTATGAGAAATCAAAATAACAACTCCTCTCCTATGCCCTGTATGGTATGATGAGAAATAGATCTGAGTAAATCCCATTCTTTTTAATTTTTCATGCTCCGTGTTATTCAGGTGTGTCTCTTGTAGATACACTATATGAGCGTTTTCTTTTTTCATTTTGCTTAAGATTTTTTTCCTTTTGACTGGGTTAAGTAAACCATTGACGTTGAAGGAAATTACTTTTACTTCGTTATTTGTTATGTCTGTTCAGTACAGTATCGACATCTAAACGATAGTAGAGGCACAGTCCCTGGTAAAACAGTATATAAACAAAACAGAACAAGAAAGAAGAAAAAAATAATAATATCTTAAGAAACTGACAAACATATTCTGCTTCCAAGATAGAGGTCTCGAACATATGACCCTGTAACAAGTTGTTGAGTGGCGTCTGGCATGGAGGGGAAACCTCCTCTTCCAAGTGGTGATCGGGGCCCTCCAGTTCACCGTCTTTGCGCGATATATAAAAGAACATACCTTTCGTGTCCGACGTAATGTGCTGTCATTCAGTAATATCAGGAGAGAAGATTTTTTTTTTTTTTTTTTCTTGCAGTTTCATATTATCTTCTATATGCCTGTAGGCGTTCCCTGATGTCTGTCGATCTCGGAGCCTTTTTACCTCTTGTCTTCTGCTTTGAAACAGTCTCCCAAGACGTGCGTTCGAGTTGTTCCATTAGTGATTCCATCGGCGATGTTTTTTCCACGCGGAACCCTCTTTTCACCATATCAAGGTATGCCTCCTCAGCTGTGTGGTAGATGTAGGTCCCATCCTCATAGAACACACGAAGTCTTGCTGGATAAGGGGTTTGGAATCGAATCCTCTTCTCTTTCAGCACTTTTTTCACCTCCGAATATTCCTTCCTTTTTTGAAGAACCGCAGGAGGATAATCGTGATCGAAGTAGATTTTTTGTTGGCCGACAAGAATATCTTTTTTCGCCCAGGCCTTCCGGATCACTTCTTCTTTCATTTTGTACCTGAGGAACTTCACTATAATCGACCTGGGTCTCGCGTTCGCCCCGGGTTTGGGTACAAGTGCCCGGTGTGCTCTCTCCACATACAGTTCTGTATCCGGAGGAAAATCCAAAGTGTCTCGCAGGAGTTGTTCAACGTAGTCAGTCATGGAGTTTCTCTCTGCGTCTTCTGGCACATTATATATTCTTATATTGTCTCTTCTTGACCTGCCTTCTTGATCAATCTGTTTGCTTTCCAACTGCGCCTGCATTTTTATCATTTTTTGCATGGTCTCTTCCACGTTTTGCATTCGTGTGTCAATTTCTTCAATGCGATCTTCTGCGTGACCGATTCTTTGGTTTGTCTTGTTTAATTCGATCTTGATTTCATCCAGCTGATGATTGTTCTCTTTGCGAAAGTTTTGAATTTCCTCCAAAATTCGTTCCAAACTGATCTGTGCGTTATCCAGGTGTGACTGCTGTTGATTAGCATCTTGTTTTTGTGCTAACGCATGCGTTGCGCCAGCTGCTCCTTGCGATCTATCTTCAGTTTCTAGAGCCTCTGAGTAGGTTTTCCTGCTCTTCTCTCTTGTTTCCATTATTGTCCCACTATAGTTTGCTTTGAAGAGTTATATATTTTTTTTTTCTAAGGGTTTAGTGAGACTAAATATAAATCGTCGGAGGAGACGATGAACTATGCTGCCATTCCCTCAGTCGCCGTAACCGGAAGCCTCTGAATATATTTTCAAGCCATTTAGCATGGTAGAACAATATGGCTTGTTCCTATGTATGACCAAATTACTCAAAATGAAATAATGAAATAAATTATGAATTCAGTAAAACATCAATTAAATGTACCAGTTTATTCTGAAATTATAATTAATTAATTAATTTGATAATTAATAAAAATAATGGTTAAATAATGTATTTATTTATTTTTGTAGAATTCCTACAAACACAACATTTATTGTTTAATATATTTCACAATATTCTCTTCATGTTGTTAAAAATAAATGTTTTTATAATCAAATGTGCTTTTTCAAAAAGCTGTTTTTCATAATAATATGCTACATTTACGAATGACGCAGGCCTATTTGACTAATCATGCATTTGGAAGCATCATTTTCCCAAAGGTTTTTCTCAACAACAACCAAAAAACATTTCATAAATGCGATCAAAAGGCAGTGGGCAGTGCTTGGTGCTGATTGGCTTGAAGTTGAATAGCCGGCAGACGTGACAAATCATCTTTGTGTGCTATGGTGACCACACAAAACAACAATAATTTCATAAATAATTTAAACCGCAACGGTGAAGCATAAATTAAAAAAAAAAGTAAAATTGTGATCGACGTGAAGGGGGAGGATAATTTTTACGTTCATCAGGTTTCTCAACGAGACAGATTTCCGCATAGGATACACCTACTCTAAACCTGGTCTTCCAATCACCTCATTTCATAATCTCATTCACACAAACATCGGCAAGACCTCTGTTCAATCGCTTCTAAGTGTTTCCATATGAAGTCATCAATTTCTAGATCATATGATCATACCTAGCAGATCCTTTATGGAATTTAATCCATTCTCTTCTACATCATCTGCAAATGAAAGCACTGTGTTTTAACTTGCTCAAATCCAACCACCATATTTATTTCCAATCAAAATCCCTTTGCCACTCGCCAAACAGATCCAAACGGACCCAAGTAGTCAATCTGAAAGGATTAGCCAATCAGCGCCAAGGATTAGCCAATCAGCGCCAAGCACCCCCTACTGCCTGTGGATTGGCATTTGTGAAATGCCCTGTATTATTATTTTAAAAAAAACTCTTTGGGCTAAATCATGCTTTGGAAATGCATGATTCATCAAATAGGCGTCATTCGTAAATGCAACATTTAATGAAAGACGGCTTTTTGAAAAAAGCACATTTACATAAACAATAAATGTTGTGTTTTCATTTAATTTTACTAAATAAATAGATACATTTATTTAATTATTTTAATATTTAATCAAATTAATTATTGAATTATTTCAGAATAAACTGGTAAATTTAATTGTTGTTTTATTGGATTCATTATTTATTTCATTTTGAGTAATTTGGTCCCCCTTATGTTCCAGGGTGTGCTGCTGTGCTGTCTTTAGCTAAATGACATGCTAATGCTGCCTTCTGGAGGCCTGACACATGAAAATTATAAATAATTGTTGCTCTTTCATTTCACAACTGTCTAAATGAAGCCCAGGTGTCTCAGTACTAAACAACCTATGAACTAAAACCAGAATTACACCATGTTATTCTATTACTTTCCTTTATTTATAGCAATCGTGTTTATCTAAGCATTATACACCTTACACAACATGTTTCAAACAGTTATTTCTAAATATTTAATATGTTTGATTTGCATTAGGGTATACAGTAGGATGTAATTTCCTTCATTAGCATTAAGAGAATGTGTGTTACTGTCCAAATTGCTTTAGTGCTTGTTGTTTCATTAACCATGTTGCAATCATTAGCAATATGATCTCTGTTCACCCTTGTTATTTAACACACAATTACACACCTAATGTTGCATGAAATTATGGCTCTAATGACAAAAGCAGAGGTAAACTCCAAAGGACGACGTCACTGATAAGGTTAAAGACGCGCTAAATGAAATGTTCAGAGCTGACTGAAACAATGTGTCAGTCACCGAGCCCATGTAGATACTGTAGATATGCCATCAAAAGATTGGAAAGATGATAGTAACATAAACTAATATATTACTAGTATTTTCTCTTGTATATTTGAATATAGTGGTGTGACATGATCCTCTGAATTCGTATTACACACTTCTCTGGAATATTGATTTATTTTGTCTGATATTTCCAAACATTCACCTTCATCCCAAGGAAACACTGTATATCAGTCCACACTTCTCTCGTATCACACTGCTGACTCACTCTCTCTTGTTTTACACAACGTAGCTGGTGCCTCCTTATCAATTTTGGACTTTAGTATTAATATTACTGTAATATTACTGCATTGTTCTAGCCTGACAAGCCAGACCCACATCAAGATGTTTGATCTGGAAACTCACCATAGACAGGGCTCAATCCGAGGGGCGCGATAAACAGTTGTCGTTCAAACTCCCTCTGCACGCAACAAAGGTGAAACAGAGTTTGTTGATAGATTAAAACTTCACCGTATCTGTTTGGCTAAACTCCGAACACATCTTCCCTTTTTAAGAATGACTTCAGTGCCATTCTTTGTTCTTTTCTCAGAGAAAAGCTTAACTCCGAGTCTTCCAGAGTCGTGGTCAAAGCTGATTCGAAAGACCGCCGTTCGCCAGTTTCTGTGTTTACTAGAAGCACGCAAACGCAACTCTGCCGTCGTGCCCCGCCCACCGACTCTTTACACAATGTGATTGGCCCAGCAAGAGTTTGGGGATTACAGCTCAGAAGGGTATTAAGAGTTGCTAGGCGACACTCGCGGGCAGATTAAATTTGCTGCCGCTAGGGTGCGTCTAGATTTCTAGGCTAGCATTGTTCTTGTTAGGCAGATTTGTATATAGTCCTGATCCCACTTTTTGGGGTTATTTTTTGCGATTATTACTTATTGGCAGATGGAACCTGAAAGCTATTTTTATTGGTGCTTTCTAGAAGGGATCAAACTCATTTTAAAGTTACCAAACAATCACATTCTTATCTGTGTTGATGTGTAAAAATGAATTAGGTAGATGGATTGTCATACAAACTCACGGCTGGTTAATCACTGGCCATTTAACGGGTCCGATGGATCAATTTTTGAGCTGAAAACTCTATTCAGTTATTGGATGTGTTTACATGCACACCAGTAAGCTGATAACTCAATAAAATGAGCAGCTGAAATAACCAGTTTTCCCCGTTTACATGCAAACCAGTAAACGGACAACGCAAGTAAACCGCGTTTACATGACTTTATTTATAAACCGGGTTATTCCTTGTAGTGACATCAAAAATAATAACGTCCGTATATCTGACTGAGTTCTTCAAATGTTATGTCAGTTGTGATGTTAAATAAAGCGTGCGGCGTGTCAGCGGGAGATTAACGGCTCATATTATCCCTTATGCATTTATGCAGCGTTTTGACTGAACCTCTTCTAGGCTACTTCTGCTGCATGAGAAAAGAGAACAACTCTTTACAATTTTCTGGGTCTTAAACGAGTCTGCGTTTGTGATATATATGCCCTTATTTCATGCAAAACGCAAACTCGCTCTGGATGCATTTAAATCTGCTCTAAGTTTGCGTTTTTGTCATCTATCACACATGCGCGCACTCCAATAAGCCGACAGAAAGCAGGTTAATGCGTTTACATGCAGCGCGAAATTGAGGTAAGAGGAAGAAAACTACCTGTCCCGACCGGTTTATGCTTACGCAGTTTATGACATTACTCCGATAAAAGAAAACGGGTTACCGCGTTTACATGACCATGTTCATTGTCGGTTTATAGGGCATAATCGGCTTAAGAACGTGCATGTAAACGCACACATTGTTTCAGATCTTGACAACGGTTTCTTTTTGTACTAATTTACTGCTTTCATCAATCAAAGATAATCACCTTTTAATGAAGCCCTTTCAGGTCTGTTACTCTAATGAGATTTTTATTTTGGAATCTTTCAGTGCTGCTGGTCAGATTTCAAACATTGGAATATAAATATGCTTTATTTTGCACAGCAGATGCAAATGCATGTGGACGAACTTGAGAAATAGTCACGCATAGCGACGAGTGATTGGTGAAGCCAACTAAAAAAGCAACAGCATTACCCTACTCCTCAAACTATATAAGTTTATCCAAAATAATCCAAAAATGCTGCAAAATGAAACCTAGACTTCATAAGTGTTGCTTGCTAAAACCAGATTTGGTGACTATCCAAAGCACCCAAATCTATTTATAAAGCTGAATGAATAATTTACTACATGTAAATGGCTCCCGAGGAAATTCCCTCACCATTTACATTAAGAACTACCAGGGATATAAAGATGTTTTATATGGGGTCAATAAAACTGTTCAGGAGTAAATAAGGTTTATTTGGAGAGTGCCTTTCTCGGAAATTAGTATTGAATCTTCTGGCATGACACATCACATAATTGTTCTGGATAACGGCCACAGTTGTTGTATTTTTAATTGTACATTCAACCCTCGTCAGAGATCATCAGAAAAAATAAAATCCCAGAGCTTCAAGTCTAATAAAGAGTTCCAGAAATGAACTCTAGATGTCCATGCCGATTGTCTTCTGAATAAGATTGGGATGTCTCTGCTGTGTGATTAATTGCTATATTAAGCATCCAAAATTAACACTCATTTATGCCAAACACGAGTTAAAATTGGCATGGCAAGTAAATAAATCTATTTTCACCCAATTGGCTGGTAACCTTAAGGGAATAATTAGTTATATGGGGAGCTGATTCCTGGACTCCTAATAGCCCTAGTGTCAGAGTCAAATCCAGCACAGGAATCGACTCTCGTTGTATCAGGAATTGCACTCGTGCATCAGAAAGCTGGAGCTGTTGAAACAACAGCACAGTCACATAGTTTTATCCTATAGCTGGTGTGTGGTGGGCGTTCTGGTGCAAAATGGCTGCCGTCGCATCGTCCAGGTGGATGCTGCACATTGGTGGTGGCTGAGGAGATTCCCCCGTTCTATATGTAAAGTGCTTTGGGTGTCTAGAAAAGCGCTATATAAATGTAATTAATTATTAGTATTATTATTATTATTATATGTAGCTTATTTACGATAATAAAGCAGCCAATTACATTCCAGCTTTGTGGTTTCATCGGTTTTATATTTATTTGGACCGGCCCTTAAGACTGATGGCCCCTGGTAGGCTACACCCACAGTTTCCAGATCTCGGGACGAGGATTTTTAGAAGATTGGCCTCGCTCTCTCTCACTCTGCACAGAACCGCCGAAATCAGCTTGATGGGCGGGAATGCATAGAGCTTCAACCTCGGCCAGGGGTGAGCAAACGCATCCACTCCCAACGGTGCAGGAGGACTTAGAGAGAACCAAAGTGGGCATTGGGACGACTCCTTCGTAGCGAAGAGGTCCACCTCAGCTCTGCCGAACCGCTCCCAGATCTGGGCTACTGTGAGAGGATTTAACATCCATTCCCCTGACTTAAGTTTCTGCCTCAAAAAGGAGTCTGGCACGATGTTCAGAACCCCGGGGATATGGACTGCCCTGAGGGACAGGAATTTGCCCTGGGCCCACAGGAGGAGACGGCATGCATGCCTGTCCAGGGTGCGCGACCGTGAGTCCCCTTGGCGATTTACATGAGACACCACCACCATGTTGTCTGTCCTGACAACGACATGGTGCCCTGTGAGGAGGGTGAGGAAATGCCGAAGGCCCAGGGAGACCACTCTCAGCTATGGGCAGTTAACGTGCCAGGCTTGAGTCTCCTCCGTCCAGATGCTGCACTCTAGACGGCCTTCGAAGACCGCACCCCAACCGGTGAGGGAGGTGTCCGTTGTGATAATCTGGCGACGGAAAATTACCCCTGTGCTGACACCTCTTTGGAGAAAAAGAGGGTCTCGCCACACTGATAGTGCTCGAAAGCAACCTTGCAACACCCTCAGAAGGCGGTAGGGAATACTGTAATTCGGATCCCCGCATGTTTCATCCACCAATGGAAGGGCCTCATGTGGAGCAGCCCCAGAGGAAGGACCTGGGAGGCTGCAGCCATGAGGCCTAAAGCCTGCGGCATGTCCCTACAGAAACATGATGGCCGGGCTAGAAGCGGGCCAGACATGTCCTGATTCTGGAAATCCGGGCAGGGTCCAGACGGGCCTGACACGGAATGCGGCATGACACGGAATGCGGCAAAACTGAAGTGTGAAGCCCAGCTGAATCATGTGAAGCGCCCAGGGTGACACTCCTGGAAAACGTTTCCACTCTTGGACGAAATGAGAAGAGGAGCAGTAAAGTGCAGTGGGCATACCTGATTAGGGTGCCGAACCGGGACTCTGTGGAGGGATCGTCTGGGGATCGTCGTTTGTCCATATGCGCCAAGGCGGCTGCGATGACCTGAGTGGGAAACGTAAGGTCCACTGACCGCTGGATAGAACGGGCCGTGTCTCCTAGAAAACAGGTAGTGGGAATGAGAAAGCCTAAAGAGTCTCCATTCCCTGCTGTGGGAGTGGCAAGAGGTTGAGTCGACCCCGCACCTCGAGACGCACTAGCAGCGAGTGTGAAGGGGTGGACTCGGAGAGCGGCCAGGAGGCGGGCTGAAACGCTTGCGCAGTCTGACCCAGCCCCGAAAGTTAGCAAGACTTTTTTCCCTGCCCTGGAGGGTCAGGAATGACTCAGCGGAGGAGGAGCGGAAAGCTACTGCCAGGCCGTTTCATCTGCACTGAGGAGGTCTTTGTCGTAGAAAGGGGCGACCACGAGCTCTCCAAACCATGGAAGGTGGGGGATGACTGGTCACTCCTGAAATTCCTTTGAACGGAGGGCGCTCTCTAGGCTGGGAAGGAGAGGTGCTAGAAGAAACTATAGTTCTCCTAGGCATGAACTGCCTTTTTGCCAATAAATCTCCCTGAGACAGCACGTCGAGGAGGAAAAACCTTCTCCTTGTCGCAAATCTCAAAAGCGGCCACCAGACCAGCCATCGAGCGCCCTACCGCACGCGGTGTGCTTAGTAGCCCGTAAGGCCAAAATCCTTGGCTATGCGGAGCTCTAAACAGCTGAAGATGAGAGGCCAGTGTGACTGCCTGAATGGCGGAATAACCGCGCTCCACAGAACCAACAAGGATGGTGAAGTGAGTGGCTACTGCATTAGATGGCGGGCGGAAAAACGGCTGCTTTCAGGATCTAGATACCTAGTTGTGCAGATCGCTGAAAAACAATGCGTTGAGCTTAGAAGATTGCGATTCGTGGGAACATAAGGCAAGCTTCTCATTCGCGCGAAGCGTGTCGACGAGCTCGGAGTAGGCAGCAAAGGCCGTGCTTTTTCCTGGCCACCAGGCGGGAAAGCGTAGTCAAATGAGACAGGCCCGAAATCCACGGAGTCGGACGCTGTCGTAAGCAAAGTGTAAGCCAGGCCAAAAGAAACGGTATCACGTGCTTCCGGGCTGGGGATCAATAGTTTGTGCGCGCAAACAAGCGGAAAAACTTCGCTAAGCGTGCATGCTCGGGAGAGGCAGTAGGCCGCAAAGGCCACACATTTTCCTGGCCTTCAGACGGGAAAGCGTAGTCAAACGAGACAAGCCCGAAATCCTGGGAGTAGGGTTGGGCATCGTTTTGATTTGAACGATTCTGATTCCGATTCCGGTTCTTTTCGATTCTCGATTCCGATTCTTTGAGGGGTGGAGTCAAAACATGTCTGCATATGCTGTTAATTAGATATTTTTTATATAATAATTTTTTTTATCTTTTGAAAGTCTAGGCGATCAAAAATTTCTTCTGAAGAGATCACTTTATATGATAAAGCTTTTAAGCTTTTTCTCATATATAAACATTGATCAATTACTATTAAAATTATCTCACAAATATTTGCTAACTCAATGTATTTTTTACAACGGGGTAATTGTGTTGTAATGGCTTACACACAGCACAAGTAAGCTTGATTTTGAATGGTTAATTGAATGAAAAAAGACGACTAAACAGTAATAAAATAAGAACAAATAAACAGATTACAAAAAAAAAGCACAAATAAATACAATAGAATAAAATATATAAATGAAATAGACTGCTTTATTTTTTTCAGGTAGGCTAGGTCTAACATTCAGGTAAGAAACTGAATTAAAAAACGAATTAAAAATCAGAATTAAAAAGCTAATTGAATTTAAAATAACATTGGATAACTTTTTTTTGCAAAAAATTAAATAGTTTCATATAAAACCATTAAAGTTACACAAGTTGATCAGTCAAGAGCAGTGTGATCGTTTGTCTTTTTGTAGTTTGACTTTGAATGACTGCTGTCCCTTTAAGAACTACCGCACTCATGGATCCTAAACACCGTTCCTGTTACTCATGCTTCATTTCTTCCTGAATTGTTTAAGACTGTGTTTACATTAATACTCTTCAAAATGTGCACTGAAATTTGTTTGAGTGTATTAGACCAATAATAAGCTGGAAAAAGAAGCAAATATTTGGAGTTGTATGTCAGAGGCGGCTTTATAACGGCGTGTGTGTGCACTTCAGATGTGAGCGTGAAATCTGTGGGGATTCGTAGAATTATGTGCAATCCCACGCGAAATTGAGACCGATCACACACACTAACACTAACACTAACACGTAAGGAAAAGTCCAGCAGAACGCGCGTCCGTTGTGTTCAGAGGGTTAACCGGGCTGAGTGAGAATATGCTGCTGCGCGTCAACTCGCTGTCAGTCAGAGAGGAGAGGAGAGCAGCTGGGATCGATACTGTAGAAACTGAGCAGGCTATCGTATCTTTTCAGATATTTCAGTATCAATATTTTTGACAACACTAGTTGCACTGTGCCGACCCAGGCTTTTTAAAAGTTAAATAAATCCACACTTCAGAGCGCAACTAACCGGGCTTCCATGGCTAAAAGAACAAGCGGGCGCGCAAGCACCGGAAATCAGGTGGCCATGGAAACCAAAACTTGCGCGTTTGGAACTGATGATCGGAACCGAAAACAAAATTTTCTGAACTATTCCAATGGAATCGTTATTTTTTTTTAAACGGTTCCAAGTTAGAACCGGTTCTTGATGCCCAACCCTACCTGGGAGTCAGACGCTGTCGTAAGCAAAGTGTAAGCCAGGCCGAAAGAAACGGTCTACGTGCTTCCGGGCTGGGAATCAATAGTTTTGGGCGCGCATACAAGCGGAAAAACTTTGCTCGGGAGAGGGAGTGAGATGTCGATGTCCTAGAGCTAAACATCCTAAACCCAGGCCGCGGTCGAGGGAGGCCTAACCGCCTCAGGTGCGCAGCGGGGGAATCTTCAAAATACCTCTTCAAGAGGGAGTACACGCTCAGTGCCCTGAGCAGCCTCACGCGCGTGGGCAGGCCCATAAACATAAATATATACAATAATATATAATTTATCACTTACCATGCAGGTCATCGCTCGAGTAGAGCGAGTGCACGGTGGGGAACGACGAAACTCCATCATATACTTCACCAGTTAGGAGAACAAAGTTTCGCTATACGTGGTTGCTGAAGTAGTGAAGGAGAAAGATGCTTAAATCCAGTTTTTAAGGGTTAGATAAATTGCACGAAGGGAGCGATGCTACCGCTTCGTGAAGGCAGAGATATCAGGGGAGAAGATGGCGCGCACGCCAGTATAGCTCAAAGGTGATGAGCTAGAGGGGCGGCGCTGCGCAATCAGCCAATGAATTGGCGTGATTATAAGGGCTTCAGACAATCGGCATGCCCATGGGCGTACCCCATATGCATCATTTTGCAGTGTCTAGTGAACCTATGCAAGAGAAATCATGGTCTTGATTTCGTGGTCCGCCCTTTATGACTTACACCCTTTATGACTTCATACAGGGCCACACTCGAAAAAACTAAACTATACAAAAGTTTCTACGTGTAGATGGCATTTTTTTAAATGTTAAGATTTAAGGATTGCTAGATTTAGGGCCCTATCTTGCACCCAGCGCAATTGACTTTGTACACTGACGCATGTGTCATTCCTATTTTGCACCCGCGCAAAGCGCGCTTTTCCCTCCACAGAAGCACATCGCTAAACTAGTGAATGAACTTGCGCTCCCTGTGCGGTTCAGCACAAAAAAGGAGGCGTGTTCCGGCGCAAACAATCCCTGGTGCTATTTTGCTGTTCCATTAAACAGTTGCGCCACTGACCAGAAAAAACCTGGTCTAAAGTCAGTGGCGCGTTGCGCGTTGTTCATTTTGCTCTTTTAAGGGCGCATGCTTGACCATAATGTATAGCGTGTACAACGCGCATACACTTTGCTCATGAAATCTACACAGATGCAACAGTTATTTTTGCAAATCTTAAATTGTTACACTAAAAAAAATATGAACACATTGTGGTGTGCCACGAAGATGTGAAAAAATAGGCATAAATCTAGCTTACAAATTATTCAGGCTTAATGTAGTAATTAAGGATCAGACCTGTTTGCCCAATAGTGGCAAGACATATATGTAGATAAGGACATCTGACAAATTGGTTTGTCCGTCAAGAACCAGGAAAAAAAATCGACTGAAAAACTAAAAAACTGTTTAACCGACGCTATTTAGGGTGGGTTTCTCATCCATCCCCATAGGCTACAACACAACTTCTGTCTTTCACTCCCTTACGAAAGGAAAATATATTTACCAATATATTACTTGAAATATATTTTAATATATTGTACATATATGGAATAATATATTGATGGTATTATAAAATATATTATATATTCATGTAATATATTGCAAACTATACAAATGATTGCCGCTTTCAATATATTGAAATATATATTGAAAGATATAAATATTAATTCCCACATGTGTGAATATATTGCCTAATGTATTGCATGAAATTTTCCAATATACTGCAATATATTTTCGTTTCGTAAGGGCTGCTCTTACAAGAACGTGCGCCTGGTAAATACGCCATAATAATAGGAATCCATAATGGAACTTGCGCACCTGCTTTTAAAGGGAATGTTGGATGACGCTCTGATTGGTTTATTCACGTTACGCCCAAACCACACCTATGAATAATGAAGCTACTTCAGACCAACCCATTTTAGATTTGCGCCGGGCGCAAGAGCCATTTATCCCGCCGGGAAAATAGCAACAGCGCCGAGACCCGCCCACAAAGTTACTTGCGCTTTGCGCTTTGACACTTGCGTTTCAGATTGTTAAAATAGGGCCCTTAGTGTTAATTTCTGTGGAAATGCTTCATGACAGTCCATTACTGCATGAAAATGCAATGCACAGTCTAGATAGGAGGAGGTGGTTAGTCATTAAATTACCAACAATACAAGATGAATGTAAAGCTCAAACAATACCATATTTCCATTTAGGGCTGAACAATATTCTGCTTGCTTATTACTGAAATTATTAATATCACGGAATGGTAATTATTGACTTTAGCCTGGATTGATGGCTCTCAATATCTCAATATATATCGTTGGGAGAAAAAATATCGCAATGTAATTTTTTTCCAATATCGTGCAGCCCTATTTCCATTGTTCTGTTCTATCTCCATTGTTTGGGAACACATGTCAGTTCAATGCAGTTTTCAGTATTAGGTATGTTAGCATTGAAATTTAAATTCTGAGCAACTGCAGATATTCCTGCTTAGTGTGTGTATCCTGAAGACTTTGGTGTTGGAAGGTCATCGTCTCTTTCAAGGCTCCATGGCAGCTGGAGTCTGACATCACTACATGCAATACAGAGGCATGCTTCACATTTTACAGTGTGAAATTTACAGCCATCGCCCGCCACGATTAGCTTTAAAAGTATGAGTGGGAAGAAGGAGGGGGTCTGGAATCTGGTGCCGGTGGGTGTGTTTGACGAGCGAGTTCTGCTGAACTTTATGTTGGGTTGTAAATATTGGTTGAGAAGTATGGTTGAGGTGGAAAGAACAAAATAGAAACCGTGTCTCACTTGGCTTCATTGTTATTGTGTGTCATGTCAGGGCAAACGTGTCATTTGCAGAACTGCGTGTTGAAAAGATGGTGTCTAGATGATAACATTTATTACCCCAGTAAACACATCCAAGTAACTGCCCTACTCACTTTAGGAACGTGGTATTTCAAGTGTGACACCAGCTGGATGCTATTTTAGGATCCTGATTCAAGAAGAGCAGAATTTAAATGAACATTGTGATAAGTGTAATTATTTGAACGTGCCTTTTATTAAATAGGTCCTTAAATGTATTAGCAGATATTTAAGTATTTTTACCAACATGGGCCCAGAGTTAAACACAGATGTTCAACTTTCTACTGGTGAAACCAAAAACTAGATTGTAGATTTATTATCAAGCGATATTAGAGATTTTACTGGTCAGTACTGAATATTTTTGTTCAAAATGATTATCTGTTGTTCATAATGTACATTTATAGTGTTGCTTTGCATTTAATGTATTTTAAGTATTTATATTTTTCTACGTTATTAAGGTTTGTCTTTTAATCCAAATAAACACAAACCAGTGAGAGTGACAGCTTGCACATAAAAAAATACAAGACAATACCAGACAAAGAACTGTGGTCCGTTCTTCGTGAGTCAACGCAATCATCCCTTCCTCTTCGATGCTAGTTACAGAATAAATGAAAATGAACATCTGAAGGCATGTTAAAAGATGCAGTACAACTTACTTCATATCTCCTGTAATCGTTCAATCAGTGTTTCAACAGTGGAAAGACATCAGTAAAACAGCTTGTAAACAATGTCACGTAGCATTAAATTTACCTTGTGCAAGTCATTCAGTGTCCACAGCTGGTGAGTTCAATGAAATAAGAAATAAACTCTTTCACTATATATTTAGCCTGTATATTTATTATATTTTACTTAACCTGTTAGTGATGTATTGATTATTTAATGTGTTAAAACAAACCATAATAAAGTCATGAA
This sequence comes from Pseudorasbora parva, assembly GCF_024679245.1. NCBI lineage: Eukaryota > Metazoa > Chordata > Actinopteri > Cypriniformes > Gobionidae > Pseudorasbora > Pseudorasbora parva. The sequence continues at coordinate 19,791,744 of NC_090193.1, read as the reverse complement.
AATGACAGACACTGAAAATTATCTTAAAAAACTAATTGGAGTAAAAACATAATTTTATATTTAGATTTAGAAGTTAATGCTCATAACTGCCTTGTGTGCAGTTTATATGTTTGCATACAATTTGTTATTTGAGTGTTGATTATTATATTTAAAAATAATATAATAGCACAGCAACTGAATTCTGGACTCTGGACTTGAACTCTGTTGTTAACTGTTAATTATAGTAATGTGCAATTGGGCTCCCTATATAGTTTACATAATTAGCAGATATTTGTTTATCCCTAAGAAACTTTTAATATAATTAATTTAAATGTGCCCTAGAATGAAAAATTGAATTAACCTTGCCATGGTGAAATAATAAGAGTTCAGTACATGAACATCACATACTGTCTCAAGTATCTCAAGGGAGTCTCAAACACCCTTGCCTCCTACTTCTTATGTAAATCTCATGAATCTAAAACTCCACCGGAAAAAAAAGTGCTTCTCAACATAACGCCAACCGTGACGCAAGCATTGGGGATCATTTATATGTATGCCCACACCCCTATTAATCAGTAACCAAGGGAACTAAAAAGGAAATAACCAAAGGGCCGTGTACATAACACTGTTTTCAACTAAAACCTGAGAATTTTGTTTGCGTTTTGGGGGTCTGGCGGTTCGGTACGTACCTCGGTTTTGAAGTCACGGTTCGGTACGATTTCGATACAGCAGTTTTACAAAATTTCTTATTTATTTTTACTCAACAGTGGTATAAATACTGGAAAAAAATGGTCTGTCTTTAAATAATTAAATTATAACTAAAAGTTTCTTAAAGATAAAGCTTTATTCAAAGATAAAGAGAGTCTGTTCGACCGGTCTATGTATTTGAAATCTTTGCTATTTCTTGAACAGGGTTTTTTGTTTTGTTTTGTTTTTGTAGTAGAAACACCAAAGCTCTTTCCTCATTTCATTATGTTGTCAGGTCAAGAAATGCTAGGTAATCTTTTTCTAAGTTCTTAAATGCACAATGTTATCACATCATCTCTCACAGCTTAATTGTGTTAATAGATTAATCAATGGTCCTCACCCCTCACATCAAGAAGAAGAAACTGTGGTGCTCATGTTGTACATTGTGTTTTATTCTGATCTCCTTGTTTGCTTAGCAAATAAAATTCATCATAGATGATTACACCACGCTCTACCTACCACCAAAGACATCAGCTTCAGGTCAGGTTCCAAATATTTGCTCAGCATTGAGAGATTGGGCAGCAAAGCTAATTACCTTTTTCCACATCAAGTCAAGACTATAAATCCTTCGTCTGTATTTTAAACCGTTTGTCTGTTGCACTGTGTTTAGAAATGCCTGAAATCACAAAGGCTTCCCTGGCAGGTATGACAACCGTCGCATCAGCCATAACATGAGGCCGGCCATGTGCCAGTAGATTATTTAACAAAGCAGACTTACTGACCGTGAGAGATTGACATGCCACTCTCAGAGAGAGCGCAGCCTGTCTGTTTGTCAATACCGTTTCGAGTGAGAAAGCGGAGTGCTCTCGACAGCAGCCATCAATTGGTGAATGTAAAACTTGCTGTTTTCCTCCAGCTCTGCCACTGGTCAGAGATCCAGTCAGCAGACTGTTAATCACACTCACTCAAGCCCAGTGAGACAGCCGCAGCTGCAGGGTAATGACACCTAAACAAAAGGGATAAATCACAGAGTAGGGCCCACGACACGAGTAAAGGAAACAAGCCATGCTGCTAAATTTGAAGAAAACCAGGAACTATTAGGACATCTGTTTTACTGTTTTCCGCTTTGATTACAGTGTTACACTCAGATGTGGTTGTAACATGTATGCAAACATTTCTACTAGGAATGTGAATGTATTGATTTGCTGATTAGATCATCAATTTGTGATGCTTAATTAATTGCATAATTCATTGCATTAATCAATATTTGTTTTGAAATGCCTCTAAAAGAAAAGATTTTGCTTAAAGTTTGTGCTTTTATTTGTTTGTTTGTTTGTTTATGTGTGGGGGTTTGTGTCTACACTGCCATTAAAATGTTTTGTGTTGGTAAGATTGTAATATTTACTGTAATATTATTGAAATATTGTTGCAAATTAAAATAACTTTTGTATTTTACAAACCTGATCCAAAAGAGTTGGGACACTGTACAAATTATGAATAGAAACAGATTGCAATGTGGAAGTTTCAAATTTCAATATTTTATTCAGAATACAACAGATTAAACTGAGAAAACTAAGAAAATTTATAATTTTCAGGGGAAAATTTCATGAAATCAACACATCTCAAAAAAGTTGAGATATATATATATATATATATATATATATATATATATATATATATATATATATATATATATATATATATATATATATATATATTCAACTTATATATAAGTTGAAAATATCTCACATATTTACCACTGTGTGGCATCCCTTCTTTTTATAACAGTCTGCAAACGTCTGGGCACTGAAGAGACAAGTTTAGCTCAAGTTTAGGAATAGGAATGTTGTCCCATTCTTGTCTAATACAGGCTTCTAGTTGCTCAACTGTCTTAGGTCTTCTTTGTTGCTTTGTTGCTCTTTATGATGCATCAAATGTTTTCTATGGGTGAAAGATCTAGACTGAAGGCAATTTCAGTACCTGGATCCTTCTTTTACATAGCCATGATGTAGGGTTGGGCGATATGGCCCAAAAAAATTATCACGATATAATTTAGCATATCAGTCGATATCGATAAATATCACGATAAATGTAAAATGTTTATTTCTTTAAAGTTTGAAGGCATATTTTTGCTCCTGAGTGAAATATGTAGAAAACAAACAGTTAGCTGTGGTTTTAAACTATCCTTTATTGTCAAAACATGACAAACACTTCCCAAACAAGTGAACAATTTATTTAAACTGAGGTAGATTTATTTATTAAAATCTTAACTGTGGCCAGCATTTTTTTACTCAACACTTTATATCAATAATATATCATTATACAGGGCTTGACATTAAGCATGTTCATGTGCTTGTCCTTCGAACAAGTACATCGTTCAAGCTTATCCAAGTAAAAAATTAGCTTGTCCGGAAAAGTGTGTGTGTGTATTTGTGTTTGTGTGTTGTAAATATAATTTATTCTGAAGCAATATTCTCACCAGTGTTCAATCAGCTTTGACATATTTAAATCTGCATCATTTGAAATTTGTGATATTTTCACCTTTTATAAAGGGCATTTTCCCTTAATCTTATTAAATATAGGCTAAGCTTCATGTTTCATTTTATATTTGTAATTTTGATCAATACATTTAATTAAAATAAAACACTATAAGGCCTGTTACCAATCAAATTAAATAATTTACACTGAAAAAATACAACAGCATTAAATAATGTTTTGAGATTTGTAGTTTTGAATAGACAAATAAGACATGTTGGAAAGTATGTTTAAAGATCAAATTAAACCACCAGTAGGTGGCAGCAGGTGGCCGTCTTAATGAGCGAGTCATTGAGTCGTTAATTCAAACGATTCATTCAAACAATGAATCGTTCATTTACACACGTTGTTGTGAGACGCGTTGCGGTTCTGCTGTGAACGATTTTCGCAGCTGAAATAGAACAAAAACGCTCAATATTGCATCATATATATTTAATTGTGTAAGTAAAACACTAAAAACGCAAACGGTAAAAAAAAAGCGTTTTAAGAAACATTTTGAGGCCCCTTCTCTTGCCTCACAGTGGATTGGTCCACCGTGCATCTCACCGACACACACACACAGTCACACACACACACCTCACCGACAGTGGGCTGGTCGGGAGAGAGAAAAGTTCAGTATTTGTGGATCTCCAGTAAGGGCTGTCTAGTCTATTTTATTAATTTTAAACACCAGATGACATTATTTCTCTTTTGATACAGGCGATGCGGAGTCATTAATACATCATCAAAGACAAACAATTATGATAGCAATGTACAAGTCCGATGTTTTAGTGATTATAGTTTGGTAACGTTAGCCTGTTGTAAATAAGTCGCCCACGACAGCTAACAAGGTAATAAGCCGGTGTGTGAATGTAGTTAATGTAGGTTCTGTGTTGGGCTGCATGTTATATGGAAGAACTTTGAAGAAACACGATAATTTAATAATTAAATTCCGTGTGGTGAACGTGAACCTATGAAAAGCAGTCCACGCACGTCGCTCTGTTATATGTCGGATGGGATCGCTAAAATATCTCCAAACCACTGAAGTTGAGCGAACTACCTTGTCAACGATATCTGTCCCCCGAACTGGCCGTGAGCGCTGCATTTTCTTCACTATTGCTCATTTTTATCGCTCCACTTAACCCCGATCCTCCAAGCCTGTCAGCCACAGACTGTAAACATTACCGCGTGCAGCACGCAGACGCCCAGTCTGCAATACGCATGCGCAGCATTACGCATAGCGCGTAAGCATTATATCGAGAATTTATCGACCTGTTGTTATCGTTTTATCGAGGAAATTTATATCGTGATAATTATCGTTATCGTTTTATCGCCCAGCCCTACCATGATGTTGTAATTGATGCAGTATGTGGTCTGGCATTTTCATGTTAGAAAAAGCAAGGTCTTCGCTGAAAGAGATGACGTCTGAATGGGAGCATATGTTGTTCTAGAACTTGGATATACCCTTCAGGATTAATGGTCCCTTTCCAGATGTGTAAGCTGCCCATGCCACACACACTCATGCAACCTCATACTATCAGAGATGCAGGCTTCTGAACTGAACGCTGATGACATCTTGGGTTGTCCTTGTCCTCTTTAGTCCGGATGACATGGCATGCCAATTTTCCAAAAAGAACTTCAAATTTTGATTCATCTGACCACAGAACAGTTCTCTGCTCTGACACAGTCCATTTAAAATGAGCCTGGGCCCAGAGAAAACGCCTGCGCTTCTGGATCATGTTTAGGCTTCTAAACATTATGGCTTCTTTTTTGACCTATAAGTGACCTATGAGGTTTATCCGGCAACGGCGAATAGCATGGTGGATTATGTTCACCGAAAATGTTTTCTGGAAGTATTCCTGAGCCCATGTTGTAATTTCCATTACAGTAGCATTACTGTATGTGATGCAAGGGCCCAACGATCACAGGCATCCAGTATTGTTTTCCGGCCTTAACCCTTATGGACAGAGATTGTTCCAGATTCTCTGAATCTTTGAATGATATTATGCACTGTAGATGATGATAATTTCAAACTCTTTGGAATTTTCTCTGAGAAACTCCTATCTAATATTGCTATACTATTTTTCGCCACAACATTAGGGGAATTGGTGATCCTCTGCCCATCTTGATTTCTGAGAGACAATGCCACTATGGGTCATTTTATACCCAATCATGTTGCCAACTGACCTAATAAGTTGCTAAATTGGTCCTCCAGCTGTTCCTTATATGTACATTTAACTTTTCTGGCCTCTTATTGCTACCTGTCCCAACGTTTTTGGAATGAAATCCAAAATAAGCCAATATTTGGCATGACATTTCAAAATGTCTCAATTTCAACATTTGATATGCTATTTATATTCTATTCTAAATAAAATATATTTGTATGAGATTTGTAAATTATTGTATTCCTTTTTTATTCACAATTTGTACACAATGTGTCCCAACTTTTCAGCTTTTTAGCAGTTCACAAATCTTTAAATTGATCAAATTTAAAGGTCCACTGAAATCAAAATTGAGTTTTTTTAGCTTTTAGTATGACTGTGTTAGACTTAAAGTTATGAATAAGCTGGTATGTTCCAAAACTATGACAAAATTTGCATTTAGGAGCTATAAGCATTCAAAATTTACAGTCTCTCACTTCCGCTAAAACAAATCTCAGATTTTGGTGACATCATCGCAGACTTTACTTTCTCGTCAAATCTTCTGTTCAATCAGAATGCGCTCTAGAATCTAAAGCCCGCCCCCTACACTGCTGAAGCGGCGGCTGAAATCGGTCAGTTGTTAACACATATTTACTAATTTCTACATGGTGAAAGGCACATAGCACACTAGATATGTGATAGGAAATGATTCAGTGTAAATATGCTTTCATTTGAGGCGAATAAAGTCTGTTTTCACGTTAGTTTCACACACCGCAGCAGCGCACACACCCCAACGGCTCTGGTCTAAATTTAGACTACAGACACGAGAGCGCAGCGCGGATCATATGCACGAGTCGGCACCGACAACAAACATATCGACCCATTTGAATTCTGCACAGAATGCTGCATTTCAAACCGATATGGAGGAGATTATTAGGGCTGTGTATTGCCAAGAATCTGGCGATACAATACGTATCACGATACAGGGGTTACGATACGATATATTGCAATATATTGCGATATTGTAAGAGAGGCAATATATTGCAATATATTGCGATATTGTTAGAGAGGCAATATATTGCGATATTTCTTTTTGTGTGTTTTTGTTTTTTATAATTTAAAAGAATAAAGAACACAACCACAACAATAAGCCTAAAACACGAGACAAAGTATTTTATTTAATTAATACAGTATCATTTATAACACTAATCATATGCAATGTGCAATCTAAATTAAGGGAAATGTAAAGTGACTGCAGGATTCTTTGTGTAAATGTTTTAAAGGTTCACAGTATAGCAGTGGCTATTTAACAACAGAAAGTGCAGTCCATTTCATGACTGAATGACTGTTTGTTTTATATTTAACACAGTAGCCCCGATCACACAGAACGTGTTTTTGCAGCGAGAAGCCTTTTTTGAATGGATTTCGTTTGGCAGAGAGCGTTAGGCGCGCTGCTTATGCGCCCTGGGCGCCTCGCGTTTTTGAAGGAGCGCTCCGAGCGCATGAAGTGGAAAAAAGTCAACTCTGAGCGGAAAAGCGTGCAACATCATCGCGCTTATGTTCTGTTGTCCAATCGAATGAATGAAGCGGCGGACCTTCCGTTGTGTTGACCGTTACATTGATTTGACTGACAGTACCATAGACCGTACAGTACAGGTGATTCGGGGGTTGCCTAGAAACATTAAAGTGCACTGCTCATTTTTGAATGAGAAAACGCCGACCAAAAAAGGGAGTGCAGTGCGCCTCGCGTTTTCGAACCTGAAAAACGCGTTCTGTGTGATCGGACCCTAAAGCTGTTTTCTATAAAGCAGTCTATTGTATAAAGTGCTATTTCAGGTAACGTTACTGAACTGCAGAGCTGGTGCATCCATATCCACATCGCTATTATCTTTCGTTCTCCTGCCACTGCTGTCAGTTTTGGAGTGTGTTTATTTTGTTACTGAGAGGAAAACGTGCAGTACATTCTATCGAAACACTTCTCAGCAGCGCGGGTGACATCAGGATGTTAAGCGAGCTCTCTGTTTCAATGTGTTTCCCGAGTATTAGATTATAACTTGGCCTATTTTGCAAACAAAATGATTCTTGTCGATTTACAAGTGGCTTCTTTATAGCTGAAGCCAACATGAGTCCACACTTCAGCTCTGTATACTGCAAGAGCGGAATAATTCTATCGTCTTGAGAGCTGGGTTTGCTAATGTAAACACTAATACTTTCACCTTGCGCTTCTCCGGCTCCGTGTCAGTTATACGTTCTGAGATAACACTGCCATCTAGCGGTTGGGTGTTATACAGGCTGTGGTTTAAACCGAACACAAAGCCACGAATCTTGGATGTAAATAAATAAATATATAAATATCGATACAGTGTTTTTGAGAATCGATACAATATCGCCAAACATAATATCGCGATATTCACGTGTATCGATATTTTCTTACACCCCTAGAGATTATAATGATATACGGTGTTAGAGGAAACTGGCTTTACCAAACAGAGAGAGGTCCGCTCTGGGGCTCTAGTCTAGTGTATATAAACAAAACGCTATTGGCTGTTTCAAAAAAGGGGAGGAGCTGCTAAAAGCTGGAGCCGTTTCAGGGGAAATTACGTCAACACATTGAATAATGCGGCGCGTTTCAAAGCACTTTAGTGGGCCTTTAAGAAAAGAAAAAACTTGCCCCAAATTTATTTTATATGTGTGTATACACAATTAACAAAATATTAGAGCATTTCTATATAATCCTGAAAGCATTGTTGATCTAAATACATTATTTTATGCATTATGATTTTTGCAGATGCAGTTTTATTTATAATTAACTCTAAATGAACAATTTGACAACCCAATTGGACATTTGGTCAAGTATTCTGTTGGTCTTTTACTTGTCAGCCTCCACGAAGTGGGCTTGCTCCATGAAAAATATATTTTTTTTACTTAAAATGATCTTAAAGTAAAATGGACTTAATAATGGTACTGAGTGCACCTTCCAGTTAACAGGTTTGAGAGGTTTGGTCTGATTTGATACGTGTCAGAACGCATGCTGATTATTGCAATCAGAGTTCGCCTACAGTCAAAAAAAAAAAACATATTTCCTCCATTAGTTGTGCGTTTTCTGAACAATCAAGCTAAAGTCTAAAATAGAATCAACACATTAACTGTCACCAGCTATTCAAAGACTTGTGTGTACAGAACTTTTGTACATGTATCAATGAACCCCCTTCTTCCGAAATACGAAATGTGCTGTGATTGGTTAGCTGCCCTAGTGTGTTGTGATTGGCACCCGAGGTCTACTCAGATGTAAATATTAAGGATGATGTCAGTTTCAAACCAATTCAAACCTAATTCCGACTTAAAATGTTAGTTTACCCAAAAATTTAAATTCTGTCATTTATTACTCACCTTCATGCCGTTCGACACCCGTAAGACCTCCGTTCATCTTCAGAGAAAATTACATTACTGCCAATGGAGGTCTTTCTGAGCCATCAGATTTCAACAAAAATATCTTCATTTGTGTTCTGAAGATTTACGGCTCTGGACCGACATGAGGGTGAGTCATCAATGACATAACTTTCACTTTTGTGCGTAGCCTGCATTGTGAATCTTGAAGTTGTTCTCTGTAAAATGTGCAGCACACAGATAAATGTTGGGGTTATAATTTTCAGGAAAAGTGTTTAAAATGAATTTTAACCACTTGTATTTTAATTTCATCGGGCTTAGGAAGGTCAGTTGAGTTTTTGAAACAAGGTGATTAACGTTTTAAAGAGTAACATTGTGACTTAACATTGGATTACTTGTAATCCAAGTAATTTGTTGTAGTTCTTGGAAAGTGGATTCAGTTAAATAAAATATCTCCCTTTGGAGTGGACTTTGTAACCTTGCAAATCTTTTTGCAGTTCTGTTTGTCCTCTTGCCTTATTGGACTTTAGAGAGTTTTTTAGTGTAAAAGCTAGTTTAGTGAGACCAATCCTTTAGATCAGCTATTAAATGACTGTAAAACAGAAAAAAAAGAGAGTTCACCCTAAAATTTTTAATTATGTCATATCCCTCACTCTGTTCTAAATGTGAATGTTTGTTCTTCTGTAGAAAAAAGAAAAAAAGATTTTGAAGATTGTCAAAGCTGCTCTTTTTGGGGCCGTCCATCCATGCGACTTACTGTATTCCAAATCTTCTAAAGCAATACAATGAAGAACATATTAAAATGGAAGTATTTACTCACTGAAGATCTCAAATCATATGGTGCCTTTTTGAACTTAACAGCCCCGGGTCAAAATATATGCTTTAATTTCATTGAAAAGAAAACAGGGTGAGTATTTGACAGTTGTCATTTTGGAGTGCACTATTCCTTTACATTTAATTTTTACATTTTCTACAATAAGCATTTCTTTATTGCCGGGTAGGTTTTACAATGCTAAACTGCAGTTTAACAGACTAACAACATTAACACAATACACTTTTTTTAATGTTCCTACCGTTACTCCCTTACAATATACTATTCAATGTGTCTGCATAACAGTCATAAGAGAGATGCCAACGTGTAAAAACCTTGTGTAAACATAGCCATGAGCTTACAGCTGACATGCAAACACACAAAAGGTTCATAACCCCTTCTGAATCATTGTATGAACAAAACCACTCCATAATATCACCAAACCATTGTGTTTCACATCAGCCAACCGGACTGAATCACGTTATGAAATGACCCTGTTTATTTTAGCAGTCACTCTTCATTGAAAAACATTTCAACCCCAGTAAAGGTCACTTCATCGCATTGGGTGAAGGTAACCCTGTAACCATCTGTGTGTTATTTAAAAAAAAATGCCCTCGTGTCTGGACAAATGACAGGCGAGAAGTACATACGTTGTTAAGAATGCTCATCTGCTTTGTGCAGTTTGTAAGGTGTTTCTCTAGGGGGGCAGAAATGCCCAGCCCCGACAGATCATGTAACCTAAGATGAATAAATGTGCCTGTGCACTCGCTGTCTTATAAGAGGGTTTCTGGGAAGTCATAGTATGTTAGGTGTCATGCTGGGCTTTCTGGTGCTGTCAGAATCTGGAAACTTCCATAACTATCTAGCTGTATACATGCTGCAAAGAGTAGCGTGTCAATGCCTAGCGGACCTCTCCTGACAAGACCTGGCTGGGTCAGGTGGAAATTTCTGACAGAGTACACACTTAGCTTTTTATGTTCCAACATTTTAGCCCAAGGTCAAAATAATTATAGCATTCTGTTGATCAATGGGTATCTGTTTGAGCTTGCAAATGCACTGGGGTATGGAAAATTACACGGCTTAAAACTCAACAACACTGCCAGCTTCAAGCAAAAGCATATCAGTTGAGTTTCGGATGTTGAAAGCCCCATGATGCATGGTCAAACAACGTCATTTGTCAAAGTTCCTTGACGTTGCTGAGACTGTAGACAATAACTTTGAGTCAACAAGTTGAGGGTTATTTGTACTTGTTTAACCTTGTATAGATGTTTACAGATGGACTTTATCCCCTAAATGTCCCCGGAACCATATAAAGCATATAAAGTGTGGGAATGAGCTGCTGTGTTGTGTGAGCAGAGATGCTTGGCATCAGCTGGCACTTCAAAGCTGCCTGTGCCCATCCAGACAAATCATTGGCTGGAATAAAAGGCTCTGCTTATTTAAATTTGCTTAGCTGATCACAGCATGACTTTTTATTATGATGAGGACGGTACGGTCACAATATTGTGGGTTTGCCCCACTTGACGATGCAGCATTTTAATATCAAACTACTATGTTTTTTTGTTCTTTGTTCTGTTGCTCTTTTGTGCTAATGTTCTGTCTGTCTTTTATTTTAATGTTGACTGTCTGTCTTTCGTTCAATGGTGTCTGTCTTTTTTTCTTTCTTTCTTTTTTTGTATATATATATATATATATATATATATATATATATATATATATATATATATATATTTTTTTTATTTTATTTTTTTTATTGGAGGATCAAAAAGTAACATTTTACAGGAGGTAAAACAGTTCTCCAGTTTCATTTTATCTTAAACAACTAGACCACCCTTCCCCCCACACACACATATACAAAGATAAATAATAAAATAAAATAATATAAAATAAAAAGTTAGTTAAAAATAATAATTAAATTAATTAAATTAAATTAAAAATATATAAATTATATTAACCACGTTCTAGGATAACAACTTTTCCCCTTCTCTCTTCTTCTCCCCCCTACAAAAAAGATCTATAAAAATTTCTACAAAAGAGTTAGGAATTCACACATTAAAAAAAACAAAAAAAAACAAGCACAGATCTGCATACCCACATTTCAAAAGCAGTTGGTTAGTCAGGCTTTACATGTACATTTTCACAATTGTTGAACACCCTCCTCAGTTCCTACCCCATGAAGGTAGTTGACCACTGATTTGATTAAATCCATAAAAATAATACTAATACTACTACTACTACTAATAATAATAATAATGATGATGATGATGATGATGATGATGATGATGATGATGATGAAGAAAAGAAAGAAAAGAGAGGGGGGGGAAATAAGAAAAGAAAACTACGTCCGACTGATCCGAGTGCGCGCCTGTTTCCTGTGGTGTACAAGAGGTAAAAACGATATAAATACTGTTCGTTTTCTCACACAAACCGCTCGTTTTGTGTCTTAGGCCATCAGTGTGTACTTATGATGGGGGATTGTTTAATTTGGACTTCTCTGTGTATGCTCTTTGAGGTGGTGACCATAGACCTGCATTATGTGAGGCACAGACAAGAACGGTTTGACCTAAAATGATCAAAAGTGAAACTACTGGGGAAACAAATACTCCTACATCTCGGATGCCCATGAGGTAAGCTAAAACATATCAAAATTTAATTTCAAAGTGAACTATCCCTTTAAGTGGGGTAGCATTGCTGATACAATGTTATATCAGGTGTAAAATATGTACAATAACAATTGCAGAAAAATTTGTATTAAGATGTCCGGAAATCAACTAAAGTTCATTTATTGATATAGATCTCGTTTAATTATTGCATCTAAACACAATATAGCATTGTGCCAAGAATTTTAATGTGAATAAAGGCATAGATTTGCACACTTTGCTTATAATCCATGGTCTAGTCTGTTAAACTTATCAGAAGTTCTCGTTTCTAATATGCCTATTTTTTCTCTCATCAAAACCGAATACCATCAGTGGTCGTACATCAAGAGCAGGGACAGTTTTTGTGCATTTTGTTTCGTGATCTGACCGGAACAAATAGAAAGTCTCTGCAACAGCGTAAAGCGTTAGATTAAAGCGCTCGTCTGTGTGAAGACTACATGAGCCGTGAGAGAAATCTGCACCACTGATAACAGTGGCAACGAGTGCCAGATCGCCTCTTATTTAACAAACAAACAAAATGATACTCTTCTAATTAACCAGAGATGTTTTGTTTGTATTAGTTAGGTTCATCCGTGAAGCAAGATGTTTTAAAAAAGTGGTGGGGACATGTCCCACCCGTCCCACCCGTAAATTACGCCTATAGTGCATCTTCCCAGTGTCTTGTCTGACAACTGACAACCATCAACTCGCCTTCCCAACTGTTCTTAATTTTTGAAAGGTCATGATTTTCAAGAGACATTAGTTGAGAATATAACCGTGATATCAGTCCTTTTTTCAGACAGAGGAGGGTCATTTCCTCCCATGCTGCCTCAATAGGGAGGGCTGGGAAAGATGGGAAAAGTGTTTTAACAAAATGGCGTATTTGGAGATATCTAAAAAAGTTACTGCGTAAAAGATCATATTTCTGGCATATATTTTCAAAACTATCAAACCCTTTTTTACAGTACAAGCTTTTAAAACAGGAAGTCTGCTTCCTGCCCCTCTGTCTTTTTTTCTAACGTTGTCCGTTTGTCTTTCATTGTAATGTTGTGCATCTGACTTTTGTTTTAATGTTGTCCATCTGTCTGTAGTTCTGATGTTGTTCGTCTGTCTTTCGTTCTAATGTTCTGTCTTTCATTCTAATGTTGTCTGTCTGTCTTTTGTCCTAATTTTCTGTCTGTTTTTTGTTCTAATATTGTCTGTTTTTAGCACTAATGTCTGTCTGTCTGTCGTTCTAATATTCTGTCTGTCTTTCGTTCTGTCTATTTAATCACTATTTATAACTACAGTCGTTTTATTATTCAGTAGTCCCTTAACTTTGCCAGGGTCATCCAAATTCAAATCGACACCCATGGTGCATCTGTTTTCTTTAAACTTGCATTGATTCACAGCCAATTAGAAAGCATGACAGAGCCCTGACACACCCATCAGTGAGCGCCGCTGTCTCCCATGTGTGCGAAGTGCTAATGGGATGTGGCTTTGCTGCCTGCTGGCTTGGGATCTGATATGGTGGCTGAAAACAGCGGCACCGGAGAGGCTGCAGGCTTCGCTGAAGGTCAGTCTGTGGGCCTTCACCAAATACAGGTCAAGAGGTCAGGGCAGGAATTTGCATACCCTGCTGCTACAGCTGGATGATAAACGATCATCTGCACATAAATATACCAATGCAACAGCAAAGAGTCTGCTTTATATGATAAACTAGTATGTTTGTATTTGTTGATAATCATTTTATAAACTCAAGAAAAAAAGAAGACACAAATTGCTCCAAGGGTCTGCTGTAAGAGTCAAGCAATCCCAGCTGTTTTCAAAGACTCGATTATAATTTTTATCAACAAACAAGACATGACTTAAAAATAAAATGGATAACCGCCTCAGTGTCTCGAGGCTAGAAGTTCAATTTCTCTGGATGTTAAATCAAGTGCATTATTTTTCTTTCTCGCTTTTTCTTTTTTCTTTTCTGTAACCGGCTAACAGTTACTGCCCCTCATACAAACAGCCAACCACCAGAACAAATCCATTTATAATGTAAAAATAATGTCAAAAGATAAAGCACTGACATCATGAAGCAAACCTAACTCCTTTACATGTTTGATGAACCAAATCGTTCCTACCTTCAGGTGTCTTTGTTCTTTCTGTATTACCTGACCGATAATCCCATTCCCAGTAGGTGATTATGTCTGTCGTGGCAGTTTAAAGTTTTCTGCAGATGTTCTATTGGTTAAACCTGTTTGTGAGGAACACTATTAGTGAGAGAGACGTGCTAACTCTGAGTATAAGCCTGTGTGCTCAAAATGTTTCAGATAGCTGCTGGTGCAACAAGAGTGACAGGCGCAATAGATTCACTAGCTCTCTCATGCTTAAAATTAGTAAACTAATGTCTGTATGTGTACATACACACACGGATGGCCAAGAAATCATACAAGAAACAAACCTACCCCTTGGAAGGTCATACCAAAGTATTAGACCATGGTACTGAATGATTGCCATATTCAAATACAGTAGTATTGAAGTGGTACTTCAAGCTGAAGAAAAAACTGAATAATAATAGTACATTTCCATTAAAACATTTTGGTCATTAAGAATATATATATCAGGGCTTGACATTAAGCATGTTCATGTGCTTGTTCTTCGGACAAGTAAATCGTTCATTCACTTGTCCGAGTAAAAAATGTGCTTGTCAGGAAAAAAGTTCGAGATTTTTTTTTAATGTTGTGTGTGTGTGTGTGTGTGTGTGTGTGTGTGTGTGTGTGTGTGTGTGTGTGTGTGTGTGTGTGTGTGTGTGTGTGTGTGTGTGAGCCTGTTTATGTGGTTTATGAGGACACAAATTTGTATAACTACATGGGTATTACACTGGTATTACACTATAAATGTGGTTTATGAGGACATATCAAATGTCCTCATAATTCAAATGGCCTTAAAAACATACTAAATGATGTTTTTTTGATAAAATAAAAATGCAGAATGTTTCCTGTGATGGGTAGGTTTAGGGGCAGGGGCAGTGTAAGGGGATATAAAATACGGTTTGTACAGTATAAAAACCATTACGCCTATGGAGAGTCCCTGTAAACCACATAGACCAACATGTGTGTGTGTGTGTGTGTGTGCGTATGTGTGTGTGTGTGTGTGTGTGTGTGTGTGTGTGTTGTAACTATAATTTATTCTGAAGCAATCTCACCAGTGTTCAATCAGCTTTGACATATTTAAATCTGCATATTTGAACATTTTTATTTTTGTATTGAATCATTTCAAATCTGTGATATTTTTACCTTTTATAAAGGGCACCCCCCCCCCCCCCAATCTTATTAAATATAGGCTATGCTTCAGGTTTAATTTTATATTGTTAAATTTGATCGATACATTAAATTAAATTAAGACACTATGGGCTGTCAACAATAAAATTAAATTATTTACACTGAAAAATTAAAACTGCATTAAATAATGTTTTGAGATTTGTAGTTTTGAATAGACACATAAGAAATGTTGGAAAGTATGTTTAAACATGAAACTAAACCTCCAGTAGGTGGCAGCAGGTGGCCGTCTTAATGAGTGAGTCATTGAGTTGTTCATTCAAACGATTCATTCAAACACTGAATCGGTAACACACTTGTTGCTGTGGCCGCTACGGTTCTGCTGTATGTGAACGATTTTCGCTGCTGAAATCGAACAAAAGCACTCAATATTGCATCTAAAATGTAAGTGACTTTAAGTGAATGTAAATGTAAGTGAATGTTAATTAATTGTTTAGAAAACTGTCATATGAAATCAGTGTCACTTTCAGTCATGACTCGTGATGGTATTCAGCTTAAATGCTCTAGTGACCTTGTTATCGTCAGTTCATCATATATTATTATCCACCACTATCGATCGCCACTTACACTAAATAAATGCACAATCGTTTTTGCATTTTGGTTATTCGCTAGTTATTTTTTGTTTTAATCAGGCTCTTGTCCGTCGGGCAAGTAAAATTCTTTTTCACTTGTTCCTTCAAAAAACAAGCGTTAATGTCGAGCCATATATATATATATATATATATATATATATATATATATATATATATATATATATATATATATATATATATATATAAATAAATTCTCAAATAAATTAAGGTAAGACTTTATTTTAGAGTCCTTGTTGCATGTAGTTCCTGTAGTTATAACCATACATTATGCATAATTACATGCAACTAAACCAAAGCCTAATCTTAACCTTAACCCATAGTAAGTTCATGTAGTTTATTATTATTACTCAGTACTTAAATGTACAATTACACTGTAATAAGGACACCAGTACAATGATTTTAACATTGATAATAGCAATGATTATTGAGCAGCAATCAACATATTAGAATGATTTCTGAAGTATGTGACACTTAAGACTGGTGTCATTCAGTTTTGCGATAACCAATATACATTTTAAAATGGATTAAATAGAAAAGTCATAAAATCAAACACTGCTTGTGAAAACCTGTATTTAAGTATACTGAACTTATGTTTTATGAGTGTTAAAAAGTGTATGTTTATCAGCATAGCGATGCTACTAGGTTAACTGCATTTTTCAGTAGCTTGTCAGTAGCTCAGTTACATTTAAAACAGTGTAGCTTTTTCAGTAGCTAACTACATTATACAGCAAGTAGCAGAGTTGCGCAGCCAAAAGCTACATTCCGTTTTGGGGGTCTGAATCTAACGACTGACAAGAACGAGCGGAGCTGAGCAGTGTGACGGAAGCTCAGCTTGCAGACGCGCTTCACTCATATGAGCTGCTCAGCAGTAAAACAACATTGTAAATAAAGTTTTTGCCTTTGAAATGACTGGGGGGAAAAGTGTCCCAATCAACCTGAATACACACTATACTATTTGAAATCAATTACATTGCATTATATTGCTTGAAACCCCAAATAGTATAACATTATTCATTAATTATTCAAAGTTATTTGTCAAAAAAAAAAAAAAAGTAGTTTCACTGTAGCTAGCTCGTAACTTCTAGTGTAGTTAAATACTTTTTCAAAATGGTAGCTTGAATGTAACTTAACTATTTTAACTTACAAGTAGCTTGTAGCTTGTAAAGCTACAGTTTCAGAGTAATTTCTGTGTTTTATTAAGTTGTCTTCTAGTTCACTCTAAAAAATGCTGGGTTAAAAACAACCTAAGTTGGGTTGAAAATGGACAAATCCAGAAATTGGGTTGTTTCAATGGGTCCATTCCAAGCGGCAACCTCCCGCGATCTCTCTTAAAGGGATCCCCTGGTGTTGAGACTTGTATGGCTTAATATAACATAAATGATGTCTCTTACTGAATTATGTAGTAGAAAACCCATGAAAGATCTACGTTATTTAAAAAATCGATTTTATATTTGGACCATGGGCGGCGCCATTTTGTTTGCGTTCTAGGTTGATGACGTAGAATGGTTGAACTCCTTAATCAGCTGGCGTTACCCGTAGCTATTTTTACCACAACGCAACTCGAAAATTGTTTCAGAGTTAAACAAAACCAATGAATTGCTTTGTAATTGTACTTAAAACACACTCAAACATACATGTGCAAACAAACTCACCTACACAAGTCACAAACAGATCGGCGGGCGGGCACACACACCTGACAGACTGCGCTGTCTCAATCGAGATTTTGGGCTGCTCAGTCTCCACGACAGGGGCTGAATCTGAAATCGACCCCCTATACCCTGAAATAGGGCATTATTTGAAGGCACGGCCATTTGTAGTGTTGTCCGACATCATAGTGGACATGTTCGAGTGTTCGAGTGCAGTCATTCAGTCTCACGTTCACCGCAATAACGAGTGTACAGACGATTTACAAACAGCTGTCCGACTTCACGCACCCAAACATACATGTGCACACAAACTCTCTCGCTTACACAGACTCACACACACCCCAACAGATCGGCGCGAACACACACACACACACACACACACCCCAACAGATCGGCGCGAACACACACGCACTGTTGCTATGCATTAGATTAACTGTAATGCCTAATGTATCCAGCAGAGGGAATATCTAGGTAGGATGATGGGATAAGTTAACGTGAGGAAGAGAGGCAGGATGTTTTGGTGATGATGCATGGGATTGGTTTACATTAAAGTTTGAGCACAAGCTCAGTGAATTAACCTCAATCTTTAAACTTTCACTTTTAAGACACAAATTACTTTCGCTACCTTTGTTCACTAATACAACTTGAAGGAGTTAATGAAGACGATCGAGTGCGTGAAGTCGGACAGCTGTTTGTAAATCGTCTGTACACTCGTTATTGCGGTGAACGTGAGACTGAATGACTGCACTTGAACATGTCCACTATGATGTCAGACAACACTACAAATGGCCGTCCCTTCAAATAATGCCCTATTTCAAGGTATAGGGGGTCGATTTTGGATTCAGCCCCTGTCGTGGAGACTGAGCAGCCCAAAATCTCGATTGAGACAGCGCAGTCTGTCAGGTGTGTGTGCCCGCCCGCCGATCTGTTTGTGACTTGTGTAGGTGAGTTTGTTTGCACATGTATGTTTGAGTGTGTTTTAAGTACAATTACAAAGCAATTCATTGGTTTTGTTTAACTCTGAAACAATTTTCGAGTTGCGTTGTGGTAAAAATAGCTACGGGTAACGCCAGCTGATTAAGGAGTTCAACCATTCTACGTCATCAACCTAGAACGCAAACAAAATGGCGCCGCCCATGGTCCAAATATAAAATCAATTTTTTTAAAATAACGTAGATCTTTCATGGGTTTTCTACTACATAATTCAGTAAGAGACATCATTTATGTTATATTAAGCCATACAAGTCTCAACACCAGGGGATCCCTTTAAAGCCAATACGGAAGTAATGCAAACTGCAATTTATCGACTGGCCACTAGAGGCAGGCTCCAGAAGGGAGCAGAATTGAGCCCCATGTTAAAATTCCCAACTTTACAGCAGAAAAAAACATGTTTACAGCCGGGCACAAATTGTGGTTTTGGCCTATACGGCTCATTTTGACCTTACTGACAACTGTGAGGGGGGTACATTTTTTTTTATAACTCATTTGTTTACGTTATATAAAGCCTTAAAGTTCTGCATAATTAAGGGCGTGGTTACTTCGAGTGACAGGTGGATAGCCATTTATCTGCCGTCTATAGTCATTGCGTCACCTCAGCTCCGCGCACATCCCGCCTTTTTGCCCATTTTGTTATCCGGGAGTGACACGCGATGACTCTCTCGCAAGATGGCAACGCCCAGCTCGTTTCTACTTTAAGCTTCAGAACGGCTTATCGGAATCCTATGGGTGATGTCACGGACACTACGTCCATATTTTTTTAGTCTATGGTCCAATTACTGGGTTCAAACAACCCAATCTCTGGGTTTGTCCATTTTCAACCCAGTATTTTTTAGAGTGTTCTAGTAGACAGATTTTATTACTAAATTGTCTCATCTGTAGTTTTACTTTTATTTTCTTCATCCTGTTTTTTGTTTCTGATTATTAAAGTACACATTAAACAGAAGTTGGGAAAGACTATATTGTCAAAAGTTTTGGGACACCTGCCTTTTACATGTGTATGAACTTTAATGACACCCCATTCTAAATCCGTAGAGTTTATTGTGGAGTTGGCCCACCCTTTGAGGCTACAACAACTTCAACTCTTTAATAATGTGTTTGTGAATTTTTTACCATTCTACTAGAAGTACATTTGTGAGGTTAGGCACTAAAGTGGAACAAGAAGGTCCGGCTCTCAGTCTCCACTCTAATTCATCCCAAAGGTGTTCTATCGGGTTGAGGTCAGGACTCTGTAGAGACCGGTTCCTTCACACTTCACAGTGAAGTTCCTTCACACTTTTCACATTCATGTCTTTATGGACCTTGCTTTATGCACTGGTGTGCAACAGGAGGCCATCCCCAAACTGTTCCCTCAAATTTGAGAGCACGAAATTGTCCAGCATTTCTTTTACTGGAACTAAGGGGCCAAGCCCAAACCATAACACCGTTCTCCTGGCAACCTCCAAACCCTGTCCATCGGGTTGCCAGGCAGACAAGTGTAATTGGTCACTCTAGAGAACACGTTTCCACTGCTCTAGAGTCCAGTGGGGGCATACTTTGCACCACTGCATACTACGCTTTGCATTGCACTTGATGTAAGGCTTGGTTGCAGCTGCTCAGCCATGGAAACCCATTCCATGAAGGTCTCTATGCACTGTTCTTGTGCTAATCTGAAGGCCACACAAAGTTTGGACTGTGTATTGTATTGTAACTGTATTGACTCTGCAGAAAGTCGGTAACTTCTGTGCACTATGCACCTCAGCATGCGCTGACCCTACTTGGTGAATTTTACATGGTTTACTACTTCGTTGCTGAGTTGCTGTGTCTCCCAATTTCTTCCACGTTTTTTTTATAATGCCACAAACAGTTGACCAAGGAATATTTAGTAGTGAGGAAGTAAGTATTTTAATTCACTGAGCTCCTGAGAGTGCCCCATTCTTCCATAAATGTTTGTAGAAGCAGTCAGCATGCCTAGATGCTTGATTTTATACACCTTTGGCCATGATTTGGAGGGGTATCCCAGTACTTTTGGCAATATAGTGTATATCCAAGGGAACCTGTTTCTCCAACAAAAAACAGTACGTCTGTTTGAAAAAAAAACTGAAAAAAAGTACGTCTGGCTTGATTTTGTCCATTAGAAATTGATGATCATTGTGGTTTGCTATGCTGTGATCTCATGTGATTGACAGGTTGTTTCATGACTTTTACATCACCTTTTACATAAAAAAATAGTATAAAACTATTATTAACATTTGACCTATTAGAGAGAAATAATCAAATGCTGAAAGTAGCTAAGACATTATAAATATGAGAGATTAAAATACATAGTTTTTCATTGCTGAACTAGGCTGCCATCTAGTGTTGGAGACCTCAAGTTGCACATACTGTCACAAACAACTCTCATGAACCCTTGAAAGTGGTGTGATGGTCTGTTATTAAAACAGCCTGAAACTTTTTTTCATTTTTAGCTAATTTTTACATCACCAATATCTCAATTTAGCTAAATCAACTTAAATATAAATTATGTTTGTGAGAAGCATGTTCAGATAACCGACCTATATTAGCACGATTAATATATATTATTATAGACTGATTATCTGAACCTATATTAGCACATTTATATCCTCTTAATCCTAATACCCGCTTGATAGACTTGAAAATTCAGAGCACCACCAAATAAAAAAGTGACAAATCAAATATTGAAACAACTGTGAAAAAACAGTTTCTTTTAGAGAGTGAGTGAAAAACTGAATGGAAAAAATCACCTTACCCATGTTCTCTCATAGGTCTTTTCATGTATCGTTCTTGCAGTGCAGTGTTGTTCTCTGACGGAGCACTTTGTGTTAGTCCCAGGAGGAAAGAATTGAAGGAAGTGTGTAACACTTCCGTCAGTTCTGATAGAGTGAGAGCGGCAGCTCTGGGAGCCACAGACTTCACTTCTGAACAATAGTCTACAAAAACAAAAAAATACACATCTACACAGGGACTTCATCAAATCCTTACATTTGTCCTTGATGTCTGGAGAGGTGTGTTTGCGTGTGTTGTTCCCCCCATTTCCAAGGACAGTCATAAAATCCAATCCAAGTGAAGCTCAGATAAAGAAAAAGGCTAGCTTTGGTGAATAGTTCTGGGCAGTCACGGATGTGATCCATAAGCTGATCCATAAGTGGTCAATACTAAGGGTTTATTTCTACTGGCTCTTCAAATTTTTACTTGCCTTGCCAACATTTTTACTGGCCCACCACAAAAAAAAAAAAAAAAAAAAAAAGTAGGTCTAGTTATTGTTTTTGTTGTTTTTGATCCATGAAACCTTAATAAATAATGTTGAATCCAAAAACTAACCAAACTCTCATACATTTTAAATATTGTTAAAGAAAGCCAGTAATTAAAATAAGAAAGAAAAAAAAAATAGAGCAATAACACAAATATACAACAGGACAAACATCGAAATTAAATAAAGAGTTCTTTTCAGGTTTTTCCATGTAGGCCTAGCTCAACTAGACGTAAATAGTAATCAAATGTAAATATCATTGCATATTCACGGTATAAATACAGATGAACCCTTATTACAGTTATTCAATTAAGAGCAGTGAGGATTTTTTTCTTTCTTTTGTTATCATTGATGAGAAAATGCTTCCCTTCCATGGCCTCCTAATCATCCCCCTCTCCTGATTGGTTTAATCACTAATAAGCTGGTGTGTGGTGAAGTTCTGGCACAATACGACAGCCGTCGCATCATCCAGGTGGATGCTGCACATCGGAATTGCACCCAAGATTTTCACCACTATAGCACTTGTGTATATGGTTGCGTGACAATAAAGTGATTTGATTTTGATTTGATTGATTTGGTGGTGGTTGAGGAGATTCCCCCTCTATGTAAAGTGCTTTGAGTGCCTAGAAATGCGCTATATACAGAGAGAAAAATAAGCATTTGAATACCCTGCTATTTTGCCAGTTCTCCCACTTAGAAATCATGGAGAGGTCTGAAATTGTCATCGTAGGTGCATGCATGTCCTTTGTAAGAGACATAATTACAATGTTTGAATTTTGGTAAAACATTTTATTTGTATGATACAGGTGCAAATAAGGATTTGAAGACCTGAGAAAATCAATGTTAATATTTGGAACAGTAGCCTTTGTTTGCAATTACAGAGGTCAAACGTTTCCTGTAGTTTTTCACCAGGTTTGCACATACTGCATGAGGGATTTTGGCCCACTCCTCCACACAGATCTTCTCTAGATCAGTCAGGTTTCTGGCCTGTTGCTGAGAAACACAGAGTTTGAGCTCCCTTGAAAGATTCTCTATTGCGCTTAGGTCTGGAGACTGGCTAGGCCACGCCAGAACCTTGATATGCTTCTTACCGAGCCACTTCTCGGTTATCCTGGCTGTTCAGGTCATTGTCATGTTGCAAGACCCCGCCTCAACCCATCTTCAATGCTCTAACTGAGAGAAGGAGGTTGTTTCCCAAAATCTTGCAATACATAGCCCCGGTCATCCTCTCCTTAATACAGTGCAGTCGCCCTGTCCCATGTGCAGAAAAACACCCCCAAAGCATGATGCTACCACCCCCATGCTTCACAGTACTCGTCATTCTTCTTCCTCCAAAAACGTTTAGTGGAATTATGACCAAAAAATTATATTTTGGTCTCATCTGACCACATGACTTTCTTTCATGACTCCTCTGGATCATCCAAATGCTCATTGGCAAACTTAAGACGGGCATGGACATGTGCTGGTTTAAGCAGGGGAACCTTCCGTGCCATGCATGATTTCAAAACATTACGTCTTAGTGTATCACCAACAGTAACCTTGGAAACGGTGGTCCCAGCTCTTTTCAGGTCATTGACCAGCTCCTCCCTTGTAGTTCTGGGCTGATTTCTCACCTTTCTTAGGATAATTGAGACCCCACGAGGTGAGATCTTAAATGGAGCCTTGCATGTTTAGCTTCTTCCATTTTCTAATGATTGCTCCAACAGTGGACCTTTTTCACCAAACTGCTTGGCAATTTCCCCGTAGCCCTTTCCAGCCTTGTGGAGGTGTACAATTTTGTCTCTAGTGCCATTGGACAGCTCTTTGGTCTTGGCCATGTTAGTAGTTGGATGGAGCTAACAACCTCAAACAGGTGCATCTAATTTAGGATAATAAATGGAGTGGAGGTGGACATTTTAAAGGCAGACTAACAGGTCTTTAAGGGTCAGAATTATAGCTGATAGACAGGTGTTCAAATTCTTATTTGCAGCTGTATCATACAAATAAATTGGTAAAAAATCATATATTGTGATTTCTGGATTTTTATTTTATTCTATTTTTTTAGATTATGTCTCTCACAGTGGACATGGACCTACTATGACAATTTCAGACCCCTCCATCATTTCCAAGAGGGATAACTTGCAAAATAGCAGGGTGTTCAAATTCTTATTTTCCTCACTGTAAATGTAACAAATAAATAATTAATAAATTATATGGTAGGGGGCGCTATTACACATCTCCTGAATGACTACAAACACAGGTGATAAAGATGTGGAAATGAGTGATCTCATATAAGCAGATGCATATGAAAAAAATGTGTAACAGCAAATAACAGCATTTAAATAAAAACTGCCTAATGTTACTGAATTAAATGTGGACCATTAGGACGAGCTACAGGACTGTGAAGCTTTGGGGTGTTGATGGACTCCATCTGTTTTGATCCCATCCCATTGATCCAGTTTTGATCCAATTTTTGTTTTTTTCACGAAACTTGCACACATTCAAGTGTTGATAAAAAAAGCAATGCATGGAGCTTGAATAAAGCAGAAGGTCTGTTCTTTCTTTTGCATGTTCAGATATTCAGAAGATTTTTTGTGGGCCATGAAACTTGTGAAAATGACCAAAAACGTAATAACCGACTATGTTTACGATAATTCTCAACAGGCATTTTTACATAATTTTATGTGAATATTTACTCAATGTGAGACGCATATGTGCCGTGGGCATGCTTAGGATGTATATTGCTGAACCAAACTGAGAGACGCGGGCACTTTCCCGTCTATGTGTGCTTGATAATTTAAATTAGCAAGGCTTTACAAATATGAAGATGTAGCACTGGCCCGAGCTGGGATGTAACAGGTCCATCAACTGGCCCGAGTGTCTTACACACTGGCCTTGGCCATCAGGCAGTCTTTATTATCAAGCCCTGATTAAGATATTCTTTTCTCTATGGTGTTGCTAATGTCTTTTTAAGATTATATCTAGACCATTGATATATTGTCTTTGGTGTTCTGTGGTTGCTGATAAGATGTTTGGGTGGTTACTACTAGGACAGTACTTACCTTGTTAGGTAGTTGATAGGGTGTTCTGGGTTAAAGTAAGGTTATTAAGATATTATGGTCTCCAGGGTTTAGCTACTAATACTAATAATATTAGTATTAATAATATTAATGCCCAACCAAAAACCAAAAACATGTCATTTTCTTCACCTTATTTTGTTTTAAACCCTTATTACTTTCCTGGTCATATTCTTTTGTATCTTCTTTTGTGTTCCACAGGAAGAAAGAAAGTCCTACAGATGTGAAACGACATGAGGGTGAGTAAATGACAACTTGAATTTTTGAGTGAACTATCCCTTTAAGAGACACTCTTTTTATGTGCATTTGTTTGGTAAATAATATCATGTTTACCTTTATAGATGTAATGCAAAAAAGAAATTAACAAAACATACATTTGAACGATTTAATATTGCTTGCCTTATGAAATTATGTAATATTTAAGATTTTATCGAACACAACTATTAACAAGCCATTAAAGGCTGATTTTCCTGGAGTATAGATACTCTGACTCTGTTTGATCACTGAATGTCCTGTTAGTGTACATGGTGTACATATACATTCAACCACTAGGTGTCTCTGTTAACACAGAAACCTATTGATGTTCATGTTTACATTTTCTTTCTTCCTCTGTCTGTCTTTATTTATCTCCATTTTCCCTTGGCATTGGCCTTACAGTTTTTAAAAAGCTACAAATTTAAGATTGATACAGCTCGTTCTAACATTGAATGGGAGCAAAGCTTTTGAAAAATGGGCCGTTTGAAAGCACTGTAGTTATCAAAGATAATAACACAAAACAGTATTCATGTAGAATCTCTTTGCATGCCAACATCACACTAATTTAATCATGTCTTTAAACCATCTGTAACCTGCCCTATTTTTCTAGCTTTGTGATTGAACAAAATACCCTTGAGTTGAGCTGGAAATTGTATTGCATTTAGTATATATGGGGCAGCCGCTGTTTCTCAAGGGGAGTCTGTCTCAATCTATAGGACTGACTCAATCAGGTCCAGTTGTCTGCCTGCTGCATCAGGAGGGGGTAGCCCTGCTAACCTGCTACTTATATTACACATTCACTTAGAATAAATTACATAGTATTGGCCCTATGGTGTACCCAAGAGAATGAAAAGATTAACCTCTAGGGTGTGTTGTTTAATTGGTGCAATCTACAAAATTCTCACAAAGTGCTGAAGTCGTACCTGCTACAGATAATGGAGCTTCGTGGGGGTTTTTAATCGAAGAGATTAATCAATCGTTCCAGACTGAAAGGAACAGGCAGTTTGTTGTAGGAAGAGATGGAGTGGGGGTGGGGAAGATAGGATCAATCCGTTTAGTCCTGTCTTTACTCATCCTGCTTGCAGTCTTCCAGCCTAGAGCAGGAGAGAGAGCTACTATCTACAAATCCCAACAGACTCCCAGCCACATAGAGCAGCTAAAAATAGCCCGCTGATTTGACACATGCAAAGGCTTTATAGTGCAATCTGAGCTCAGTCCATATGAGCCGATATGGATATGATCTCATCCTGTTGCACCTAAGAGATCCAATCGCATCCTGCAGGCTCGTGCCCGATCATGTTAGCATTAATGTACTATCAGAGTGTAACTGTGCTGATCACAGGCAGGTGAATGTAAAGCTGGATCATGCGGAGAGGAGGATGGGACTGTGCTAATGTGTCATCAAGAAAGAGTAGAGAGAACGAGAGCTGCCACATTGAATTGAAGTGGCAATAGTCCAAGGAGAGAATGGCAACCACTAGATATTTGCAACATAAAAAAACAACTAGATATGGACTGCTTGCCTGTGCAAAATCACTGATAGGATGTTTGGGTAATTGCTAAGACATTCTGATTGATTGCTAGGGCGTTCTGGGTGGCAGTTATAGGGCATTGTTAAGATATAATGCCACTAAGGTGTTACTAGGGGATTCTGGTTAGTTGCTAGAGTGTTTTGAGGGGTCACTGATATGGTGGTTGGGTGGTTACTAGGGCAGTTAGGTTAGTTGCTAAATGGTTGCTAGAGTGTTTTGGGTTGTAGTAAGGGCACTGTTAAGATATGGTCTCTAGGGTGTTACAAGTGTGTTCTTGGTAGAAGCTAGGGCAGTTTTAGGATATGGGTGGTCGCTGATATGATGTTGAGCGGTTGCTAGGGCATTCTGATTATATGTTAGGCAGTTGCTAGGGTGTACTGGGTAGTAGCTATGGCATTAAGGCTGTGTATCCACCAAAACGTTTCAGTCAACTGAAAACGCCAACAGTCTACTGTAAACGTAATGCTGTAGCACAGAGGGATTTTCTGAGCTATATGTTATGATACAGAATATCCATAGAACTGTTTTCTGATTTTGCAAATAGTTTATTTCTGAATATAAAAATGTCTCCATAATGTAACATACTTACTTTGGCACTAGTTTTGGATGAATAGATGTGCTTGTAGTTTAATATAAAGCAGAATTTGATGGTTGGTCAGTGTGGTAATTGTCCCGTTCCTCCTCCACTGTGCAACCAGTAAAAAAATAGACGCTCAGCACCTGCTGCAGTTTTAAAAACGTGGCGCTCCCATTGAAAACAATTGGAAAAATACACCAGTCTCAGGGGAAAGAATAAACACTTTGGTGGACAAACGGCCTAAGACATTATGGTCTCTAAGGTATTCTGGCAGGTCTCTATGATGTTCTGGGTGGTTACTAGGGCATTTAAATGATTGCTAGGGTGTTGTTAGGCATTAAGACATGCAGTATGCTAGAGTGTAGCTAGGCTGTTAACTCTGAACTAGAGCATTCTGAACAAAGATTATATTAATTTTACTGGAAGAACGTTTGTTCATAACTTTGAGAGAACCTTGCCAGAATGGTAGCCAAAGTTCTGAGAACATTCCTGGTGAACTGGTGGTTGGTTGTGTGTGGGCTTTGCTAGGGTCTTCTCAATAGGTCTTCTCAATAAATAGAAAGAGAATAATAGTAAAGCCTAATAAATGTTGAAGTGAAGTAGATTTTAATAAAATAAAATAAAATCTCACTGGTAATTTACTGTCTAAATTCTATATTTCTAGAAATAAATTCAGATGTTTTCAAATGTTCGGAGATGTTTTGTAGCATGTTGCTAGGATGTTCTGTATCGTAGTTGTTGCCTACTGACCCAAATCAAATGTCTGTTATATTGTGGTGCCTAGAAAAGGCTAGATGCTATTAATCACAATTAATCTATTTGACAGCACTAGTTTGTATCTAGTCTGATCGCTTTTTAAAAATAATCTCCTTGTCAATCTACATCCTCACTGATGTTCAAATATTTGAAGGTTTACTCAATTTCTTCTAACTATGTGCAATAGTAATAATAGTGAATCACTAATAACCACACATCAGAGAGTGATGGAAATAGATGACCTGATTCTTTGAGGAGGGAAAAAACCCAACAAAAATGTTTTTTTAAATGCACATAGCAATATTATGTTATTGATGGCAAATGCATTATAATTATCAGAATATTCATTATCACAAATGCCAAAAAAGACTGCTTTATATAACCCAGAAAATTAGGTTGTCTGTGTGTCCAATTTGTATCACGGCAGTGAATATAAATGCATGAAGCTGTGATTCTCATATCTCCTATTGCTGCTATCATTATGGCTACTGTCTTTGTTCTGTCCTGTTGGCATGGCAACTAAGTCAAGCCCTTGCTGTTATCAAAGCAAACCTATTGGGGCACAGTGTGTCAGCGTATATGTGTGTGTGTGTAGTATCCTGCGGTAATGAAAACTGCAGTTTTGAGCTCTGTGGCATAAAGACGATGCTGCTATGTATACAGTATGTATCTGCTGTACTGCATGTCAGACTACATGACTCAGATTGAAGGAGAACTTAAAGTGGCTTTATTTAATTAAGCTCAAGTGTGTGTATTTTTTGTTAATATAGATTCTAAAATCTCATATTAAAACTACAGTACAAGTAAGCCAACCATAGGTTAAATCCCGTAACGCTGTGGCTTTGTTTTATCACCCCCACACCAACATTGGTTCAACCAGTGGTGTAAATTTGGGCCTATTTGATCAGCCATTGGCAGACGGGGCAGACAAATGGAGAAATTACTCTATTGTTGCAGATTTTTTATTAATCTTATGAGTCTAATAAAAACAGCTCTTTATCAATTACAACAACAACAAAAATGCACATAGCGTGATTAGTCCCTTTTCCAGTAATATTACAGCAATGATTATAAATGTGCTTTTTTTGGGACGTTTCCTGGTGGTCTTCTGTGAAACTAACTGGCAAGAAGTAAAGCCAAACACTTAGTTACAGGCAGATGTTATCATCCTTTACACAATTTTCTGCACAACTGAATCATCAATGCCATATGTTTTGCAGTTTAACAGAATTACAGTTAATATGCTAGTATGCAAACACTTACATTTTAGACACATGATTCATTGTTTTGATTTCAAAATGACAGTAATGCAATTGGCGTATCTGAGATTTATCTTAAGAACATCCAGCAAGATAATAACAACAAAATCCCTAAAACATTCTAGGGTGTATTCACGGAAAACTCTGATTACACAGTATTTTAGTGCAAAAACTTGCAATATAGTGTATGTAAATTTGACTTATTGTAGATTACGTAGTCATGCTATTTACGTGCTGCAATTCATTTTTGCTATTAAAAGATATTTATGTAACATTTTTAGCAATCATGGCAGCAGTCACTCAAGTTTTAAAGGGTTAGTTCACCCAAAAATGAAATTGATGCCATTAATGACTCACCCTAATGTCGTTCCTCACCCGTAAGACCTCCGTTCATCTTCGGAACACAGTTTAAGATATTTTATATTTTAGTCCCAGAGCATATGCAGTCTATGCACACTGTACTGTCCATGTCCAGAAAGGGAATAAAAAACATCATCAAAGTCGTCCATATGTGACATCAGTTGGTTGATTATAGACATGTGCCGATTTTCGATAATGCGATTTATCACGATAATGAATATGCACGATATTGTTATCGTGGGCAATTTAAAATATCGTAAATAATAATTTATTAACAATTTATAATTTTTTTTATAATGCATTCAAGAATACTTTGCCCATCAACCGTATAAATGCTCAACACCGCTGTTCTGCGTCAAAGGGACACGCGCTCAGATATAAACAAGCCCAACGTGCGTTTGCACATGACTGAACGAGACGCGCTGCTGAAGTGCCGCTCAGTGACAGCAGAGGGCGCTGATGAACTGCAGAATGCGGCTGTTACCCCGGTAACCCCGCAAACAAACAAAAAACGCGTGTAGATTTTAAAACATCCATTCGTTTTTGTAATCTCAATGTTGTTCATCACAGCACCAAATACTTAATACTTAAAGACTTAATAGGCTATTTATTTTCAAACTTAAACATTTTTATGTTTTAATCTGGACTACAACATGCCCTAATAATTAGAACGTTCTGTTATTGTTCAGTATAACTTTGAGATACGACTTCATTAGTTAACATGTTAATTCATTATCACCAAACTGACAATGAAAAATACTTATAAAGAATGAATCATTCTATGTTAATTTCTTAGTTACTGTTTAATAACATTAAAATCAAAATCAAAACAACTTTGTTAATCGACCCTAAGATAAAACTAACAATGATCAGTATTTCTTAACTAACATTAACAAAAACATTATTTTCTGTACCAAATGTAGCTATTGCTCAATCTTAGTTAATGCATAAACTAATGAGACCTTATTGTAATTTGTAAGCCTACCAGTTGTTCTTTATAGCCTAATTCTTTTGCAATTTAATCTGTTTGTAAAAAATTGTACTTTTACAGCTCTGAAAAAAATCAAGAGACCACTTAACATTGATTTCTCAATGAGATTCAAACGGTTAATGAATCAGTGAATCGATCAATGCTTCGGGTCGCTAATGTTATGTGATTTCAGCAGTTTGGCGGTTTGATGCGATCTGAACTGCTGAAATCACGTGACGTTGGCGACCCGAATCATTGATCGATTCACATCGTTTGAATCTTTTTGGAGGAACGTGGAAGAGAAGGCAATGCTGAATAAAATCATAGTTTTTGTTATTTTTGGACCAAAATGTATTTTCGATGCTTCAAGAGATTCTAGTCAACCAACTGATGTCACACATGGATGACTTTGATGATGTTTTTATTACCTTTCTGGACATGGACAGTAAAGTGGGCATAGACTGCATATGCTCTGGGACTAAAATATAAAATATCTTAAACTGTGTTCCGATGATGAACGGAGGTCTTACGGGTGAGGAACGACATTAGGGTGAGTCATTAATGACATACTTTTCATTTTTGGGTGAACTAACCCTTTAAGGTGCGGAATTTCAGCATTTTTGGGAACAAAAACGTCCATTGTCAATAACATTGAGATATTTAAAGTACAGCTCACAGAGAAGTCATTTTTAAACCAAGAAGCTTTCTGTTCGTCAATGGGTGAATTACTGTGACCAACTTAAATGCAAACTAAATCTGCGTGGGGAACCATTTCTCTTGCAAAAATGTGTCCTTACCGTGCATTCACACCGCCGCCGGCGAGAGCGTCAAAATTCGCTCTTGCTGCCCTGCCAACGACGCTGTAGAAAGCTTCGTGGACGCGCTGCCGCTCTGACGTAGATCGAATGTTTTTTCTTTTTTTAAACTGTATTTAAAGAGGCCGCAAATCACACAAGCATGTTGATGGATAGACTGACCACAAGTAGGGTATAAATTAACCTCATGAAATCATTTAAATGTGAAAGTAAGAATGAATTTCATACCCGCTGAACAACGACATTCTAGCGCCTGTAAAATAATGTTGCGCGACTTCTTAACAAATTACACATCACTATGAATTAGGGCTGCACGATTTGGGGAAAATATATAATTGCGATTATTCTGGGTAAAATTGCGATTGCGATTTAAAATGCGATTATTGTTATTATTATTTTTTACAAATGAAAAGTGTGTGTATATAACATTGTGTTTTTATATTAATGTGACTAATAATAATTATTATGATTATTATTACTGCTAAAAATATTCTTAAAAATAAGAAATATTACAATCACAATAACATTTTCATAATTACAAATAAAAAAAGAGTATATCAGAATAAACAGAAAACTTATATAATACTAATACTAATTAATATCATTATTTTTGTAATATTTAACAGAAAACTTATTTTACAAAAAAAAAAAAAAAACAACTGCTGGGTTACCTATTAATATGCAGACAGCCTATGACTAAAAAACATTAGAAAATTCTAAGCCTAAGGAGTTATTGTAAAAAAATAAAAATAAAATAACTATAGTGTGTGTGTGTGTGTGTGTGTGTGTGTGTGTGTTGTTTATCTGTGATATCAATTTCTTAAAGTCTGTCTTTAATATGAAATATGAACCTCTTGTGCATCCACTGTACGGGAAAAAACTCCTGTACATTGAAGAAAAACATGGATTGTCCAATAAATTTATAATTTAAGTTTATTAAGTTTCTTATTATTGATGACCCAAAAGTTTTTAATTCATACTGAAAGCCAGAGGGCGCCCTCGAGCGGAAACCGCCACATTTGCCTCAGAGAAGTAATTGACGTTAGTTTTCAGGAAATCCATGTGAAGCTAACGCTGTGTAAACAGAAGATAGAGATGCTTTGATTAAACATGACGACAATAAACACGACTGCAGCAAAATATGGTGTATTTGAGTTCTTCAAGCCGTCAAGGGTATTTTCATAATAACAAAGTGTATTATAATGCAGTGCTGATTGACATAGAATGCTATAAAAGAACGCATCGTCTGCCGCACTCTGATGAGAAGCCACATCAGCTCACAAACACTCTCCTGACAATATGAAGTGAGGTAAAACATGTTATTAAACGTTGTCTTTAGTTGAACAGGTTTATGAACGCTTCACTAGTTTGTGAAGAGGTTTGACTCGTGTTGCTTTTTCAAACGCACGTTATAAGCGACTCGCAGTCTTTCAGACGGAGCAGTGTTTATCACAGAGCCGCTCTTCGCTAACACACTGGGTATTCATTTATTTAATTTAAAAAAATCGCAGCCTTTGAGCTTTCATAATCGCACACAAGCCAAATTGCGATTGCGATTCGATTTCGATTAATCGTGCAGCCCTACTATGAATGATCTTGTCATAAATGATAGGGAAACCCGCACAGCAATAGTCAACTTCTCTTACATTTTGCTTGGGAACTAATGTGGTCGGAACCAAAGCTTGCAGGCCTGCGTTCTCTGGATTTCTCTCAAGCGGAGCACTTTTACATTCTGACTGGTTGCCGCCGGTTGCCGCCGAACCGCGTCATAGCTCATTACCATAAAGTTGAGCTGATTTCAACTCTCCTCGACACCCAAATCGTCCAAGACGCGCCGCTCTCGCCGGAGCTTGCCGCCCGGCTCCCATTGAAAATGAATGACTTCCGGCCATCTTGCCGCTCTCGCCGCCGGCGGTGTGAACGCACAGTTACCTTTACGCCACAGCCCCACTTAAGTATGCCAAATTGCAGCAGTCTGCTGATGCTTCAAGAATTCCACAAGAATTGATCTGACAAAATGTTTTGGGTTTGTTTACGTGTTAGCTAATTTGCATAACTCCTTTAGTGAACTGGGCATTAAAACAGTGCAGACAAATAGTCACAAAGTATTCTTTACAATGTAAGACATATTACGTAATTGCGTCCAAGTAACCTGTTTACTGTTATCACAAACACAAGGTTAGAGAGTGACTGGGTAAGTAGATGTAAATTGGTGTGCCGTCAAGACAGCTTTTTATATTTACTCTCGAGGGTCCTCTCAATTAAACTCTAATCTGTTGTTCTTACTACGAACGGTCAGCACTGTTCTAACCATCCACTTATTCATAATTACATGCAGCTTTCATGTCACGTAAATAACTTTAATCAGCAATACTACTTTATTCCCCTATTCTGGTAAAAGCCCATGACATTCTCTAATAGTGCGGGGTGGCAGAGATGGGGGTCTCTCGTCCTTGCACACTGAGTCAAAGAGAAGAGAAAGAAAAACAGCACACTCATATCATAATGAAACGACACACCATCCTCGTTGGTTTTTCCCAGAAGCCATGTGATCAGTTGCCATGGGAATGGTGCAGAGACCCACTTCAGCTGCCTTTGTGCTGTCACAATCTTGGCTGGAGAACCACAGTCACCTACAAAAATACTGCCCTGTATTTAATGTCAACGCCTCACCTTCGCAAACCTGCATGCCCATTTACATAAATGTTCACTTGTATCATTTGTACTGATATTTTAGTGGCACAGGCAGATTTGGTAGATTGCGTGATACATGAATGGAGCAGCCCAGCTTGTCTTTGTCGTCTATTAGCTTGCCGGATCAGTTGTTATCCTTCCTTCTGTTATTAATGTGAGAGCTACTATTTCTCTCACAGCTCCCTTTCAGCTAAAGGCACATTCTTACTGCATTGCATAATTTTCCGACCGTGGGGGTGACCTACTTCTCCTGATGCATCACACACACACACACACACACACACACACACACACACACACACACACACACACACACACACACACACACATATACGCAGGCCCACATGGCAACAACCAGCAACTACTTATCTATTTGTATTTATTTTGGGACTGTCAATCAAACATATTTAATACAATTAATTATCATTTGCTGATGAATTATTGGGATGTTATCAGAGGTGAGTTGAGTATCCAAAACTGTAATCCACAGTACAATAGCATGTTATTATTTAGATAGATGTTTAGTTTATAATAATAAATAATTATCATAATTGGACATCTTTGCAACAAACACAGAGACAAGAGACGAGCATTATTTCTGGCATCTGCAGCCCGAATATCATTGCATATCCTTTGCTTTGTATAATAATAACATATGCTAAATTTGAAAAAAGGAATCATGAAAACCCATAAACGATATTGAACATCTGAACACAGACAATAGTCAAATACACATTGACAGATCTTCTTCTGTCTGTTCTACGTAATCTAATCAAATGTATATTTCTGCAGGTGCATGTAAACTGGGTTGTGTTTAAGCAAAGGCATTACAGTTTGCCGCCACTCTGCAATACCCACAAATTACTTCAGGTTTGTGATTGTTTATTTCATACTCGGTGAACAATGGTCGTTTATTAAATGTATACATTAAGGAACATGTCCAAACTGGTAATATAATTCTTTGTAATTGTAGTAGTGGTTTGACCACCATATACATTTGACCACCGCTTCGCGTCGGGTTCCTGATCACTCTGTCGGGGTTTATTCTGCGATAACAACTGGCTGGGTGTACATTATCCCTTACGTAACGCTCTTGATGCTCTTAGATTTCCTGTTACGATTCCAAGTTAGAAACCGCTTCAGACGACTAACTACAAATAAACTACACATTTCTTAACATGCATTTCATTAAAGTAGGAAGTAAAAGTAGCCACATTTACATCTACTCTTAAAAGTTCAAGTTTTTTACACAAATAAATACTCACGTAAATGTAACAAAGTAAATGTTACTACCCACCTTTTTTGATAATGCATTATAAAAATACATACTGCATTATGAGAGTACATTTAGAGATTAACACTTTATATGTACTCTATTTAAGAACAAGGAAACTGTTCGTTTTCTCAAGGTGGCAAGAACAAGCACTGCATGAAAAGTGGGAAGCCTCCCCTGGAGTTAAGGGAAGGGGGGTCTTGGGGGGGACAACTGCCAAGCAAGGCCCACGTCAATTTCTGACAATTCACGGCAGTTTTCGGTGTCGCCTGCAAACTGCCGTGTACAGTCGTAAACCTGATCTTCCACGACAATCTACAGTGCCGCTTACTGACGAAAATCCCACTTTTCATGCAGTGAAGAATGTTTGTTCTGGCCAGGACATTCACATTTCTGACCAACCACACAATAGTTCTCAGACACCAAGAAACAAGAATAAAAGTTCTACTCAGATGAAGTGTCAATAACAAGCTGTGAGACCTCCCAAACCAGGGCTGATTTTGTTCTTGCAGCCCTAGAAGTGAGATTTTTTTTTTGTCTGTTCTCGCGGAGTATGTAATGTCATTAAGTATTACAGTGCAGTATTGCAGTAAAGGCAAAATACATGATAATGTAATGTTCAGTTATGTTGGACCATTGTTATGGCGTGAGTTTAGTTTCTTCCCTCTAGTGTATAACTATAACTAATGTATATAATAACTATCCTAATGTATGTAAGGACACAAGTCTCATATTTGTTAATCAAACACCAATCAGGCATATAATTAAGACCACTTTCTAATATTGTGTTGTTCCCCCTTTTGCTGCCAAAACAACCCTGACCCATCAAGGCATGGACCACTAGACCCCTAGAGGTGTGTTTTGTTATCTGGCAACAATATAGCCCCTTTCACACTGCGATTCCGGCAAATACACGGATAATGCGACCCGGCATTTGTTCCCGGGCCACTAGATTTGGTCCATTCACACTGCCAGCGAAATACCCACACTGCCAGCGAAATACTTTCACACACAACCCGTAACGGTCCCGGGTCGAGTTGACACGTGACATCCTGATGTGACGTATAACGGCCAGCGATCTCAGCTTCAGCGCGGATAGTAAGGAGCTCCGTGGTCTCAACAGGGTTGTATTATTGAAAAAACAAGCTATAGGAGTCGCACGATAACTACGTACACGTTGCGGCATTAGTTTCGGCTTTTGTTCACACAGCGCTCATCCCGGGTCGAATACCGCAATATTACTAGGTCCCCGACCCGGGACGAATTCGGTAATCAATACCGT
Organism: Pseudorasbora parva; assembly: GCF_024679245.1. NCBI lineage: Eukaryota > Metazoa > Chordata > Actinopteri > Cypriniformes > Gobionidae > Pseudorasbora > Pseudorasbora parva. The sequence goes on along the minus strand of NC_090193.1, from coordinate 19,754,964 downwards.
GTGGACGTGTTTGCTTTCACACAGAAGGCGACCCGGCAATATGGGAATATTGCGGGTCCGACGTGCAGTGTGAAAGGGGCTTATGTTAGCAGCAGACCCTTGAAAGTCTTGTAAGTTGCGAGTTGGGGTCTCCATGCATCGGACTTATTGGTTTAGCACATCCCACAGTTGCTCAATAGGATTTAGATCTGTGGAATTTGGAGAACAAGTAAACACTCAAACTTGTCGTTGTGCTCCGCAAACCATTCCTGAGCCATTTTTACTTTGTGGCAGGGCGCATTATCCTGCTGAAAGAGGCTACAGGCAACAGGGAATACCGTTTCCTTGGAAGGGCGTACATGGTCTGCAACAATGCTTAGGTTGGTGGTACGTGTCAAAGTAACATCCACATGGATGGCAGGACCCAAGGTTTCCCAGCAGAACATTGCACAAAGCATTACACTGCCTCTGTCGGCTTGCCTTCTTCCCATAGTGCATCCTGGTGTCATGTGTTCCCCAGGTAAGTGACGCACACATACCCGGCCATCCATGTGAGAGCTGCGGTTTTGGAGATGCTCTGACTATCGTCTAGCTATCACAATTTGGTTCTTGTCAAACTTGCTCAAATCCTTAATCTTGCCCGTTTTTCCTGCTTCTAACATATAACCTTTATGGACAAAATGTTCACTTGCTGCCTAATTTATCCCACCCACTAACAGGTGCTGTAAGGAAGAGATAATCAGTGTTATTCACTAGTTGAAGTATATAGTCATACACATATAAGTTTTCTTTTTCACTAAAATCTCCCTGATGTCTCCTGTGTAAGCACACTATACAATGGATACACACATTTTTAAATTGGTTTGGATTTGTTTCAGTAAGATCATTTTTATTAGTTTGTGACTTTCACAATGCAATGCTCTTCGTTGCCTTCAGATTGTAGGTGTGTAAACATCAAATGAATTATTAATTTCTCACCACAGAGGAAGCCGAAATGATATGCAGCTTTTGCTCTATCCCCTGGTGCTGCAAACATCTGACTGAAAGACTTGGAGTATTTACCTTTAATATCACATTGCCTTTCTGTTCACGTACAACATGTTCTGTTGGGTGAAGATCTGTTGTGGGGGGATTATCTCTGAATTCAATCACACCATCTCAGAGTGGTGTTATGGTTTGTTTTAACTTGTGGTTGCTAAGTAACCACTCACTACAATCTGTGTATCGTTCAGTTCTCTCTCTCTCGCTCTTTGTTTATCAGACACAGAATCAACTAAGCTTTATTGGCATGACCATGAAGGATTACAGTTATGTTGAAGCAAAGATGGGTAAATATTGGATATTGCAAACAAAAACGTGAACATAAATTTAAGGATGGGAAAAGAGTATCACAAAATATTCAGTTTCGATGTATAAGGGTGAATTAGTGTTGAGCTTCTTATTGCAGACTTGTGACAGACTTAAAACATGAAAGAGTGACAAGCTTCAGGCTTGTAGTGTGTGCTTGACTTTAAAGGGGTCATGAATTTAGAATTCAAGTTTTCCTTGATCTTTTGACATATAAGAGGTTGTTTTACTATTAAAAATATCTTGAAAGTTTCAGAACTGAAAAACGTCCTCATTAGTCCCTAAACAGCTTTTATTTAAACCAAACTGAAAAAATGACTAGTTTCGGACTAGTTTACTTGAGCAAAGCAATGTGATATACACTCACCTAAAGGATTATTAGGAACACCATATAATACTGTTTGACTACCTTTTGCCTTCAGAACTGCCTTAATTCTTTGTGGCATTGATTCAACAAGCTGCTGAAAGCGTCCTTTTGAAATGTTGGCCCATATTGATAGGATAGCATCTTGCAGTTGATGGAGATTTGTGGGATGCACATCCAGGGCACGAAGCTCCACCACATCCCAAAGATGCTCTATTGGGTTGAGATCTGGTGACTGTGGGGGCCATTTTAATACAGTGAACTCGTTGTCATATTCAAGAAACCAATTTTAAATGATTCGAGCTTTATGACATTTTGGATTATCTTGTTGGAAGTAGCCATCAGAGGATGGATACATGGTGTTCATAAAGTGATAGACATGGTCAGAAACAATACTCAGGTAGGCTGTGGCATTTAAACAAGGCCCAATTAGCACTAAGGGGCCTAAAGTGTGTGCCAAGAAAACATCCCCCACACCATTACACCACCACCATCACCAACCTGCACAGTGGTAATGATGGATCCATTTTCTCATTCTGTTTATGCCAAATTCTGACTCTGCCATCTGAATGTCATCAAGACTCATCAGACCAGGCAACATTTTTCCTGTCTTCAACTGTCCAATTTTGATGAGCTTGTGCAAATTCTCCAGTCTATTCTCCTTCTACAGTTTTATAAAAGCTTTTTATTTGTTGTAAAGTGTAATAATCTCAGAAAAAAAAATATTCTTCTGTCAGGCACAGTTGAAGTAAAATGTGCCTGGGACAAACGCTGTCAAGATGAGAGGATGTAGCCAGGCTATGTCTGTGTCATTATGCCAACATTATCTTCATAACTTCTTACGAAATAAAAAGTTCCTCTCAACATTATAGCCTGCGTGTGAGCGGCGCATGGTGCGCACTCTTCGGAAGTGAAGGAGCGCGCTGTATATCACATCATAAGGACGGACACTGAAAAGTAATCGGGTCAGGTCGTTTACATGGTTACATTTTTCGTTTGATCGGTTAATGAAAAGGTTTATCCAACCCCTCTCAAACCGATTACAATTTCATTCGGTATGGGCATTTTTATTCCGTTTGAGGTGTTTATATGGAGCATTTTCATTCGGATTTGACTTTTAAACCGATTACAGTGCTCCATGTAAACGCACCTACTGTTTGTCCAGCTAAGTAGTCAGCATAATCAAAGATAATTCCCCGTTAACATCTGAAGCAGCCATCACCATTTCAGCTAACTTATTGTTTATTAAAGTTTTCTTTGGATCTTGATCAGCTTTTGTTTTAGAGTTAGGCATTTTGTCGCCACACCTGTGTTACAACTCCCTAATGTGTGTCTGAACTGTTATAGATCGCAATTACTGACATTTACTTTGATGTTGTCGGGGGCTCACACACGCCTACATCGCTGGAATGTAGGCGTGTGTGAACTGGAAGCCTTCATTGGCTTCCTTGCAATCCTAACATTAAGAAAGCATGAATAAAAAAATGACAAACTATGGTACATTCATTCATAATTTGTGTATACCGTAAATTATCTGTCAACTATAATTGTGGTAAATACAAGTACCTAAACTTTATTTGCAATAACCAAGACTAAAGCATATGTAATGCGCATAAATGTTTTACCGGTGGCAAGTGATTAAACTATGTAACGAGAAAAAGAAAAAGAAAAACCTTTCTGTAGTGTCTTCATTTAAACACTAATCTAACATCCTCACAAATACTTAGGGAATTAATAAATAAAGATTATTTATCAAAGATTATTAGGGCTCAAACATACATGGCTGAATTTCGCCAGCTGCCATTTTTCCACAATTCCTTCAGTGTAATGGTGGGGACATTGAAAATTATTTTAATTTGCAAAACTGTTACCCAATCATTGCAATAGGCATATTTACTTCCTAGTATTGAATGCGCCATGCCTATCAAAACAGTGTTTGAAAGAGAGGGTCAAAAACAGGATAGAACATAACATATTACTCTAAATTATTGTGTATTTTGGTGTAAAAATCTTTCTAATACTTATGGACCTCAGAGAAAATTATATTTAAAAAGTTTGTGGCCCGTTTAATGAGTTTACTTACAATTTGGGGTGAAAATAGCCTATAAAATAATTGTTCATGTTAATTTAGTAGACATTGACAAACCATAGAGGTGGTCAGTTCCTCTTTCATCAGGATTATAAATGCTATGAAACGTTTTAAGTTGGTTGGGGCTGGGAAGTGATATCTATTGTAAAAAAAAAAAAAAAAAGCTAAGACCAGGCCATTCTACCAAACTTTGCAATTATCAGATAATTGACCAAAGGATGACTATAACACTGCCAAAAGCTGCAGAGTTCTGAAATAGGACAGACTGTCTAGACATCAGTGATTTCTTGAGCGGTTAACAGATTCAGCCTCTTTTTTTATATGAAGGGCCAACACTAAAAGAGTTTTCTAGAGGTTATGTAACAAAACTAAATTTTTGCAGGAATGTTGCGATGTTATGAGTCTAAAGTTGAATTCTTTGGCACAGCAGACCCATATAACACATTTATGTTCTTATGCTGAATCTCTTGTCTTTTATTTTCCAGTGGTAGCTGGTGGTTTATAACGCTCACTGCATAGAAAGCTGATTTGAGGGCAAAGTCTTTCTGATAATGATCTTGTATTTTCTCTTTTGTTGTTCAGTCTGTGGTTGTTCTGGGGTGCACTTAACCTGTAGCTGTACATTGCACAACTTAAGCTATTGTTTCTAGTCTTCTAAGCTGATTCATTAGCAGGTCGAAGGTGGTTGTTAGCTGGCTGATTAGCCACCATTTTACAAAAATCATTCCAATCAGACCACATTACATTACATATGTTTGTGTGTGTGTGTGTGTGTGCAAGTATTCAGACCATATATATATATATATATATATATATATATATATATATATATATATATATATATATATATATATATATATATATATATATATATATATATATATATATATATATATATGGTCTGAATACTTAGGACCATGTGATATTTCAGTTTAATAAATCTGCAAAAATGTCAATTATTCTTTGTTTTTCTGTCAGTATGGGGTGCTATGTGTACATTGATGAGATAAAAAATTTAAAATGAGTTTAACAAATAGCTGCAATATAACAAAGAGTGAAAAATATAAGGGGGTCTGAATACTTTCCATACCCACTGTACACACACACACATACTTACTTTACTGCAAATGTGTGCATGTATACCTAGTATGAACCCACATAGAAAATAAACCAAGCAGTACAAAATGTTCTGTTGTGGTTGGTTAGTAAAAGATGATTTACACAAGAGAAAACGTTTTATAATTTGCCACTTCGTATCTGGTTAGGATGAGGTGTAGGAAGCATTGCAATCATTCAAACTACAACAGAAAACCCACAGCTCGACAAACTATGCTGTCTTAGCTACTGTATCTCACACACAAACGCAAATCCCATGTGTAACTCGTGAAGTTTAAATGAATATTCAAGCACATACTGTATAAAACACCCTCTCATCTCTCAGCTTACAGAGTCTGTCACAGTAGCGGCTCTAACAAACCACTCTTGTTGCCTGTTCTCCTCTATTAACAGCCCTAGAACACAACGTTCCAGTGAGAGCGCACTTTTCCTGGCTGTCTCATTTAGTCTATAATTACTGATAATGTTCTCAGAGGCAGTTCCATTTTATGACGCACACTGGTGGCAGGGCTAAACAAATTAAGGGGGTTGAGCAGTAAATCAACATGCAGGAGACAAACAGCAGCAGTGTGAGCCATATCTGCACCAGGGGGCTGATGTGCGGCTCGCTGTCCAGCAGTGTCACATTGTCTGCACCTCTGCTGTTGGTTAAATTACCCCTGTGGTTCTGACCTGCTAAAGGTGCATTGACACCATCCAGAATCGCCACAGGATTGATTACTAAACCATTTACCACAACTCTCATTTAGTGATATATGAGAGCTAAGTTTGGTTTAGATGATGCAGTTAAACACATTTCAATCATGACAACTCTCTGAATAGTTTTAGCATGTTATTAAATATGAAAATGCTAATGTGTTTGGTCTTGTCTGACTACAACTGCTTTTCTGCTGTTGTTAGATACAGACACATTAGAGCTTTCAACGAATATTCCAAATTATACTCGAATAGTTTTTAAAAAACGAATGTCGAAGTTGAAAATTAGTATATATATATTTAAAAAAAGCTGAACAAAAGTGGGGAAAAGGGACAGTTCATGGACAGGTCACAGGACTTGCACACTGTCACTGCTGAAAGTTGACCCGTCTTGCAGGGAAGATGGCAGAAAGTGCAGCGCTCAACTCGACCGCGGCAGAGAAAGTGATTTTAACTCCAAAATCTAAAGCCATTTCTGGAAGTACGTTGGATTTTGGTCGGTAGGAGGTAAAATTGTTGAGCTGCGAGATAGTTATTTGCAAGATACAGTTAGCATACCATGCCTCATTTTATTTAACAATAAACAGAAACACTAAAGTGTAGGCTGCTGTACTGACTGAAGAGATATTTCATGAATAAAGGATAAATGCACTGCTTTCACTGGTGTGATTATTTACCGTTTCATGTCAAGGAAAAGTTCCATGTTTAGCACAGCAGAGATCGCTCATAGCGTTCAATATGCTGTAAAACTTCAATTAATATTAATAATATTTGTTTCAATCACTGAATGAAGCCTGCTATATTTGGGACAAGAGTCGCGAGTCTCGCGACCAAATTGCTTGCACAAAACTCTTGATCAGCACTCAAAGTTTGTTCATTTAAACCATTATCCATTAACCTTTTTTTTTCATAGATTTTAATGTAATTACTTCCAATAAAGATACCAGTTAGTATGTTCCAGTTCCAAGTTTAAGTCCAAAGTAAAAAAAAAAAAAAAAAAAATTGGTGAATTTTCCAGTTTCTTTCTTAAATTTGTCAGATGATGAAAGTAAAATGGTTTACGAACTGTTTTTCCTGTTCACTTTAAAATAACAATAGTCTGCCCTCCCGTTAGTTTAACCTATTCAGTTTAAAGCATTTACAGCAGCAGAAGGTTTACTCACACAGACTGGGCTTCTTGCTGTGAGTGTGTTAGTGTAGGAAAATAATCAATGAGTTAACATGCAAAACCATGCTGAACATATGGTCGGCCAAGCATCCGTAATGACATACTGCCAAACCAATCATTCCCACTCACTGCCCTGTGTGTGTGTGTGTGTGTGTGTGTGTGTGTGTGTGTGTGTGTGTGTGTGTGTGTGTGTGTGTGTGTGTGTGTGTGTGTGCGCGCTCGTGTGTGTGTGTGTGTGTGCGCGCTCGTGTGTGTGTGTGTGTGTGTGTGTGTGTGTGTGTGCGCGCTCGTGTGTGTGTGTGTTGTTTTGACTCTCATTGAGCTGAGGTCTTCTGAGACTTGAATCTTGTTGCTCTCATAAAACCACTTTCTGTTTTGGGAACGCAGTTTAGCACATGCTGCCTTTCAGTTATTGCTAAGAGATGAGACCTTGAATCAAAACATGTTTTAGTATGTCCAAACATTGAGTCAATGATAAATAGTACTGTAATTAAAGATTGCAATTTAAAGGATCAGACAAAAAGTAACCTAGACCGGAAGAGCTTAAAATGTTCAGACAGGATGCTCTGGATTGGACTGAATTGATTTGAAAAGTTTTTATTGCCTGGTTTAATTCTCAGCTGAGCTTCAGAGGTACAAGCGATCCAGAGTTGATAAAAGTGATAAAACATAAAGACTTTACAAATTAAAAGTGTTTTTTATTTTTATTTTTTGATGTTTAAAATTACTTGGTTGAAAATTGAAAATGATCTTAGAAAATTGAATTACTTTTGATAAAATCAATTAAAGGGTTACTTCAGCGATTAGCATATGGCTTTGTATCAGTAGAAACCCTGGAGTATATTCAAATGATTGTGCTTTCCCCCCTCATATCCCCCTGAGACAAGAGATTTATGCATTTTATTTCTAGAAAAATTCCTCCTATGATGTAAATTGACGATATTTGCGTCATAGGAGGAACGTTTGGCCAAAGGCTAAAGACTACAGCCAGCAGAGGGAGCCATTTCCGCATGTTTTGAATCTGAGCATGGGGGATGGAGATCACACTCAGAGCTCAGCTCAGCTACAGGCACTCATTTAAACGGAGCTATGGTGAGCAATGTAAGTCTTTTAACTTCTCAAATTAATTTCTATGAAAGTTAAGCTTGCAAAGGCATGAACTGAAACCCGCCAGACTGAACTCGCGTTGTGAATGTATGCCGCGAGTGTAGTCGCGATTACCTCAGCTCCTCTCATCACGCGAGCTCATCAGCTCATTTATCTGACTCCTGCAGTTAGTGCTCAGTGCTGTGATACTCGCACGGTGACTCACTCATTATATTGAACAGACATTTAAAAAAACTACAGTTTTTAATTGTAGTGTCTTCTCGAACTCACAGTCACAGTAATCAAGTAAATGGCTTTGGGAATGGCCTCACAGGGCAACGAAGCATTCTGGGAATTGTAGTCTTTCATCCCCATGAGACAAAAATACATTTTCTGTCTTTTCTCAGTCTAGAAGGCACCAAATTTAAAAATAATTTCACATTTCTACTACATTGATGACCCAGTTTAAATACAGATTCATCTTCCCAGCGCTGAAGTACCCCTTTAATGAAACTTAGTCATCATAATATCACCACAACAAAAATGACATCCAAACACCAAGCAAGTGAGGGAAGACAGAGATCACTGCATCATGAGTGTGGGTAAGCGAAACTGTAAGTTACCCTGAGTGAGAGCGCGATAACTTATGATAGCAAAATGATTTCGAGACAAATGCTTCCTTTAAGATTCCTTGAGGGTTTAAGAACAGAAAACACAAAGTGCTTCACTCAAACTTCTCTTAACCGTTATCTTTGTGTCCACAATGTAAGTGGCATGTTTTCTCACCCCAGAATAATATCATCATCCAATAATAATTTCTCTCAACATGAAAATGTGAAACAATACAAACACAACAACCATTTACCGACTCGTGTGTGTGTGTGTGTGTGTGTGTGTGTGTGTGTGTGTGTGTGTGTGTGTGTGTGTGTGTGTGTGTGTGTGTGTTAGGGGTGTAAGAAAATATCGATACACATGAATATCGCGATATTATATTTGGCGATACTGTATCGATTCTCAAAAACGCTGTATTGATATTTACATATTTATTTATTTACATCCAAGATTCGTGGCTTTGTGTTCGGTTTAAACCACAGACTGTATAACACCCAACCGCTAGATGGCAGTGTTATCTCAGAATGTACAACGGACGCGGAGCCGGAGAAGCGCAAGGTGAAAGTATTAGTGTTTACATTAGCAAACCCAGCTCTCAAGACGATATAATTATTCCGCTCTTGCAGTATACAGAGCTGAAGTGTGGAAGTTATAATCTAATACTTGGGAAACACATTGAAACAGAGAACTCGCTTAACATCCTGACGTCACCCGCGCTGCTGAGAAGCATTTCGATAGAATGTACTGCACGTTTTCCTCTCAGTAACAAAATAAACACACTCCAAAACTGACAGCGGTGGCAGGAGAACGAAAGATAATTGCGATGTGGATATGGATGCACCAGCTCTGCAGTTCAGTAACGTTACCTGAAATAGCACTTTATACAATAGACTGCTTTATAGAAAACAGCTTTAGGGTCCGATCACACAGAACGCGTTTTTCAGGTTCGAAAACGCGAGGCGCACTGCACTCCCTTTTTTGGTCGGCGTTTTTTCATTCAAAAATGAGCAGTGCGCTTTAATGTTTCGAGGCAACCCCCGAATCACCTGTACTGTCAGTCAAATCAATGTAACAGTCAACACAACGGAAGGCCTGCCGCTTCATTCATTCGATTGGACAACAGAAAATAAGCGCGATGATGTTGCACGCTTTTCCACTCAGAGTTTACTTTTTTCAATTTCATGCGCTCGGAGCGCTCCTTCAAAAACGCGAGGCGCAGCACGCGGTTTAAACGTGAGGCACCCAGGGCGCATAACGCTCTCTGCCAAACGAAATGCATTCAAAAAAGGCACCTCTCGCTGCAAAAACGCGTTCTGTGTGATCAGGGCTACTGTGTTAAATATAAAACAAACAGTCATTCAATCATGAAATGGACTGCACTTTCTGTTGTTAAATAGCCAGTGCTTTACTGTGAACCTTTAAAACATTTACACAAAGAATCCTGCAGTAACTTTACATTTCCCTCAACTTAGATTGCACATTGCATATGATTAGTGATATAAATTATACTGTATTAATTAAATAAAATACTTTGTCTCGTGTTTTAGGCTTTTCTTCATTTGGTTGTGTTCTTTATTCTTTTAAATGATAAAAAACAAAAACACACAAAAAAGAAATATCGCAATATATTGCCTCTCTTACAATATCGCAATATATTGCAATATATCGTATCGTAACCCCTGTATCGTGATACGTATTGTATTGCCAGAGTCTTGGCAATACACAGCCCTAGTGAGAGAGAGAGAGCAGGAGCGCGGCTCGCGGCTGTTATTTCAAATAGCGAAGCATATTTTAAACTAATCGGTTAACCGGTTTCAACCGGCTAATGAGGCTCGGTGGTCGGTCAAGAAAATGTTTAGTTTTCGCCATCCCTACACCTGCCATTAAAATATTTCAATATATGGTTGGTGTGCCACGGGTAAAAGCCCGTTGCAGCGTCTGTGTCTGAAGTTTGTTTTGAGCGCTTGTGCCACCACTCTGGCATAGGCTCATTACTCTGAGAATTACCCTGGTCTGAACCGCGTCTACTACTCCATGTTTGTTGTTTATGTATTGCAGCGTGCATGGGCATGCCGTGGCGTGAGGTGCATCTTGACATAAAATTCTGCCGTAAACGCCTTATTGTGGCATAAGCGATAGAGCCTTATATAAAACGATTGACATTTTCGTCCAGAAGATATATTTCGTCATATCGCCCAGCCCTATAAGCGTGTTGTCTACATTGCCTAATCATAAGCTTGTTCAGAAATGTTGACATGTTGATAAAAATAAATTAAAAAAACGTCAAATTTTCTCAAAATTCCCTAAAAAATAAAACGGATATTCGATTTTTATGAGCCCAAATATTCAAATACAGTATTTTGGAAAAATGCCCATCCCTAATTTACATTGCTCCTCCGGAAGAAATTAATTCTTCAGTGACTGTTTATAGATAATCACTTTACATGTATTCCTAATCATGAAAATATATGAATTATTTATTTTAACCGTTAATCGATAGTAAGAACTTTGACCGATGAACACTCAGTTAAACGGTTTAAAGTGTTTTTTTTTGGGTTTTTTTACTCATGGGGGCGCGTCGACACATGCAATGAAACACACGTGCCATATTTCAGACATACGACACAGTCATATTTCCCAAAATGAAGCAATAGGAAAGAAGCATACTGTGTGGGACTATTTCGATAGAAAGGGTGACAGTTACGTGCAAAATAAGCTATGCAATATTACAATATAGCAGTAGTACAAGCTCCTGACTGGTGGAGGAAAGCAAATGAAAGTCGCTTCCCGAGGCTGGCCGCTCTAGCGAGGTGTCTCTGTATTCCCCGAGCATCAGTGCCATTGTTCAAAAGCCTTGTTTAATGCTTTTTGTAGTGTGGTTTTGTCCGACAGCTTATCAAAAATCTCGGCCTGAGTCCAACTGGATCCCATGTGTTGTTGTTTTTTGTGTTTTTTTGGCTTAGGCTTAGGCTACATTGGCTTGCATTGCTGCAGCCAATAAAATAGTTCAGTTTTTATTTTTAATGTCAAAGTAGTTATATTCAGTTTAGTTTCTTTGTTAAGTTAATTTAGAAAAAAATGTTTAGAGCAATTTTTTGTTTGTTAAATTAAAGTTTTTTTTTGTTTTTTTTTGTTGCGACCAAGCGACCAGTGGCCGACAGTGAGTTAACCACATGTTTAATCAATTTAGCCTCTCAAATCTCTTGACTTGTCTTGCCTATAATAAAATCCATAGATATAACACTTCAAGCATCACACTGTTAGTTAATTTAGCCTACTATAATATTACCTCCACAGTAAAAAGGCATTTTTGACGAGCTGAGTAAGGCTAATACAGCTCGCAACGGCACTTGCAAAGGAAACGAGCTAAACGATCTAAACAAATAAAAAATATAAAAAAGATCATGTAGTTTGTATTATAGCTACCTTACACCTCCGCAAAATGAATAGCCTATAAATCAATCTTTAATTTCTGCGGTAGCCTATAGCCTATATTTAACGAAGTTCACAGCAACGAAAGCAAAAGATTCAAGATGCATTTTATTCAGCAGCTCATTTCAAATTCAAAGACCGCAATATGAGAGAGAGCGACCTAAGCACTGGTAAGATCATTTATTATTTATTATTGATTATCATGTTTTTGAGCATCTAAGACTTATTTTAAGTTTCATTTACGGCCAGTTGCATTGGCTTGCTTTACTCATTTGTGGCGATGCGTGTTGCAGCACCATCATATCTATCTGACTACAACATAATACACTCTCACACACATTTATTTTTTAACCATAGCCACGAGTAAAATTTACACATGTGGTTTAAACAACCAGATACATTTACACTTGTACGGTTTTGTCTGAAATGCTTTCAGACCACCTTCTGAATTGGTTTGTTTGGGTAATCGGAATTAAATAGCCGGCGTCTCGAAAGAATCTTGGAAGGTATTTAGGCCTACTCCTGGTCATTTCGCAATCAGATAAATACCTGGTTAGAGAAAACGAAATACGGAACCAGTTGTAAAAAATACCATAACTAGCTGCTGCGCTGAAGAAATGGCCGCTGCTGCTTGCGCGGAGTATATAACCATGACAGTCGTGTAAGCTATTATGGTCTCATGTTGTTTCCACCAGTGCAGCATGTCTGATGATAATTTCAACAACAGTAATTCTGGATTGGCTACACCAAACAGTAAATATGAGCTAAGTAAATCAGAACACTGAGCGCCAATGAGCACAGGTGAACCGTGTTTCTTCTGGCTCTTCATCTTTTAATGTCTGTGGTAGGGATGAAACGATTACCGGTTTCACGATAAACCACGGTAAAATGTACTGACGGTTTGTAATATCATTTAAAATTTAACTATCATTAAAACCGTCAGTGATTATCACGATTTTGAAAACTCGCGGTAAATCCTATCCAGTCTGGTGCAGGCGCGCGCAGCACGTGACACAACGCTGTTTATGAATGAGAAGAAATGACAGAAGGCAGTGACAGCACCGGGAGATTTTCCAGCCTTCTAAAATCTGTGGTGTGGCCATATTTTGGCTTTTACAAAATTCCTGAGGGAAAATTAATCGAAGATGCTCTGGTATGGTCTGCAGCAGAACATGGCAGAAGAAAGTCTCTATAATAGGGGAAACACTTCAAATCTGCGAAGATTTGCGGACGCAAGGCAAGTGGACTTTGACCTCAATACCAAACCTACGTCGGGGAAATAATAACGTGAAGCTTGAGCCAAAGACGAGGGTGACATTTAAGGAATAATAATCAGGGCTTGACATTAACATGTTTGTTTGGTGTATTTCGGCTGTGGCATCACTCACACTAGTCACTGTTGCTAGTCACCTACTTATTATAGGCTTCTCCAAAGCCATCTGTTATAATCGCGTTGTGCATTAAAACACACGTGTTACTATTGAGTTTATGAATGCAATGTCTAATAATCAGATGCCTTCAGATAAGCCGGAGTTTTGTTCAGAGCGGGCTCTTCCTCACTGTAATCTGCATTCAAAGCAGAGATGATCGTGCGCTGTATGCAGGAGATTCATTCAGCATACGGTAGAATGTTTTTGTTCTAGCCTATTGCAGCAGCGAAAATAGTTTAAAACAAACACCGCAGAACCATAGCGCATCTTATATGACTGGCATAAAGTTGGCTTGACGTTCAAGGGTCGCAAATTTAGGGACCGTCTCTAAAGTTACATACATTGGTATGCGCGGCTGTATAAAACTTACTGTAAAGTGTTCATCTAGTTGTCGGGTATAATGCACACCTTTTGGATTTTTGATATTTAATAAAATAAACTGTCATATGAAAATTAATATGATTTTCATTATATGAAAATATGGATATGATTTATTTTACTGGGATAGGCCTACTGTTTGGGCTCATACACAACATATACTAGATTTAAATGCGTCATATAGGACACTGATGAGAATATTGCTTTAACATATTTATAAAGATAATATTAGAGATTTACACCAAATTATTATTTATGCATTGTGATGCTATTGACAGCCAATATAAGGAAGGAAATCCCACAGAATATAATCTTGTTTTTAAAAAGGGCATAGAGCAGCTTGATTTATTTGTTGTTTGTTGATTTTCAAATATAAAACTTTATAATTTGAATGTTTTCAGTGTGTGCATTGGTTCTTTTTGAACACTATCTCATTTGAACAAAACCGTGATAATATTGATAACCGTGATAATTTGGGTCACTATAACCGTGATGTAAAATTTCAATACCGTTTCATCCCTAGTCTGTGGTATCTGCCACTGCAACACATTTCTCCTGAACCTGGCACTGCACCTTCCCGTCTTACTGGCAAAGTTCTGGTGAGATCGCTGCAGGTTAGGTATTGTTGATTTATAATGTTATACAGGGTTTGTCCTGCATAGAGAATTTAAATATATATCGACAAAACTTAAATATATATATCGTCACATGATCCTTTAGCAATAACTCTTATATTATGATTTGCTGGTACAAAGTCATCTAAAGCCATTCCATAGCTCAATGTGCGGGACAAGGATATTATATTAATATTATTTCCATCGATAAATTAAAATTGACAGAAACTCGTCTTCCCTCCGCTGCAGCTGGCAATCATCATCTCCATTCGCATTCGGTTACGACAGTCAGCAGGTTAAACTCTCCAAGATCATATATTCCCAATATAATACTATCAGGTTATGCTATCGGGTGACAACATAAGGACAACACATTGTTGAGTGGGTTGAGGCACCTCTCTCTTTTTTGACCATACATGTGTTTGCATCCATGTAACTGGGTTTACTGCCTGAGCTGAACACCATGTCCCAAAAAAAGGGGGAGACAGTCTAAAACGTCTCCTTTCTCTGACGCCGGAGGTGTAAAGGGTTGAGCCAACCCTGCACATCGAAACGCGCTTAGCGGCGAATGTGACGGGACTGGACTCGGAGAGGAACCGGGGGGCAGGCAAATTCTTGCGCAGTCTGACCCAGCCCCATATGTCGGACGCAGCTCTCCTTTTCCTGACTAGAGGATCAGGAATGACTCTGGGGAGCTGGAGGGCTGCTTATAGACGGCTTCAGCTCGAGACGTCTGTGGGGTCTTTGGCGCGGAAATGGATGGCCACGAGCTCCCCAAACTGTGGCAGGTGGGGAATGACCCTGGTTGTTACTTCCTGGAGGGAAATTCCTCCTGCTCAAAGGGCGCTCTCTAGGTTGAGAGGTGGAAGTACTTGAAGACTCCCTATTCCTCCTAGGCATAAACTGCCTAAAAGCAGCCGAGTGGCATTTGGCAGCTCTAAACTTGTCAACTACCATGTTGACGGTCTCACCGAATAATCTGGACTGAGAAATATGAGTGTCCAGAAGGAAAACCTGTTTCTTGTCTCAGATTTCGGTTAAATTAAACCAAAGGTTTACGCTCAGCAGCCACTGACCGAGCAATCGAGTGTCCAACGGCGAGCGCAGTACATTTAGGGCGTTTTCACACCTGAAAGTCCGCACCAAGGTCCGAACCAAAGTTTGTGTTTGGACATTTGGTTCTTTTTGGTTTGCTTTCACATTGCAGTTATGTTAGCGCACCAAAGAACTTTACATGACACACTGGCGTCCTGTCGTCATCATCTATGTGGGCTGCATCTTAACGTTGATTGGTTTGTTAGCGGACGTGCGTCTGACGTCAGTGTGTTGTCAATTCAGCGGGTAACTTTGACAAGAATGAATGAACAGACGCATCGTTGCCAATACTGTTAATATTATGGCATTACTATCTGCAGCACCAACTATACTCGAGGCAAATTCACCAAATGAACGTCCTCGTTATGCAAACATTTTATCGGCGCCGACAGGAAAGGAGGAGCTCCTAGAAGATAGGCTTTTTAGCCAAACAATGTATTTTATTTTATAGCTATGTTTAAATATTATAATGTTATTTTTAAATTTCATCTAAATCAAATCAAATTAAAATTTATTTGTATAGCACATTTAAAAACAACACAAGTTGACCAAAGTGCTTTACAGGCTCCACAGTTAAGTAGCGTTTAACAGACATCCTTAGACACACAGCATGCAATCCACATATAGCTAAGGACAACTGAAACCAACGGAAAATAAATACGTCTTTAACATAGACTTAAAACCAGCAATGGAGTCACAGGACTTGATGTAAACCGGGAGACCCTTCCAGAGCCTCGGTGCCGCCACCGCGAAGGCTCGATCTCCCTTTGTTTTTAGGCGAGATTGCCGAGCCTTTAACAATAAGCTTTGTGATGATCTTAGTGGTCTTGAGGTACAGTGATGCTGTAATAGCTCTGAGATGTAAACAGGAGCTTGTCCGTGTAAGCCTTTAAAAACCATTAAAAGGACCTTGTATTAGACCCTAAACTCCACAGGGAGCCAGTGCAAAGATGCCAATATATCTATATAATAGATAGGCTATATAAGGCTATATAGGCTATATAATCAATATAGCCTATATCTAGGCTATATTGATTATGAAACGTGCACAGATGTGCAATATATGTCAAAGACATAGAGTCAGAAATAATTTTGACCACTTCATTAAGATTTGTTTTGTAGAAAGCTTTATTTTGTATCTTAATTTTAATAAATGTTTCATCGTTTGCCTGAATTTAATAAATAAGCTTAAATAAATAATATAACATCCCGTGACGGAGTGATCATTTGCGTTGCACATGAACTGGAGCGGTCTCATAAATAAACCGAAACTCATATAGTCAAGCAGAGCACACTGTTCACGCGAGCTGACATGACTACACAAGCCGTTCTGGATAAAATGCTGCGCGCTCCATCACTGCATGTGCTGTGAGTTTAATCTGTGTTTTTTCACTAATCCTACACCAGAACTTCCTGTAAATGGTCTGAAAGTCCGAACTATACAGAAAATGCTTTCACACAAGAAACGACCCGATCCTTTGTTCTGTTTGGTCCGGACCGAGACTACCTCTTTTCGTCGGACCAAATTTCGTCTGTTTGGTCCGGACCATGGTCCGAGGGAGGTTTCACACCTGTAATTTTGGTTCGTACCAAACTGAAAAGTCCGAAAATCCGGACCAAACAAGGTAGGTGTGAAAGCACCCTTAGTAGCACTCGGGGCCAAATCCGTGGCCCTGTCTGCTCACACTCAACGTCCTTGAGCTCGACATCGAAACCCCAGGCCGCGGATCCGAGTGAGGCCTCGGCCGCTTCGGCAGTGTGGCGGAGGGGAGCGGATGACTCCTTCTCAAAAAGCGCGAGCCTCATACGGAAGGTTTTGAGAAAGAGATTCTCACAAAATCTACATTTTAAAGTATCCTGAACCGCCTTGTGCGCGTGAACAAAACCCATTTAACACTTACTGTGCGGGTTGTCACTCAAAATAAACAGAGTGCACGGCGGGGGACAGCGACATAACTCCATCGTACTTCAGAATGCTACCGCTTCGCGAAGGCAGAGAAATCTGGAGATAAGATGGTGTACACACTGATATAGGCTCAAGGTGTTGAGCAGAGGGGCGGCGCTGCGCAATTAGCCAGTGAATTGGCCTGATTCTATAAGGGCTTCAGACAATCGGCACACCCAGAGGCCATTCCCCCTATTGCATCAATACGCAGCATTGAGCGAACCTATGAAAGAGAACTGGAGAGAACTTCTTTTTTTCATTGTAAGCGTAGCAAACAGTTTTGAATATTACAGACTGTCTTGATTTAAGTAGGCAGGAACTGTACTTGCATGACTGGAAATGATTCCAAAATGGCTGCCCTACCCTGACTCTTTAAAAGGGACTTTTTGATAAAACATGCTTCAGTACATGCTGGGGAATCTCTCCGGACCCCTGGATTAAGGATGTTGGTTCTGGGGTTAAGACTTTGGTTCTCAGCCAAAGCCCTAGGGCTGTCGTGTTAATCTCCATGTCGGTCCTCATTAGCATTAATGAATGGAGAAACACTTGTCATGAAAGCACAACACACAGGGTTCGTAATGCCACCGACAGCCAATGAGAGCTGTACAAGTGATTAGAAGCCGATAACAACAGTATGAATGCTTTACTCACCATTCTCATATCCATGTGGTTGAACAATTCATTCTTTTTGATTCGTTTTTGAACTTTGCCAATAAAATATGAGCTGCTAGGTTGAAATGCAATAACATTTGATCAACATAAAACAGCTTTTGATAACACATGCACTTGGCTTAAGTTCATTTAGAAGTTGCACATGAAACAAAACTGTTTAAAAATGAATGATTCTCATTTGAATCTGTCAGCTGTGTAAACACAATACATATTTCTAAAATGAAACTAGTGTTTGTTCAATAGCTGTAAATCACTGTGCTGATGTTTTCTTTGGATTTCACTGGCTAATGGCTTATATATCACGCAGTGGTTTGGGCAGCATGCGTATTTCCTTTACAGGAGTCAAATGGATAGGCGGGGAAACCTTGCAGAGCAAAAAGCGGTTAACCTCTTCCTTTAGCCGTGTCCAAAACCTCAGAAATGTTCAGCCACAAAACACACACACATTGAAAGCAGACATCATTGTCTTCATGAGCACCACCTTGCATATTCCACCCACCAATCTGATGTTTTATAGTAGTTTATCTGCCTTTCTTATGTGAGAGAAAAAAATTGTCCCTGTTCTGAACAAACACACACAAACACAGGAGCTGCATTGTGAGAGCTGCTTGTTATTTTGGCTGTTGTAAAAAAGATCTGCTAGGTTAGCCGCAGAAAGTCATCTGGCAGAGTTCCTAGAATCCATTGCACAAGTTACTGACATTTTTGGATATAAAAATTACTATGCCCTAGACCTAGATTGCTTTTCCAGTATACACACTTCTGCATTATAAAGTTCTTTGTCTATGTTAAGATGTTTTTCTGGTGAGCAGCTGGTGTTTGTACTGACATCAGCTGAATCGCTGCGGCCTCTGGTGTCCTCGTGCATTGCTTACAGTTAAATATATAGACGGTAAAATGGAATATATTTGTTACAATTTAGGCAACACAACATGCTCACCACTGTAGAATCACTATTTGCTTTTTATAAATATTTTGAGCTCAGGGATAATCAGTTTTTTTGTTTGCCTGTGCTCTGTTTTGTTGTTTTGTTTTATTAACATATACTTCATACTTCATCTCACCTGTAAATGAGAAGGGCAGAGCTCTGGAACAAAGCCATTCCCTTTTATCCTGCCAACCAAGAGATGCACTTCCCTCCTGCTTGAAAAAGGGAGTTCACATAAAAATGAAAATCCGATCAAATCAAATGGAGAATAAATTAAAATCATTATTCACTGATAATCTTCCCCTTCAGTGCGACATTAAGACCAGAACCACTACAACTACATATTTTTTGTCAGTGAGATTATGGATGATTCTGTCTGATTAATGAATGAATTAAGTTGTATTTAATACTTATTTATCTTATTTAAATTAAGTAAATTATTTTATTGGGTAAAGTGCAGCAATATGCACTGAACACTAAATGTCAGATTTTATGATTCATCTATGAAACAAACCGATTTGTTCGTTTCTGCTGGAGCCAGATAATTCTGTTAGATCCTGCTGCTACATGCATTTATGAATGAATCAGTTTGTTTCATGAATGAATTTCATGAACAAACTGATTTACCACAACATATGAGTCTCCAACGTACATTCACAACTTGTGTGTTGTATTTGAGAGGTTGATTCATTTAAACTTGGTATCAGTGAGTTGAACTCCATTTCATGAATGATTCGCAATGAATCACATGGGGTAGATTTATGAACAAAATGAGCTGGTAAATGCCAAATTCAAAAATCCCCATTACATCTGAGGCCCTGTTTACACCTGGCATTAAAGGTGTCATGATCTAGCTTTTTTATTTTTTTATACTGTTGTCTGAGGTCAACTAATGACGTTTGTGTGGTTTTTACATTAAAAAACATCATAACTAATAAGTAATAGGCTATTCTCTACACTGGTTTTGAGTCTGTCTTCTAAACGCTGGGTTTTGATGGGCGTGCCGCAATGAAGACTTGGAAGTAAATGCCCACGGCTAGGATGGGATAAGATTTGCATATTTAATGAGCTTCAGCTCCGCTGGCATATCTAGCCCCTGTCAGTTCAGTTCACATGAGGGAGAGATTATTTTGAAAGCGGCAATTGCAACTTGTCTTTATCAAACAAACACAATGATTTATTTCTCATCCAGCCACGATTGTATTACATGGCCCGCACCCGCACTACCACATGTTTATTGCTGCTCGCTAGCGAGCCGATCAGCTCCATGAGTCGGTGGGTCGTGGCTAAATTGCACATTCTGTAGAGGTGTGTTTTGTCACACGATGACATAAGCATGAAGCTTACAATCGTTTTCCGGACCTGGTGTCTATAAAAGTTTTTCTTTGACTAAAGAGGTTTAAGCTCTGAAACTTTCAGGTTAATCTTATATTATCAAGACCTTTTATACAGGGCGGTGCAGAGACCCTTGGAGGGGCAGGTGCTCAAAGTATAAAAGGGGCACATGGAACAAGGCTTTTAATCGGGCTGTGCTCAAAATATCAATACAGCAATATATTGTCACACATTCCTTTCTGATACTCGTTTCAATACAGATGTTTCTGTATTGATATGGCAGCAAATGCTGTGATGCAGTTTTGATAAGAAACCTTTAAAAGGTCAAAAGTTTAAAAAATATTTTAAAAGTAAAAAAAAAAAAAAAAAACTTTCCACCTATTAATAACTCTGGGATTAGAAACTATTATACTTATGATTCTGTTATACAGAATAGTAAAGAACAGCTGTTATAGTAAACTGTAGGTAGGACATTATTCAAAATCAACGTGGCCCGTTACGTACAGTACGGAATAGTTTTATTTATCGTCATGTCAGTATCTGTGGCTATTTTCATGGCAAAAACTGAATTACAAATATACAAGTTACATTCATGCAATAAAAATAAAAACCACGCAAAAAACACACAAAAAAGCCATATTATACAAGATATTTAACATTAACTTCTAAAACCTTTTCTGGTAAAATCTTAATCTTAAATTCCTAAATAAATCCTTTAGTGGGTTTGCTGCCTTTGCTGTTGCTGCTGATACTGCTGGAGTATATCTGAGACTATAGACATTAAAACAAGCGGTAACACACTACTTGAAGGGGTGTGCATCAGACTGACATGACACATTCATGACATGACACGTTTTTATGTATGTTTATAACAACTGTCATTAAGTGTTGTTTGCTCAATTATGTCATTTTTAATGCAAAGATGACATTATGTGAGATGTCTTGTTAGTGATAGTGAAAAACTTTAAAATGTAAAGTTGTCATAACAAACATCTCACTGGCCTTCACTGGGTGTTTCAAACAGGGTCTGAAACACTTTTGAGCTTGTCTACTTTTGACCACTTCCAGAAGTAGTTAAATGCATTACACCGGATTGCTTTTATAGATGCTCAAGTGGTCAAATGTGTTTGAACAGCCACAAAAGACTGCATAGTCTCCGCCTATGGACTTCATGCGTTAACATTATGGGACGTGCGCCAGCCCAACGGGATTTAAACTTTGTCGGCTGAAGGCCCAAGTTAAGTTTGAAGACGAAAAACATACTAAGCACAGTTCTCTCTCCATTTCTGATTTCTAACACACACTCATAGCATTTGTCATTGTCTTGCGGCCTTCAGAGCAGAAACAATAGCTGAAGCTCTTCGTATGTTTTCCGTCACCTCCAGTTGCATTCATGTAAATAAGCTTATCTGGACCATTATATCAAAAGGTCTTAGATAAAAAAATAAATACAAAAAAAACATACATAGACCCTCCCCTCAAATATATCAAAACAGAATACCCTTTTTGGCATTCAAGTTTTGCTAAAACATACTTTTGTTCTTGTTCATCTGAAAACAAATCAGACATGCTTCTTAACCTTCATTGACATATTAAGATCTCAAAAAACAACATTACTGCAGTTCAGATTAGCTGACAGGAATTAGAAATGATGATAACAATAGTGTGTTACACTTGTGTTCTAAGTTTCCAGTGTAACTCGGCCTCTTTAAAAGCAGAGGCAGTGAGCTGTGCTGTTATGGCCCTCAGCACCCTGTGGTGGGTTATTTATAGCTGACATTGCCAGCCAGCATCGGGTGTAATGTAAGGACACATCCACAGAGTAGAGGGGTGATTAAATGTCTGAGTAATTGACAGTAGCCCTGGAGGAAGTGAGGGAAGAGTCAGAGAGAGAGGCAGAGAATAACTCATTTGGTTTCTCCAACTACAGCTCTCCTTTGTCCGTCCCCAGAGATGAGCAACTCTTCATGCTGAACTGCCACCAAATGCCATCAGTTCGATTGGACAAATACTGACGGTTGGATGGGTAGTAAAGTCTCAAACATTCATGACAGGTCTTCAAATGCCTGTCCTGACTCAGGTCGATCAATATTTTTGATGTAAACCAAACTCTTCAAGAAATCTCAGCAGATTCTCAGCCGTCTATGTGCAGTGAATATTAATCCCTAGGAACAATTCTGCTGAGATATTTATAGTTTCATTAATGCTCTTGTGTCCTAGCAGCAACGGGCTGATTGCATAATATTAATTAGCAGACAGACTTAAGCAGCAGTGACAGATGACTTACGCCGACCTTAATCGAGACAGATACCTCTTTTCCACCGATGCAAAGCCCTTTTGAAACCATCCCATGTGTTTTGAGTAAAGAAAAGTCTCTACTGAGATGGAAAAATCCAGTGTGGCCCCTTAAACCTTGAATCAGTAACATTAGAGGCTGCAAAGTGGGATAATGTCTTGACCAAGTAAAGTTTTCAAAACAAAACTAGTTTTGAAATTATAATCAAGTTTTTTTTTTTATTGCCCAACGTTATTGCCATACAGTGCAAAGCACATTCCATGCACCTGACACATTACAATTATTAAAGGTGCCCTAGAAAGAAAAATTGAATTAACCTTGCTATAGTGAAATAATAAGAGTTCAGTACATGGACATCACATACTGTGAGTCTCAAACACCATTGCCTCCTACTTCTTATGTAGGTCTCGTGCATGAAAAAAAAAAACACCACAGAAAAATAAGCCAATCTCAAAATAACACCAATTGTGACACAATCAATGGGATCATTAATATGTACACCCCCAACATTTGTAAATGCCAGCACATGTTCATAGTCAGGCGAGTTCTGCAGGTAAACAAGCATCATGCGAGGATAGCGAAAATGGCAGATCATGGACACAAGTGTCATGTTCCTGGCGTGCAGGGGACGTGAGGACTTTTCATACCCTTCCCACAAATAAAAAATGTCAACAGTAATGGTTAACAGGGCTTGACATTAACTTTTTTGCTCACCAGCCACCGTGGCTAGTGGTTTTCCAAAGTTACTAGCCACTCAGCTTTTTTACTGGCCACAATTTTGCAGTTTAGAAATTACATTTTATATGATTAAAGTTGACTTTGGCATGCCTAAATTACTATTTTGAGTCATTTTACTTGATTTTGAAGATTTAAAACCCTTTCAAACTTTCACATGCAGAGTGAGATCGCCTACTCTACGTTAAATTAAGCTTCACTACACTGAAGCTTCCCCCCTAGGAAATGTAGCAAGCTAAGCTACAGCAACTTGGCAAAAGTAGTTTACTATATCTAAGCTAGTTTTTATTTATTTAATTTTACATTGAACCAACTTCATTCCAATCAACGCTATCTCTGTGATCAATAAAATTCGATAGACAAAAAAGCAGATAGACATGCATACTTTTTTAGTTAGGCTATTCAAAAATTGTCGAAATCGATTTGGGAAACAAAAACATGTGATCCATAATATTAACAAAGCCAGGTATCGAGAGTGTGTGTATGCTCATCTGTAGCCTATGTGTATGATATATGTTTGCATTTATGCTCAATTTAGACTTGGGCACTTTTGCAGGAAACTAAGTTAATTTACAACTCAACTCAGCTCAGCTCAAAGTAAGCTACAGTAGCAAAAGAATTAAGACCTGCTCCAAATAGTACCAACATGGCAAAAAACAAAACGTGCCTATATTTGTGTGTGTGTGTGTGTTCTCCATGGAAAAGTTTCATTCATTCATATCAAGAGGTGACCAGGCTGGACCCCGATGCTTAATAAGAGGTGTTTATTCAAGAGACACAATAGATTCTTTTAAAACTTGAAGCCGATTTCTCTTTTGTCACCGCGCGGATGGCGCGTGTGCAACAGCGAACTAAGCGCTCGGAAACGAACGTCAACTACTAGATAGTGCGCGTATCTAGTGCACGCGACTAACCCGTCTTTCCGCGCTCATTGCCAAAGGAGTCCTTTGAAAGGCTCGCGCGCATCTGTGCGCGTCTGCTCGAGGCAGAAAGGAACGTAGAAAGTGAAGTATATCCGCGACTTGGCAGTTGGTTTCCAATTTGAGCTTGATCTTCAGAAATTTAGCGATGCTACTGCCCAACACTGACAAGGAGAACTGATTGTGCGTGTGACAGAGCTTATGCACGCTTTTGTTTTCATTCAGCGCGATTCCGCCTATCCCACCTTCACTTACTGCAAGTTGATCGATAAAGAATTGTAAGACAATTTTAATTTTGTGATACGACAGTCTTCACATTTCATTTGGCTGTAGGCTGAAATTATATTCAACCCGTCAAGGTGGCTAGTGGGAGTGGCTGCCTTACCCGCCACAGCTAATATCTACCCGCATTTGGCGGGTTGGCGGGTGTTAATGTCAAGCCCTGATGGTTAATATTTATTATAATCGGATACCGCAACAATTTAATTCAAAATCGTTTGTTTGCTCGTTTGCCCATTTCACCGTGGATAATAAATAATAAAGAATAAACCCCGACAGAGTGATCAGGAAGCGGAGGGGTCTTGCATCACTCTGAAGGGGTTTATTCTGCGATAACAACCGGCTGGGTGTACATTATCCCGCTTATTACACAGCTACTAGTCTCAAATAAATAATTATTAGACACAAAATAATTATTTAAAAAAAATAATATTTTATTAGCTCTTACGCAAAGCTTCCGCGAAGAAAAACAGTTGCAACCTGCTTTAAGCCTTTATCTATTGCTGAGGATTTGCCATATGCCCTTGCTAAATGTTGAAAATGAATGCTGAAAGGGTTAGTTCACCAAAAAATGAAACCAAGCCTATGATTTACTCACCCTCAAGTTATTGTAGGTGTATATGACATTCTTCTTTCAGACAAATACAATCGGAGTTATATTTAAAAAGTCCAGGCTAACGTTAATCCCAGCAGTAGTTGTAGTTGTGTTTGAAGTCCATAAAAAATGCAGCTGTCCGTCAAATAACGTGCTCCACACGACTCCGATGGGTTAATAGAGCTTTCTGATTCGAATCGATTCGTTTGTGTAAGAAAAATATCTATATTAAAAACGTTATAAAGGAAACCCGCCTTGAAGTCTTCCATTGTAACCCATGGCTGTTTAAGCCACAAGATGGCGCCAGCGTTAAGCATAGAAGTAGTACCGGTCAAGATAACTGGTAGTACCTGGATGAGCGGTTGTTATCTGGAAATAACGTACCGCTGGAATGCGCGATTGACCAATCAGAATCAAGTATTTCACAGAGCCGTGTAATAAAATCATTTAACTTATATGGTGGAGAAGGCTTCTATTCATTTTGTAAAAAGGCTTCTATTCATTTTGTAAATATATATATATATATATATATATATATATATATATATATATATATATATATATATATATATATATTAGGGGTGTAACGGTTCACAAAATTCACGGTTCGGTTCGATACGATACACTGGTGTCACGGTTCGGTTCGGTACGGTTCGGTATGTTTTAGATACAGCAAAAAGAAAAAATTGGCAGATAAATTACCTTTTTATTATTATTTTTTTATTAAAACTAACAAAGTATGATTTTTTTTTTTTTTTACATTGAACAATGATGGAGCTATACTTTACCCATCTTCTGTGTAGTTACAGGAATAAGACATTAGCTCTTTACATTAGCGTGTGCGGTGCGCGTTGCAGGAGCCCCACACCCTATAGTGCTTCCACATATGCTGCGTTTGCAGTCCGCAACTGATCCGCTGTTGCATACCACAAACACAGCATTTATTCATTATTTTTTATTTAAAATCCAAAAGTTTTTACTGAACATGCCTCGTCAGAATTCCAATTTTCTTTGTTTACTCTTTAATAGAAGTCAGGTTACGTAGCCTACTACATTTAAACAACATTTTATTAAATTCATTTATTCATATTTATATACTTTAGATTTTACTCACACAAGTGGCAAAACATTTAAACATAGTTTATAGCCTTAAATCACAAACATTTTAAATTAGAAACTTACAATAGTCTATTCAAAAACAGCCGACTCTCGTCTTTTCTTTCGTTTTTACACCCTTTTAAAAGAAATCCTGCAGGTCAAAAAGAACTTTGCTTTTCACCTCCAAGAAAGTACGAGTGCTATCCATTATGGCACTTTTTTTTATTTATCTAAATGCCAGGTAAGGTGTCGTTTTGTTGCTTTACTTGAGAAAAAAAAGCCATGTATTGACTTTGAAACGAGTATATTTTACATTATATGCATCTGTGGTGAAATTACTAGATTTTCGCGTCAGTACATGTTTATTTTAATGCGAACAATGTTCTATCACTTTAATGCAGCAGTGCAGCGCAGCAAAAAATAGACTCGGTACGAAAACGATCCGTGCACTGCTGCTGCTGCAGACGCAACGCTCCTGGAACGGACACGGACAGCATCCGCGTGCAGTGTGAAAACTGTAATGCGTTAACATGGGTACGGGAAAAAACGCACCGCACACGCACTGCAGACGGAGTATGTGTGAAACGGGCGTTAGGTCTCATATCCGCGGCTATAAATGGACCACTCGCCGCGGTGATGTCTTTTGCCATTTGAATAAGTTGGAAATGTCTGTCTAAATGCTGCGGGGATAGTTTGTGGGATAGTTTGTGGCTGTTTCTCCTTTTAATCGTTTTGTTGTCGGCGTAAATGAGTTGATTGACATGACATGAATTATTCCCGCAGCTGTACCATCAGCAAATGCGACATACCCTTGTTTTTTAATCCATCACTCTTGCCAACACCATCATAGCTTACCAAGAATCCAAAGTTCACCCAAACACCAGACCTGTTGGTTATTGGAGGATCTTCTATTTCTGCTTTGTTAAACGCAATAGCCATTTTGCCACGAGCATTCAGCGTGTAGCCTACTGAGTAAGCGAGCACCTGACTGAGCAGCCTAAAACATATTTGGTGTTTTTTTTTTCTTTCACTTTGGCGGTGTCAGGGGCATTGCCTGTTATGTCGTTTTGGTTATTGGGCTACCTTGTTGAACGCATATTATTATATTTCACACACTTTTATATTTTCCAAATCTAATTAATTAGTCCCGCGTACCGAACCGAAAGCCTCGTACCGAACGGTTCAATACGAATACGCGTATCGTTACACCCCTAATATATATATATATATATATATATATATATATATATATATATATATATATATATATATATATATATATTTATGTTTTTAAGAACTGAAATTATGTTTTTGCATGTTTTCATTGCATAGCTAGCCTACATTGTGACTAACGTTATATAAACATGCAATATCATTGACGAAAATAGAAGAGTCTTAAATGTAGTAAAAAATAAAAACAAAGCACTGGTTTTGGTTTTGTCGGGGGGAAAAGAAGAGCATTTGAGTGTTTGTTCTTGCGGTTGCCAGATTTCCGTAATTTAAATCCCCCAATCAGAGCTTTTCTGTAAAAAGTACACGTATACTATCCAGTGTTTTACCTAAACGTGTAATCTGGCAACCATATGCATGCAAGCTCTCTCTTGTGCGCACAGATGACCTGAAAACACCAATAAACAAGTAAGCTGCATTTTATCCATCTTCATTTGAGATGTTCTGCTTAGTGTTATTCAGTCGGTCTGTGTTCTTTCAGGACAGTCAGGACTCATGAGCCGCTTTGCTGAACAACTAAACTTGTGTAAGCTTCTTGAAATAAGCCAATCAGAGCAGAGCTCAACATTAATATTCATGACCCTTCCATATAAGGCAAAAACAGAGCAGTACATCCCAGGGATAATTTCTAGGGTTGTAAATGGACCTGTAAAACTGTATCTGGACAATTTTTTCCCTTAAATAAGCCACATACCCTCTGGTCCATACCCATACATATGTAGATATCAAATAACAATTTAACATATTGTTTCAACTCATTCAGAACCTTTAAAATTCTCAGTGTTAAGCTTGATGATATGGTAACATGTTACACTGAAGTAGGCTGATTTTAAATGAAACAAATTTTAAATGCAAAAGCTTTAAACATATTAATATTTTCTTTGACGCTTTGATTGTGTTTACAGTGTGCAATATAACATGAGTTCATGTTTCGCATGTAAAAAAAACCAACAGTATTTTTCACACAATTTACTTATCTGTATACCGCTGTTTTCTCTGTCCTAAAAATGGCCTTGTTCCTTTCCTTGAAGTCCCTTCTTCAGAAATACGTAACGAGTTCTGATTGTGCCAGCGGTTCCCGTGTTGTGATTGGACAGCAGCTTAGGGCACTTTGCCCGGAAAGGTCACGCGTCTTACCATAACGGGGAGATGCATGCGCTGAATGCGCGCTCGCCTCCACGTGGGAGAGCAACAAGACCACACACCCTTTTTTTGCGTGTTCTTGTGGGCGGAGGGTTAGTCAACAAACTGTTCTGGTGATGTCATTACAGCAGGAAGTACAGGGATGTAGTCCAAACCGGCATTTCGCTGTAGGCTTTGAAAGGGAACTTCTGTTAAATAAAATATCTTGCTTGGCATTGAACTTTGAGCTTTATAATTGTACAGGTATTATTTATGCTCTAACAGCAACATTACACACTAACTAAAGTTTGAAAGATGGGATTGCAAAGAACAGGACTTTTAAGCAATATCTAATGTATGTTTTTTTCTTTGTGTTTTATATACTGTCCACTAGGAAGTGTTAGCTATAAGTTGTCTTTGATTTGTTTTTTCTAAAGAGATATACTGTCACAGGGTGTTTGGGTTATTGTTCATGTTGATGTTTTTGAATTCGCCATGTTCACTTTTACATTTCTCAGTTGCCATGTTCACGGTCATATTTCTCAGTTTGCTTTTTTCACAGTCCTGCCCTGCGTCCCAATTCGCATACTATCCATACTAAATAGTGTTCGAAAATAGAATTAGTATGTCCCAATTCGTAGTATGTTGAAAAGAGTATTCCAAAGATACCCGGATGGTTTACTATTTCCGGTCTGAATTCGAAGTATGGATCGATGGGCACTCAAATGGCTGATATTGCCCACAACCCATTGCGAGGTGGACGAGGATACGATTAGAACTACAAACGTGGATAAAAAGCGTTAAAAACTACAAACATGACGGATGTGCTAGTCCGGCGGTTAAGTAGAGAAGTTTAGATAAAGGGGTTTGAGTGACCAACTATCAATATTTAACCTGACAAAAATATATTTATTCAGTGTTATCCACATTATATTTCACCTGCAGCAGCATTGTGAACTTTTGTAATGACACGATTGGCCATTAACTTTTAAATGCATCATTATATATTTAAACTGCAAACACATAAGGAGCGTCTCTGCATTAAAGACCCACGACCGGCAGATCAACGAGTGGCTACATTTCTCTCCGATACGGCAGGAGATTAAACTGAATGTGGAGGAATTGAACTGAGACAAATCTGACAATGCCTTACAGGGCAGTTAAACGGGGACGGGATGCACGTGACTAAGCGACAGAGTCCGTTAAAGATGGCGAAGTATGTCTCGAGGCTTGCATACTTTTCTGCTACACATTCAAAAGTATATACTTTTTCTTCAAAAAAGAGTACATACTTTTAGGACGTAGTATAAGTAGGCGAATTGGGACGCAGCAATGCTTTCTGTTTTGTCATGCATTTCCTGGTTTGTCACGTGATCCCTTTGCCTTCATGTGATCCTGCCATGTATTCCTGTGTCATGATATTGGTTTATTGGTTCATCACAGGTGTCCCTTGTCTTGTCATTAGCAGACGTGTATTTAGCCCTCTTGTTTGCCATGTGTCTTGATCTGATATTGAACATTGTAACCAGGTTATTCATGAGTCGTCAATTCAAGTCAATGTTTTATGTTTTGGATTTTGTTAACAAAAGCTGCACTTGGTTTCTGAAACTCGCCTTCAGTGGACTCTAATGTTACATATGCTGTTTTTGAAAACAAAAGTAAAATAATGATGTACATTCGTTGTGCTTTTAAAATAAAATAAAAAATGAATGATTTCTCTCATCAACCTGCAATTAATTAGAATGTTATATTATTTAGTCCACCCGATCTGTGGATATAATTGCATTATGCTCCTCCTTAACCAGAAGTGGACAGTAACTAAGTAAATTTACTTGAGTATTGTACTTAAGTACACTTTTTGAGTATCTTTACTTTACTTATGTTACATATTTGTCTGGTTCTGTTGGGTTTTTGTTTAGGTCACATCCTTATATAGGGGGTTCCCTATATAAGGTTCCTTTGTTCTGTTTCCCGCAACTTTCCGGTTCCCTCGTTAGTTTAGTTCATTTCAGCAGTGTTTAGTTATTGTCATCATTGTCACCTGTCCCCCTCGTTTAGTTAGTCATCAGTGTTGGTATTTAGTTCTCCCCTCTTCACTCTGGCCATTTCTCAATACCAAGTACGCGAACTTGTGACTTGTGTCCTTGGTAGTTCAAACTTGCCAAGTTCAACGAACTCCAGAGGACGGGAGAAATCGCCATCAATCTCAATTGTGAATTGTCATCAGTGACTGGTCAAGTAATGTTCCAAATTCAAAGTTCACATCTAGCCAAGTACAGTTATAATCTCCGGATGCATCCTTAATCCTCCCCTTTTATCGAGGATGCATCAAGAGGTGACTTGTGGACTTCAGACAAACTGGTATCCCAGAATGCATCTCGCACCGACCAGCAAGCGCAACAGCGGACAAGAAAACCTGCACAATTAAAAAATACTACAGTTGATGTGTCACAAAATGTAGTTTTAAGACTTTTTTAGGCGAGAATGCAGTTGTTTAAAGCTCAAATATGTGGTTTATTTATAAAGAGAGCGCCTATTTGGCAATTTGATCTGGCGTTTTCGGAGTTGTGAGATCCAGTCAGTCCAGCGAGTGATTAGTGCTCGTTAACCTGCCGAGAGCAGCCTTTTCTCGGCTAGACCTTCTGATGTTTGCCTTCTGACGTTTATCTGGCTCTGATGTCTTTGGTGGAAATATCATTTGTCTTGTTTAGATCTAACGAGTGATCTTTGGTCTCATTAATCTATAATTTATTCCCTGACAGATCGTTTTGGCTGATGGCAGAGTGAAGTTTTTTTTATTTTAGGCTATTAACTTAAACGTTGTAGATAGCACTAACTTTGTTTGACTGGATTGTTCGCTTTATTTCTTGTATAGCTTCTTATACCATATACCTTTTATTTATACTCTTATATCATGTGGTCTGAACCACATTTATTATTATTATTATTATTATTTAATGTAAAGGAAAAGAGTGGTGTTTTGGCATATATTTTGTTTTATCG
This sequence comes from Pseudorasbora parva, assembly GCF_024679245.1. NCBI lineage: Eukaryota > Metazoa > Chordata > Actinopteri > Cypriniformes > Gobionidae > Pseudorasbora > Pseudorasbora parva. The sequence goes on along the minus strand of NC_090193.1, from coordinate 19,723,400 downwards.
TAGCCTAAAATATACATAGCATATAGGCCTACACTTTCAGTGACACTATGAAGAACGCTCCTGTTAGCAGATCAGCCTGATGACTTGACTTGTGTCCTGCCGTCCTCGGGAGTTAGTTCTCCCGTCGAATTTGACAAGTCTGAATTACACGGATGCAAGCCGTTCGCGTACTTGGTATTGAGAAACGTAATTATATTCTATGCTACAATAAAACTAAATATGTCATAAAACACAAGCTGCCTCTTTTTTTCCTTTTCATAAAAAAAAAAAAACAATAAAAAAGCGTAGGCTATAATAAAACGTGTCATAAACCGCCACTCTTCCTTTTTTCCATAAAAAAACCCAAAAAACCCTTTAATATTTTAGGCTACATTAAAACGAAATATCTAATAAAACGCTGCCTCTTTTCTCCATTAAAAAAACAAAATCTTAAACATATTATAGCCACACCTTAATTATGCATGTGTGTATATATATATATATAACAAAACGAAATATAAAACACAACCCTGCCTCTTTTCTGATGTTTCTCAGTATTTGTAAATTAAGCAGGGTTTCTCATCCGCTATTGACGCTTTGCTGGTCTGTGCGAGATGCATTCTGGGATGTATCCTCTTGATGCATCCTCGATAAAAGGGGCAGATCATGGACACATCCAGGGATTTTAAACGTAGCCTGCTTGGCTAGATGTGAACTTTGAATTGGAACAGTACTTGGGCAGCGACTGATGACGTTTCACAAGTCCATGAGAACACAAGTACAGACAAGTACGCATATTGAGAAACGGCCTCTGTCTTTGTCCGGTCTCACGTTATTTGGTGGTGTTAGATGTTCTGTTTGAAGTCAGTTTTGAATAAAGCTCATTTTATTTGGAAGTCTTGGATCTCCTCTTCTCTGCTGCATCTTGCATCTGTAACAACTTAAGTATTATCTTTTTTGGAAAGCAGGGTTTTAACTTCACTACATTTGAAAGACAAATATCGTACTTTTTACTCCACTACATTTCTTTCAAAGTCCTCGAAGTCAAATGTTGTTTCTGTAGCAGCTTTGAAAGTCAGTGTTTTTTTCTTCTTCTTCTTTTAAAGGTTTTGTTTTTGTTTTTGCAGACAGCCAGGTATAATGTGTATAATCACATTGTAGGGTCATGTGACGTTTCCCAACATTTTTTGAACAATGATCAGTTTATAGCAAAATGGAAGAAGACTTTTCCTCTACACACTGTGTGCCATATTTAGAAAGTATGTTTCAGTTTTCTGAAATTATTAAAGATTAGTTTCCTTGGCATTCACTTGATGCATGTCTCATACAATGGTAAAACATATAAATGTCTGGGAGAAAGAGAAGAGAAGACTGTTGGGAGAATATTGGATGTGTATCTATCAGAGTATAGGGTCTGTGCATTCGATCCTAAAGTGACAGCAGCTTTGTAAAAAGCTTTGTAACTTTTATACAAGTATTGAAATGAGTTTAAGGTAGTCATATGCTAGCATGTTGGATGGAGCATCACTGAATGGCTTAAACCATGATGGCATAGTGTGCATTTATACAACAATAATAAAATAATGCATTGACATGATTTTTTTTTTTTTTTTTTTTACTTTTGACACTTAAGTAAAAGTACAGAAGTATTTGATTTTAAAAGTAATGAAGTAAAGAAATCTGTTTTTAGAACTTTCACATGTAACTGAGTAATATTTTACCAGTAATACTTTTACTCATCTAGTTTTTGAATGTCCCTAAGGGCTCCATAGAATGCATAATTTCAGCCTCAGCTTTCCAAATTGTCTGCACAAATACATTTTTATATAATGTATCTTTGTATGCTTCAAAAGGGGGAAAAAAAACCTGGATTAGATTTTTTTTAATGAATGATCTAATAATGCCTTCAATGTAAATCATTTTGCATAAAGACATCCAGACAATGCATAAACTGTAAATGTATTGCTGTCACTTTCACCTGCTACCTCTCTAATGAAAATGAAGTGGGAAATCACAGTTTCTGTGCACCATGTACAACAGTGTAAAAAAAGATACAGAGACAAGGGTGAGTAAATAACACAACACAATCTTGATTTTTTTTGGTGAAGAATGCCTTTAAGAATAAACACTGCACTGTTTGTTTGTGAGCATACAAATATATACGTAGAACTGACCCGCAGTGCACCAAACAGAAAGATTCACAGACATCACCGGCCGAGCACCGGCACAAGAACCATTTCATTGGAAAACTTGTAGAATTTATTAAGATTCTCCACTTTGACAGCATAAGTTTGGGTTTTTATCCCCAACTAAAACATATCAAGACATATTTAATTCTCTGAAAACCATTTACTAAAGGTTGTATCCTCTTTACTCTGAGAATGGACAAATATTCCATGAGTCATGGTCTGTCATTGTGCCCGAAACAGTAATAATACCAGTCCAAATACCAGCAAGGACAATCAGGCATGTTTCCGTTCTTGAGTTCCCATGGTGCCTTGTGCTCTGTAACGCCTCAGTAACCAAGAGAGCGAAAGCAGAATAAAAAGAACCCAGCAGGATCAATATCACTCAGAGCTCTTTTATGATAGCAGGAAAATGCCCTGGATCTGCCATGTGCAATTATATCAGAACTGCCTCCGTGCATGCATGCAGGCTCACAGATACTCCACGCTCCTGTTCCCCATCTCCACCCCTGAGGGGGTGTTTCTGGATGAAAGCAACCAATGAATATCTGAATATGTGCCACCTTGTCACTTTGTTGAACATCTAGTAATTCTATATTCCACATTTGGATGTCAGTCTAGATGTACCAATCCAACACACATGCAACTCAGGCTCATTCAACATGCCAGTGGTGACATTTCTGCAAAATGATATTACATTGATTCGTACTTGTTTTGCGACAATTTCCAAGTGAAATGTCCAGTGAGTTGCACTAAAAGCACGTTCAGTTTTATCCAAAACATACGCGAGTCTGACTTTTTTACTTTCTATCAAAGTACTTTTTTTGTTGCACTCATCAGCGCGGTTTGGAGAAAATGTTGGGTCAGTAGCGATAAAAGGTTAAAAGATTATAACATCTGAAAACAATATACCACATACTCTAAAGAAAGCACTGGGTTAAAAACAAACCCAATTTGGCCAAGGGCTGGGTAAATATAGGATATAACACATTTGCTTTATTGTACCCAGCAAATTGTGGCGTTTAGTTAACCCAGCATAATTGGTTGATACATTTTTTTTACTACAATACTAGCTTCTTTTTCTTTTCTTTTTACTTTTTTACATAAATTAAATTAAATCCTCTAACATTTAAAAAAAAATATCCACACAACCACTGGTTTGCATGATAATTACTTTATTTTCAACCATATTTTACAGTATATAATATTTTATATTGTTTTGATATATATTTCCTACATTTAAGCTTGTTTCACAAATTTTAGAAGTAAAAATTAAATATTTAAGAAATAATTAAAATGTCTTTTTTATACTGTTTCAACTGTAACAGCGCTGGATTTTGTGCCAGAGCTTGTCATGTTCAGCAGGAGAACTTCTCATTTCAGACTGCCGCCCTGCATTTGACTGGAAATATGCAGTATTAGCTGAAATATGCAATGACTGGCACAATAACTTGGCCATAAACAATCAGTGATCAGCTCTAAGGACATATTTTAACATCCTATGTATTTATATTCTGTATCTTTTTGAATAAAATCATAAAACCGTGCGTTTCCATCGCGAGTAAAGTACGTTCACACAAACTATGCGTTCACACCGCCGACGATGAGAGAAATTTGCTCTGACCGCGCTACCAAGAACGCTGTAGAATATTTGTGGACAATCTGATGTTGATCAAATGCTTGGTCTTTTTTTTTTTCATGGTGATTGGCATTTGTGCAGACTGATCACAAGTCAGCCTGTGTGGTTTAAGTTCACCTAATTAAAAAAAAAGATAGATAGATAGATAGATAGATAGATAGATAGATAGATAGATAGATAGATAGATAGATAGATAGATAGATAGATAGATAGATAGATAGATAGATAGATAGATAGACAGACAGATAGACAGACCGATAGATAGATAGATAGATAGATAGATAGATAGATAGATAGATAGATAGATAGATAGATAGATAGATAGATAGATAGATAGATAGATAGATAGATAGATAGATAGATAGATAGATAGATAGATGAAAAAGAACATAACAATTATATTTATCTGTTTGCTATTGAAATAAATCAATTAAAAGCCATTTGCGTGGTGTTGCTTTTGTGTTCATGGTTAAGTGCTGGTCTAATTTTAACATGCATTTTATAGGGGATGTTTGCTAGCCTTGGTCTTTAATTAACATTTACTTGTGTGCAGTCTACATTACAATAACTGTCCTGGTTGCAGTGCAGCATTAATGCAATTGGTCAAATTGGTGTTGTTTTGAGCAAATTATTTGCATTCCCACTGAAAAACAAGCATTCTAGAGCGAAAATAAGCCAACGTTTCCAGAACTGCATTCTCTGTAATCCTCTCAAGAGGAGCACTTCTACATTCCGGTTGCCACTGAACCGTGTCTTAGCTCATTACAATAAAGTTGACCTGATTTCAACTCTCCTTAAGTGCCAAATCACCCAAGATGCGCTTTGGTGATGCACTGCTCTTGCCAGAGCTCATTGCACAGTAACGCAACACTCATGTAGGTGACTCACAGCACGCCCCTGTTTGTTGCTTTGAATAAAATTAAATGATATACCGAACAATATTGAATTAAATTAAAAGATTAAAATGTACACAAACCTGCATTTTTCCGAATTTAACCGAAGACTGAAAAAATATGCTCAACCCAGGATTTGGGTACAAAAAAATAACCCAAGAGACCCTAAACCTAATAAATGTAAATGTGTACTTTTTTGTCTGTGTAGTTTTTTAGAAATCTAGATAGAAGTACGCTTTTCCAATGAGCCCTAGGTTGCAATAACATGCTTAAAGAAACACCTTTCTTAAACTCCATTTAGTTTTTTTTCGTTGTATGGTATTTACCGCTACCAGACAAAAGTGTCATGTCAGTCCAAACCTGTATAGTAAATATAATATATTTTAAAAAAATTATTATCTACCCCTTTAGTGGCGTGTTGGGCACATCTAACAGCCTGCAAACATAGGAACTAGGGAATGAATTTTTCTTTCATTTCTTTATCCCTTCAGTGATAACAGATTCTTGCTAATTTTAGATCTTCATCGTCTCCCTCTTGCCTCATTATATGTGTCATATTTTATCTGAAGTCGTGGCATTTTCTCACATGTAATGAAATATGAGAGGTGACAGCCATTGAGGTAATATCCTGATGCAGTGCAAAACTGAGATAAAAAATACTTGATTCATTTTCATTTGGTGATTGTAGCAAATGCAGCGTTCAGATCAGTAAACATGTCACTGTCAATTGAAAGCTAATATTAAGGCAGTTATTTGTGTCTTAAAGCTGGCAGGGCCCAGAGGAAAATGTCATTGCTCTTGATTTTTCTTCACACAGGAGAACTAATAGTAATCTCAGATGGTCCATTAAAACATTAGTTTTGTCATTGATTTTTCTCCTTAAGTTATATAGGGAGAAATAAAAATAGACAATGTTAGAAATACACTAAGCATATTAAATACACTCAAAAATACTCACTAATACATAACTGGAGTTTTACATTTTCTGAATACAATGTGATTGATGTGGAAGCTTTGTGTAGTCCATTCAACTACACATGGTCATGTTGCAGAAAGACATTTTTTGTAAGAGGACTAGCGCATAGCCTACTACGCGGATTGCGGTTATATCCGCGAGTCAGGTGGGTAAAGTAATAAAAAGTAACATTTTCAAAATTGAGGCTGGATGAGAGTTAATAATGACGCAGGACTCTCATTTTACAGTAAAACACAATGAATGTGTCATTCTTTAACTTTTGGTTTCATGTCATTTCAAGACCGGAGACTGCAATGCGAGAGAGCTGAATGCTATTTTTAAATGAAGACAACTGTGTGTTGATCGTCAGGATGTGACTCTGAATATTTAAAATGCTTAAAGGGTTAGTTCACCCAAAAATGAAATTGATGTCATTAATGATTCACCCTAATGCCGTTCCACACCCGTAAGACCTCCGTTGGGTGAACTAACCCTTTAAGCTTCATTTGCGGCAGTTCGCGGACTCACGCATCAGCTGAAGAGAGACCAGCATTCGAATAAGCTAATCATGAATGGAGTTTGCACATGAAGCACCACCGTCATTGTGGCGTGTTTGTGAAATGTTTAATGGGACTTTATACTTGATATCACCGAAATAAACCATTAAATGTTCTCAAAGCAGCGCAACAAATAGCAGAACGAGCTGTGTTGTGTGCGCGTAACGTGGAGTGCTCTTGCTTTCAAAGCTGCGCGCTTTCATTGATTTGCGTAATTTAAAATCTCACACTTTTTAATCACAGGCTATTCATAGCTCATAACTCAATAAAACAAGCGGTGTTACTATGATGAATGATTATCGGGAAATGTAGATCTGTATGTGCGATGTACTTTGCCTCAGTTAAACACAAACACATCTCTCGCGTTTCCTCACGCTCCAGCGGTTACTCCTTCGTGTGCTGCTTAGGTTGTCAACCCTGGTTTAGGTTATTTAAGCAATTTAATTTTGCTTATTTAATGCAACTCACCTCATTGTAGTTTATATGTCATGATAGCATTGCATTTGACATTGAGAATGTGAATAATTGTAATGTGACGATCAGGTGCGTATATGTAAATCAGAGGTGATGGTTTGTTTTTAACAGCAGATTTGGTGACGTTAGAGCTGATCCGCGCATCTCTATCTCCATCTCTAGTCTTATTGTTCCAAGTTTCCTTCCAGTCCAATATTTTTTGCTTCTTACAAAAGCCACAAAATCTTCAGAAGACAGTTAAGGCTTATGTCATACCTTAGCTGAAGCTGAGACTTAAGTTGCACAACATGAATGCAATGTTTAGGCATTATTAATATATTACTATTATTTTATTATTTTGATTTCTAGGTGTAATAGTACATGAAATAGTTAATAGCAATTTTAAAATCATTGTTATATTTTTATTTATTTGTATATATCATTTGTATTTGCATAATAATGTGGCAATTCAATGCACTAAATTGGGTTAGTTTTCAAATATTAATGTATGCAATTTCAGCAATAAAAATTATTTTTTAAAAATCTAAAAAGAAAACAAATTATTCATTTTAAGATACCTGTCTTATTTTTTTTTGTATATTAATTATTGCTCTTTAATAAAGAAAAAATACTTATTATCCGATTACTCGAACAATTGGTACAATACTCATTATTAAAATATTCAATAGCTACAGCCCTACTAGACTATATATAAAATGTGTTGTTTTTTGGGGGGGTTGATTACAGCCCTATATATATATATATATATATATATATATATATATATATATATATATATATATATATATATATATTAACTTTGACTTCCCTATACTTTACTCCTTGCTTTTTGGGGGTCCCCGGGCCCTAGTTTGAAAATCCCTGCTGAAGATGTGATATTACTAGAAACTTTTGCTCCTTGCCTGATTTTCTTGCTCAACATTTGAGAACCATTTGAACTATTTAGATCTTGTGTGCTTTATCATTCCTGTTTTGGGAGTGTTTGACTTCTATTTGTGCTGACATCTTGTGAATAACTCAGTGGCAGGTCTGTGTTTGAGGTTGAAAAGACACCCTGGGAACAGTTTATTGTTAGGTAAGCAGCTACCACCTGTCAGGGGTCAAACTTGAGAGAGGGATGAGAAATGAATGGCCACCAGCAGACAGGTGCAGACTGTGTGCGAGTAAAAGTGTATCAGCACTTTCCTAAAAAACCCTTTTATCAGGAGACAAATTTCTTCTCCGCTCTCAGTAGGTAGTCCCCTAGAGGTGTGGCAGTGCGATCTCTAAGATTATGTGTGAGTGTGTGATGTTCAAACACAGACCTGGACTCACCCTGTGCTCTCTGCACCTCTCAAGAATCCATCTCACTCCCCTGCAGAACTATCAATAACCCGTTTGGCTGGAAATCAAAAGGTGTGGCTGATGTAATGCAATGAAACATCCTTTTTGGCCAAAGGTTATTGAGGAATTTGAGTTTTAATGAAGTAACTGAACGTGGTACACACACACACACACACACACACACACACACACACACACACACACACACACACACACACACACACACTTTTAGTGAAAAAAATATGTTCTTGCAGTTCAAAATGCTTATGTTACATCCGCTTATGCGGCGTCATCATGCCATTTAAAAAAAAAATCCAGGAGTTTAATACAGAAGGCGCTCTGCCAGAAGCTAGATATTTTACTTTATAACGTGTTAAATATGGATATTTTTCTTACACAAACGCATCGATTTGCTTCAGAACCCCTTTATAAACACTTTGACATTTATTCACCTTTATTCAACTTTATTTCACATCCCTCCCAATCATAAAAACTGTCCTAAAAACAATGTTGATATTGAAGGCTATAAACAAATACAGTAAATGTTATGTATTCAATATATTATGTGCAAATTGGGGGTTTACAATCTAAAACAAAAAGAATAATTTTGTTTTTAAATTCACTAAACTAAAAATGAAAATAAAAACAAAAGCATATTTGCCTATATTTATATATTACCCAATTATAATGGTCACTTTTATAAAAGTATACTTACTTTATAATATAATACTATACTCCACATATGGTGCATTTATTGTCCAACAAGTATTTTAGAAATATTTATACTTTAGTCAGAATTATTGCGTTCCTTTTCTATTTTCTATTGTACATTCTAAGCAAGTTTGTTTGGCACGCATGCATGCGGCGGCGCTAATGGACTGAAGCTTGTGTTAAGCGGAGATTTACTTTTTAGAAGGCTCATCCTCTCCGGGCAGTAAAATGGACATATTAGCAGGACTGTCTAACATTTTCAGATGGAGAATATATCTGTGAAATGAAGTTATGCACTGAGGAAAGCACCACATTTCAAACGCATTAAACAGCGCAAGTATAATCTGTCGGTCAGCACAAGTAACTTTAGCCTATCTCTCAGAGCGTCTGACAGGGCAAGCTGCTTCAAACTGTACTTGTTATCTATATCCAACTATATCTAGTTATTTTGAAGCCCTTAATATAAAGCATGTGTCATGTTAAGGACGAGTTGTATCATCCACTTTCCATGCATAAGCTCACTCTGCATACTCTACTATTTTTCAGATGTGTTCGTATCAATCTGCTCTATATTGATATAAGCGGTATTGCCTCATTCCATATTGTCTCTAAAACTATATCAATATATTGTACAAACTCAAATACTGCCCAGCTCTAGTAGAAATGTGAAATTATTTTTGAATTTTGTGCCTTCTAGACTGAGAAAAGACTTCTTTTTTTCTCACTAGAGCTAAGTGTGGGCGCGGCATACATTCACAGCGTGTGCATATGATCATTGGAATATACTCCCAGGTTTACACTGAAGTAACCCTTTAAATGCCACTATTCCTCCCTTTTTAAAATGTACAAAAAAACTGTTAAAAAAAAATATCCAAGAAAGTTTAAAACTTATTATAGTGGTATATTCTTGACTCTGATTGTCAAACTACTGTATTATTTCAAACTTGCTGAGTATTTCAATCTTCTGTTTAGCAATATGTGACCACATAATTAAGGAAATCGTTTTAAAAGGCATCTTTTGTCTAATGCAATTATGTGCCTTAAAGTCTGAGTAAAATGGCAGTTTTTTGTGTGACAGAATCTGGTTTTGCTTTTCTTGTTATTTTTGCATCATCCTCATTTAAATTGTAGGGGGTAAAAAAAAACGCTTGGCCACTATGACCAGCAGTGGTTCATATCTGAAATGCTCAGACACAAAAGCATGCATTAATTTCCTCTCCAATATTTGGCATCAGGTCCACAATCCAGTTCATAACATTGTTGGAAATCCAACTGCTGTGTGGTGTATTTAATAGAGTTATTTTATCCAAACATTTAAATTCTATCTTTTTTTTTCACTCCCATGTTGCTCTGAATCCATATGTAAAAATAATAATAATAATAATAATTGAGCTAATTTCCTTATGGCATTTCATAATAATCATGTCTATAAATGTCAAAAAGTACAAAGTAATGGCAGATATGAGAATTTAGGTTGTTATTTGCTGAAACTGTCCTGAAACAAAACATAATTGCATATTAGGGCTGACATAAGGATTTCTTTAACTTTGAAGTTTAATGCCTTAAACAGAATGCAATTATCTCTGAATGTGCATCCAGGTTAGATATTGGCGATTATATAATATTGCATTATAATTCCTCAGGAACGTATTAAGATGTTAAGAGGGTCTAATGTGCTGTGCAATAACATCTGTTGGCCCTTTCTGGTTGTTTTTGGAGCCTGAATAAGAGTATCTCTTGGAGTAACAGACCTCAGCGGAGTCCTCTGTCCCTCACATTTTACACACTTAGTAACTAAATAATTTGCGGGAATGATTCTCGGCACATGTTACTGTCCAAAAGGCAATGTTTCTCAATTTTGGGTTTTAAAATTTTGTTTTAAGAGTCTGGCTCCACTAAATAACTCTTCATATTTGGCAAAAACAAGGAGGCTGATTTTTATAAAAGATTTAACAAGGATGGAAAAAGGCCATAGTCAGCCAAACCACAGTGGCTTTCAATGGAGCGTGTGCTGCAATAATGCAGACTGGAGAAGGTATTCAGCTTTCACTGAATAACTATTAGTGCAGAACAGTGGGAATGTAGCTTTCCTCAATGTTTGGCAAAAGCCTCATCCTTGGCTTGATTGTTTTAGCAGAGCCTTGGGCTGGATTTTAATTGGGAGGGAGAGAAAGAAAGAATATTGAATAACCTTGTGGTGTCCACAGAATGCTCTTCAGGGACAGAATACTTAACACTGGGGAAACCTTGATGGCTTTATTTAATATTATCTGTGAGCATTTTTATCGGTTACTTTCACTTTTAAATTTGTGATTGTGTACTCTGTGTATATAAGACTATAAACTGTGGGTATCAGGGAGCCGTAGTATTATAATCGCGTTTAAATGTGCACTCACTTTTTGCATTTGCTTTCTTATTTGCAATCATGCGCAGGCTTCTATCTCTAGGGAGCAGTGGTACTGACCACTATCCTCTGAATTTCAAAACCTCTGCCATGTCCTGTCAGTAATTTCCCCTTACTCTTGTCAAGTGATAAGTGAAATCTGACTCCTTCTACACTGTGCCATGACTGCTGACAAGCCAGACCCACATCAAGATGTTTGGTCTGGGAACTCACCATTGACAGGGCTCAATCTGAGGGGCGGGATAAACGGTTGTCTTTCAAACTCCCTCTGCACGCAATTGGATAGTGCTACAACCAACCAGAGCAACGTGAAGCGGAGCTAGTTGACAGATTAAACTTTGCAAAACTCTGAACACATCTTCCTTTCTTAAGAATGATTTCAGTGCCGTTCTTTTCTCAGAGAAAAGCTTAAAGGTAGGATAGGTAGGAATTGGTTAAAAAACTTTTTTTTCCAAACTTGTTTAAACTTTTTTTATATATCAATACATAATTAAAATGTAAGTACTCTGAAAAAGAAAGTATAAAAATTGAGTGTCTGTAGACCTCTCATGACTGTTTTAAAGACTGCTCATTATTTTCATTCACTTCACCTTCTCCCTTCTGGCCTCTTTCCAAAGCCACGCCCCCAAAACACATGAACGCGCTACACCGACCGCTCAGCTGGAAGACGCATTATTTACCTCAGACGAGCGGTGTGCACATCATTTCAGAATTACTTGTAATAAAACATTTAACTTTATCAGTATGAATATAAACAAATAATATGTCTTTTAGTACTCACTATCAAGCTAGAATGGTAAAGTTTAAAATATATTTTTGTTTGATTTGGTAATGAGCTAGTTATATTTACAAGGCAAAGAAAACGGGTAGCATCATGTTTTTTCAATAACATAATTTATATTGTAATGAAGATGAATTTTGTGTAAGATTCATAACATATACTGTGTTTTGCATGTAAGAGTTTCCACGATGAAAGCATTGTTGATTAGTTGTAGCTAAAGCTAACTTCTAAAAAAAAAAGTTCTTGGATGCGGTGTACTAGCTTTTGCACATGCATTAGGGCTGTCATTTTTGGAAAAAATCTAATTCGAACGGATATCAAATATCAAGCAATGCATTCGAATATATTGGAATATCAACGACGCCGTCCTCTCCAGCAGCTGGAATGTGTTTACGGATGCCATAGCAACTCTCAACGGCCACCAGGACTTATACGGTTTTATAAAAGCTATTTATTTGTTGTAAAGTGTAATAATCATCTCAGAAAAAAATAAATTCTAATGTCAGGTGCAGTTGAAGTAGTTGATTGTTTGCTTACATAGGTTTAGGGACAGTGTCATTATGCCAACATTATCTTCATAACTTCTTATGAAATAAAAAGTTCATCCCTCAGAAAAATCTTTTTTGCTCTCTTGTCAACATGCTTGGTGCATGAGCGCGACGTCTGCTCTTCAGTGGTGAAGGCGCGTGCACTGTACGTCACATAAGCACACTCAAAAGTAATCCGGTCAGGTCGTTTACATGGTGAAATGTTTCGTTTGATCGATTCATGAAAAGGTTTATCCACCCATCTCAAAACGATTACAATTTCATTCAGTTTGGGCATTTTTATTACGATTGAGGTGTTTATATGGAGCATTTTCCTTCAGATTGGACTTTTAAACCGATTACAGTGCTCCATGTAAACGCACCGACAGTAAAAAATTGCTACATGGCACTTTAAAAACCGGATAGTTTATTCATATTTCGATTACGGATATTTCACGTCATCTTCGAATGCACATGCGAATATCGAATAAAAAGTGACAGCCCTAACATGCAATTTTGCGAAATTCAACACAACAGCGATCAACTTGAGCTAAGCATATTGAGTATTTATCATCTCTACTAATGGCTAAGTGTATAACATTGTAACTTTATGCTAAGTAATGTTATGTTAGCTATATTAGGCAGCTTCATGTGCTAGTGATACATGCTTCCATGTGATACATGTGATACATGAAAACATAAACCAAATTAAATTATAATCAAAATGAAAGATTACCTGTCCAGCAGAAATACAGCCAGCAATAAGACGTTTTTCAGGTCCCTCAGTTCTCAACATCGTTGAAAAGCCACGCAGATATTTACTCGCGTTTGATTTCTTTGTTTATCCAAAGACTTTCTGTGCATTGCCTTTTCTCGTACTGTCTTCCTTTTTTTGCATTGTTTGCCTTCGCTGACTGCAAAACCCTGCACTGTGAATTTTGAATGCTCTTTCTTGAATGCCATTATTTTGCCTAGGTTTCTTGCCTCTTGAACTGCTCAAATCAAACGAGCACGCGCATGTGGGCAGATCCTGTAGCGAAAGCGGTGGTCGCTATGGTAGCGAGAGAGAGAGTGACAGTCGCCCAAGCCAATCATTTGTTTCTTCCCGAATGAAAATAATGAGCGGTGTTTATTGCAGATTAAAAAGTCTAGAGTCACTCGATTTTTATACTCTCCTTTTCAGAGTACTTACATTTTAATTATGTATTGACATATAAAGAAAGTTTAAACAAATTTGGACAAAAGTGTTTTAGATCAGTCCGTCCTACCCTACCTTTAACTCCAAGTCTTCCAGAGTCGTGGCCAAAGCCGATTCGAAAGACTGCCGTTCGCCAGCTTCTTTTTTTACAAGTAGCGGAACCGTCACAACTCTGCTGACATTATGTTAAGGCTATCCAGCTCAGAAGTCTATTGAGAGTTGCTAGTTACTACACTCACGGCAGATTAGATTTGCTGCCGCTAGGGTGTGTCTAAATTTCTAGGCTACTACGACTCTGCAGTTTGTGTATATGGTTAGAATGCAAATACTTTTAGTTTATAATTGTAGCGTCTGTTGTCCAACTGAACTAAAATGACAATGGGGGCTATGCTGCCGTGGGCAGGTAATGTAATTGGTGCACGTCTGAAAAATGTAATTGGAGTATTGGTCTGATTAGTGCAGCAAGTCTAGCTTAGAGACCTGCACTCCCGCAGGACTTGCGAGACCTGTTGGAAACTCAGAAGTGAAGACCAGGAGAGCTTGGGTATATCTTTCGGGCAGGCGTTCCTCTTTATTGAGAAACACACGTGCCGTCCGTGGCTGCAGTCGTCCAAGTCTAATTCTAAACAGTATACATTGTAATTTATCCACATTTCAGGGGGAGGGATTTACACAGTAGAGGAGGAGACAATCTAAACAAAGGAATGCACATGTTGTTTAGGTAAAAGGGACACACCCCATACATTTCCAGGTCACCAGTCCTAATCCTATCAGCATAACAGTGCCAATCAAACCACCAATCCAAATCCTATCAGCATAACAGTACCAATCAGACGAATAGATGCAAATGTGATCACTCTGACAATGTTGCTTATAGATCAGGAAGTGCATAAAGACAAAAGACTGATTAGCTTGATCTCCTTAGAATGTAGTCAACCTGAAACCTCCAAACTGTAAAGCATTATGTACATAACAAACTGTTAGTATACTATTACATTGGAACCTTGATATAACAATTTATAAATTTGTAATCCCACAGTCCCCCCTTTGAGAGTTCTAATAACTCTCACATAATACAAATTTAAACCTTTATTAGTCCATTCTATAGCTCATGTTTGTTAGCATAAGCCCCATCTTCAATTCATGTAACTTGAAAAAGTTACAGGCACATATCACTTGCTCTGTGTTGATTGTCTGTAGTGACGAATGACATGCTGACACAGAAACAAACATGCCACTAGGGTCCGTGTAGTTCTTACGGGTAATAGTCTTTTGTGGTTGGAACAGTCCTTTCCTTGTGAGTTATTGGTTTAATAAAACACTTGATACTGTGGGCGCATAGGTAGTACAGTAGTAGGAAAATCAACAGGAGAATTGCTATTTCCTTGATCCACAGCCAGGGTTTGCCTAACAGGTTTCCGAACCATGAAAGAATTATCTTCAGTCATCTGATGTAATTTTGCTGAAAGATCAAGAATGTCTTGTTGGATTTTGTTCAAGAGTACTTGACCACCATGTTTGTGCATAAGTGAGTCCTTGAATGCAGCCATCTTCTGGTTTGTGGTTGGAGCTGAATTATGTAGAAACCAGGGTGCACCTGCCATTGAATTGGCTGGGTAGGATGTTGTAGACAGAAGTTCCTCCCATCATATGCCACCCATGGGATTCTTGCTTCTCCTGAAGGTGGGTGTGGCATGCAGACATTCTTTCCAGCAAACATGGCATTTCTTGACATATTCATAAGCTCTAAGAATATGTTGTTTCTGGAGTCTACACTTTGTGCGATGTCCATGATGATCAGTAGCAAGGCAATCTTGATCATGTTGATAGATGACTGAAGGTCCCGTAGGTGAATCTCTGCGTTGTGTATTTTTTTTTTATATATGACAGTTGGCTCGGTAGTGAGTCTAGTTGTCCTCTAGAGGTTGTGGCTTCATACGCAGGTAAGGAAGTCGGTGTGTATCGATCTGGGGACAACCATCAAGTGGTATCTGCACAGAGTAAGAAAGAAAACAAAAGACAGCAGAGCAGTATTTGTTCTAAAAGACTGCAAACATTGGGGTTGTTTCCTCTGTTCAATCTGAGTCTACTATTGTTGTTCCTTCTTTCCCTATGTCTTAATTCCTGCGACACCTAAAGAACAGTGAGGTAAGGATGGACTAGTGGGTAGGGGAAGGCCTATGAGGGAATCTTCACCGCAGGATTGGCCCCCGATGCCTGTTGCATTCGGTTCTTTCCTGGGCTCCTCACTGGTCCGTGTGTCCTAACCTATCCCTGTCGGTGGAGGAACAACTTTACTGTGTGACACATGCGTCAAAGCTTTCCTTCCCTGACACAACACTGCAGCTGCTGTTATCAACATCACTTGATGTGGTACTTGCCACTTGTTTCTGAATGACTTTATCATCACCCACTGATCTTGGATGATCGTGTGTCCACCTTCTGGTGGCGTCTGCCAACACGATTCAACCCTCTCTCTGGCACTCTGTGCTGCCTTTGTGGGGTTATCAATGATTGAACCATCAACAAACAACTCCAATTCTGCATTCTCAATGGGAGTTTCTGCTATTTCACTTGTAGCTGCGTATGTGAGCGTAACACAATCGTGAGTCATTTCTCCTTCATCCTCTAACAAAACTTCAGTCATTGCAGACATCATACATGAGGATGAATTCGTGACAGGTGAACACTGTAAAACAATGTTCGGGGCTGTGAGGGTTGTTAACCAATTTCCCCAACGAGAAGAGGTGACAGAGGTGACTTTTGCTTGATTCATTAGTGCAGACACTTCATGAGGGCATCTTACGTTTACAGTCTGTCCTAACACCATTCCTGATGAAGCCTGAAGGGCTGGATCAATGTTTAAACCTTCAGCCAATTTTGTAGGAATAACTGTAATTTCTGCACCTGTATCAAGCAAAAAGTCAATCTCTTTCTCTTGTTTGCTACCTTTCACAAAAATGTTATTGTTATTGTGACGGATTACAGGGGAACGGTAGCTACTCACAGCCCCAACAATTAGTTTTTTGCCTGTTCATTTTGTGCTTTTAGAAGAGCCTGAGCAAGCTGTCCTAAAGTTTCAATGTACCCTGGCGGAACTACTTCAGGATTGTAGGCGGGCTGAGAAGGAACAGAATTTTGCATAGCATTTCTTTTACTATCTTGCAACTTCTTCCTACACTCTTTCTCCCAGTGACCTGATTTTTCACAGTAGTTACATTTGCCTTCTCTCTTAGGCCATCTGTTGTCTTGATTTCTTGTGCTAAACGTAGCTGCTGCTACTCTTACTTTTGCCTTAACATCCGCATCTCTTTCCCATGTAGCTAACCTTTCTAGGTTACTTCTGAGAGTATTGTTAGACCAAGTTAGATCTAGGAATGGCAATGCTTTTCTGTACTCGGCTAAAAGACCATCTGACCAGACGCGAACAAAAGCTCCCTGGTCATCTAAAACACATTCAGAATCATCAACTATTCCACTGTAAGTTACAGCTGACTGACAAAATCTTTCAGTGTATTTGCTGACAGTTTCTTCTTTCCTTTGCACACAGTTAGTGATTTTGGACCAGTCTACTTTGGGTCCCATGATATTCTTTAGAATTTTCAAAACACCTTCTCTCATATCGCCTTTACTGACATGTTGTAGTTCAGAAGTAACAGCAGACTCAAAACTGTTGAATTCAGATTCAGTTAGAATTTGTGACATCAGCTGTGTGACTTCTGTTAACGACATGTCGTAGAGACGCATTTTACATAACAATGTCCTTCTAAATTCAGAAAAATATGTGCGTGCTGAGGGTAAGCTCTGGGATAATCTTTCTATGTCTTTAGGTGCTAGTCCTTTAGCTATAGTTTGTACTTGTTCAACAGAGTTATGAGGAACACTTTCAATCCCAGATCTTTTCCTTGCACCACATACCTTCACTGAATTGTCAGGCACATCAGTTACTGTTTGGATAGCTACATCTGTTTCAAACAAAGTTTGTAAGTCAGGATAAGTGTTATCAGTCTGACTAACTTCATTCACATCAGTTTTCTCTGCAGCTTTGTTGCGGTTCAATTTCTTTGTCAAAGATGCTACCCTAGCACTGAACTCTTTGTTCTGTTTCTCTAGCTCTGAGATACGCTGAGACTGTTGTCTAGCTAGCGCTAAACCAAATTCTCTGTGACAACAAATAATGCCTTTCACATTGTTCTTGCGAATACATGCTCCTAAAACTTTTTTACATTCATCAATTGACCAAGTCTTGTCTGGATGGATCTCATATTTCTTTGTCAAATACAATCTGACTGACTCAGTCACAATTGAGTCCATTTGCTCTCCTAACAATGACTTAAATTCACTATCTGACCACAAAGGCGTCGCAAGACCACCTTTTTCAATTGTGGAGAACAGTCTAGCATTCTTTCTAAACATGTTTCTTTGTAAACACACAATCAAAACACTAAAACTCTAGTTAACAGAGGGTATACTTGTTAACATAGATCAACTACTGTTAACCTTCCTTGGTAAAACAGAGGACAACACAAATATTAGCCTGCAATGCTAATCTTCCCTGCTGAAAAACAGAGGCTGAACAACTATTAGCTGGTGATGCTAATTTTTCCCTGTCTGGAACAGAGGCAAAACAATTCTTCCCTGCTTGAAACACAGAGGCTTAAACAATTCTTCCCTGCCTGAAACAGAGGCTTATAAACTATTCTTCCCTGGTTGAAAAACAGAGGCTTAAACAATTCTTCCCTGCCGAAACAGAGGCTTTAACAATTCTTCCCTGCCGAAACAGAGGCTTACAAACTATTAGCTTGTGATGCTAACCTTCCCTGCCTGGAAAACAGAGGATAACTTTCATCTCTAAAACACATTTTTTAGAGGATAATTTAGTTAATCAAACCCTACAGCTGTCTGATAACTCTTCTCTGGCTGTGCAGAGGATAACAAATTTGTACTGGTCTTAATGGTTCTTTTGGATAGAGTGACTCACCAACCCTTGGTTGTACAGAACAATTCAGCTGGATTCAGTCTGGAACGAAGTCAGAATCTTTGCTGAGCTGGATTCAGTCTGGAACGAAGTCAGAATCTTTGTTGAGCTGGATTCAGTCTGGAACGAAGTCAGAATCTTTGTTGAGCTGGATTCAGGTGAGGATCTCTATCCGGGTCACGGCACCAAAACTGTTGGAAACTCAGAAGTGAAGACCAGGAGAGCTTGGGTATATCTTTCGGGCAGGCGTTCCTCTTTATTGAGAAACACACGTGCCGTCCGTGGCTGCAGTCGTCCAAGTCTAATTCTAAACAGTATACATTGTAATTTATCCACATTTCAGGGGGAGGGATTTACACAGTAGAGGAGGAGACAATCTAAACAAAGGAATGCACATGTTGTTTAGGTAAAAGGGACACACCCCATACATTTCCAGGTCACCAGTCCTAATCCTATCAGCATAACAGTGCCAATCAAACCACCAATCCAAATCCTATCAGCATAACAGTACCAATCAGACGAATAGATGCAAATGTGATCACTCTGACAATGTTGCTTATAGATCAGGAAGTGCATAAAGACAAAAGACTGATTAGCTTGATCTCCTTAGAATGTAGTCAACCTGAAACCTCCAAACTGTAAAGCATTATGTACATAACAAACTGTTAGTATACTATTACATTGGAACCTTGATATAACAATTTATAAATTTGTAATCCCACAGACCCAACGCAATTGAGTGCGGCGTGGGACTAAATTTGATGGCCAAGTGCAGACTTTGACAGTAAGGATCTTGGTGTGTGTGTGCGGGTTGTGGGAGAATAAAACGACTTGCAGGACTACCGCAAAATAGAATTATCTCAAAATAAAACATCATGGAATGGCCAATCATGGAGCTGCCGGGATGATCACTTGCATTTTTTCCTGACAACAGCAGAAACAACCTAAATAATATAGTGATTTTTGGCGATACAAGTAATACATCATTCAAAAGTTTTTTGTAAACTCAAAATAACAAGCAAAGATTGTAATGAAAACAAATAGGATGCTCGTTCTGCACGTCTCATAAATGAACCGAAACTCAGCGTATAGGCTCCTTGCCTCATAGACTTGCCTCATAGAAATATATCTATAGAAAGTTTGAAATGTCTTAATAAATTAACCAATTCATAATTAAGAAAAATAGGCTTCACTCTGCTTTTGAAATCCATATGAAATGTATAGGCTATAATATAATGTTTATTACGTATTATCTATGTATTATCTCTCTATAGGCGTGTTCACTATACTGCAGAGATGGCGAGTTAGCTTCATCAACTTCATCTTTGCTGCCGACACTGACACAAAAAAAAAATTTGTTTATTAATCAACAATTAAAATAACTTATCGCTATTTTCGCCAGTCATAATCATTCGTTTTGGCAGTTCTTTTTGCCAAGCTTTATGCGTGTGCATGAGTGCGGAAAAGGCTAAAATATTATGTAAACGCTCGTTATGGTTTAGTATTCTCTCCTGTATATATTAAGGTATTTAAATTTTATATAAATGTGTGATTAGTGGACTAATGGCTCAAATTAACAACTACTAGTTGACTAGAAAAAAACTTAAGTTGGGGACAGCTTTACTTGCGAAACAGCATGTCACAAAGGTCTTTCTGGGTTGAGCAGGTGGCCCTGAGTGGAATAAACGAGTGGAGAGGAATTTTCAGAAAGGTGTTTTCCGTTCCCGAGGAAAAATTACTACTCCACTCACATTCTCTGATTGCTATTCAGGGTGTTGAGTAACGATACATAGATGTTTCGGTAAGATCTCTTTCCTGAAAACACATTTAGCCCATATCAACTACACTGAACAGTTTTAGAGATAGTAAATAATTGGAGTGTTGGCTGGTTTCGGCAGACTTCTTATTCATTACACTGACTTCACCTTTCATTTTCCCTGATGGTTAGCGGGCTCTACTTCTCAGAAGTCATATTTTATATGTTAAATATGGTAATGTTCTTTCTTCACCTTGCAGATGCTGAAAGCCCCCTGTGCATCAATGTCTTAAAACAGTCATTAGCCACCTACCATTTTAAAGCACATAAGCGCTCAATGATTCCTGTAGATGCTTATCATTGTCGGTGCCTGGGGCTCCGAATAAAACTGTCCGGAGATCTCTCAGGCACCAAGGACATATTCAGAGCGTTAATCAGGATTGCTGATGTCTAAAGGTAAAATTACCTGGATTTAGTCTAACACACCACGTATGTTTAATGCTGTCATTATGTTAATGAATGTTTCAGTCTCTACCCAAATGTACACAAACAAAAAGCTTAAACCACAATGTACACATACACTATATTGCCAGAAGTATTGGGACATTGCACATCATTTTAATTCATCATTTAATTCAGGTGTTCCTGTCACTTCCATGGCCAAATATGTATAAAACCAAGCACCTAGGCATGCAGGCTGCTTCTATAAACATTTATGAAAGAATAGGTCACTCTCAGAAGCTCAGTTCAAGTGTTGTATCATGATAGGTTGCCACCTTTGCAATAAGTCCATTAGTAAAATGTCCTCACTGCTAAATATTCTATGGTCTACGTTAGTGGTATTATAACACAGTGATAGCAACAGCAACTTAGCCATGAAGTGGTAGGCCAAGTAAAATCAAAGAGCGGGGTCAGTGCATGCTGAGGTGTGCAGAAGCTAGGGCTGGGCGATATGGCCAAAATTTCATATCCCGATATAGCTCATTTGATATCCCGATAACGATATACATAACGATATAGCAATTTTTCTGTTAATTCAGTTTATGAATAGTCTATACAAAATTGCAATGTGAAAATGCAGTTTATACAAAACAAATAAAGGTAGTATGGACTACATTTTTATTTTATTTAGAACCTTTTTTTAAAGCAAGACTGTTGGTAAAGTTAACACCTGCCTAGGGATGTTAACCAATGACCGTTTGACCGATGGCTGACCGTATCAACGTTAACCAATCAAAGTTGACGGTTAAAATAAATAAAAAAGTGATCTCTAAATTAGGCTATTATAGACAGTGGACTAAACGCTACTACAGTTGGCCGTCTCATTCCAAAATCGTTTTGTGTGATTGAACATATCCCTCGCACTCAATTTTTCATAACTCGCCTGTTTTTAGGCTACTTAATAAACCAATAAAAACATTTGAAGCGAGGTCACAGCGTTTGGGTTTGCGCGCTCACAAGGTTTGCAAAAAGTAAACACTTGAGGTTAGAGCCAGGGCAGACGACAGGATGAAGCGTGCATTTCGCTTAAGATGGGCTTACATTTGGAAATATATTACATCTTCATTTCAGTGGTAACACATAAGGTGTTGATCGTCTTTCTTTATTATTGTTAGCACTACCTCGAACTAAAGCAGCGTCTCTTCGGAGCTGTCATTTTCTTAAATGAGCCGCGGCGATGATTCAAATTAGCTTTTAACGCTGGACAAATGCCTTTATTTTCAACGCGATCTTGTACCCAAACCATTTCGAAACTAAGGAACCATTTGTCCTCTGATTACAAACAAGCTCTTCTGCGGCGCGTTTGCGGGACTCGTGTTTTGCGCTGTGGGGGATTTAAAAAAAAGTGACGTGAGTGGAACTTGTGGAAAGGAGGCGGCAGCGCGTGTGTGTGTGAGTGAGAGAGCGAAAGAGAGACAGAGGGAGCGCGGCTCGCGGCTGTTATTTCAAATAGCGCAGCATATTTTAAACTAATCGGTTAACCGGTTTCAACCGGCTAATGAGGCTCGGTGGTCGGTCAAGAAAATGTTTAGTTTTCGCCATCCCTACACCTGCCATTAAAATATTTCAATATATGGCTATATGGTGTGCCACGCGTAAGCCCGTTACAGCGTCTGTGTCTGAAGTTTGTTTTGAGCGCTTATGCCACCACTCTGGCATAATTACTCTGAGAATTACCCTGGTCTGAACCGTGTCTACTACCGTCTTCCTCCATGTTTGTTTATGTATTGCAGCGTGCATGGCCATGCCGTGGCGTGAGGTGCATCTTGACGTAAAATTCTGCCATAAACGCCTTATCGTGGCGTAAGCGATAGAGCCTTATATAAAACGATAGACATTTTCTATCGTCCAGACGATATATTTCGTCATATCGCCCAGCCCTAGCAGAAGCCACCAAACTTTCTGCAGAGTCAAATGCTCCAGCCCTAAAAACTTTGTGTGGCTTTCTGATTAGCTCAAGAACAGTGCATAGAGAGCTTCATGGAAAGGATTAGACTAGACTAGCCACTGGACTAGAGTGACAAATCACGCTTCTGTGTCTGGCAATCTGATGAATGAGTCTGGGTTTGGTGGTTGCCAGGAGAACGGTACTTGCCTGATTACATTTTGTTGAGTGTAAAGTTTAGTGGAGGGAGGGGGGGGGTATGGTATGGGGTTGTTTTTCAGTGGTTGGGCTTAGACCAGTTCCAGTGAAAGGAACTCTTAATGCTTTACCATACCAAGAGATTTTGGACCTGATAGAACAACTTTAAGATTAATTAGATCAAAGACTGCAAACCAGGTCTTCTCGTCCAACATCAGTGTCTGACCTCACAAATGCACTTCTAGAAGAATGGTGAAAATTCCCATGAACACACTCTTAAACCTTGTGGAAAGCTTTACAAGAAAAGTTGAATCTGATATAGCTGCAAAAGGTGGGCCAAATCCATATTTAACCCTACAGATTAAGAATGGAGTGTCATTCAAGTTATGTGCTGATAAAGGCAGGTGCCCCAACAATTTTGACAATATAGTATAGATACCTGTTACTAATGAGAGCTCATCATAATATAACACACCTAAATCGCTGGTGGGTCCACAAGAGAACAATGACAACTCGGAAGGATACATGCTTCAGTTACCAAGAGTGGAGAGACTGCATTTTAACATCTGTGGCCTGGTTGCTTTACCAGTGACCACTTTATGATACAGTGGCAAATAATAGCCACTGTCAGAAAGAAAAGAAGAAAAAAGGTTTAAATATTCTCGGCTGCAGAACAAATCTTGAGTAGAGTCTGCAAGCAGATGACTCCAGCCAGCTGGAAGAACGTTCTATGATCTGATGAAACCAAAATTGAGCGTTTTGCCATCAGAATAAACAGCATGTTTGATGTAAAAGGTTGTGTATCATCAGAAACACACCATCCCCACAGTGAAGTATAGTGGTGGCAGCATGATGCTTCTCAGCAGCAGCCTTGGAAGGCTTTTGAGGGCATAGTGCAAAATTAATTGAGTAAAACCCTGGTTGAAATCCTGATGAAATCTCCAAGACTTCTAACAAATTATTGTCCTAAGTCACTGCGCATGACAATGACCCCAAACGAAAGCTGAAGCTAGTGAAACAATGTGAAAGTGCCCCTATTATACCACTTTGTTTTGGAGGTCTCCTACAACTGTTTACATGCATCCAAGGGCATAAAACGCTTACATTTTCTCATAATATACATTGCATCATCTCATTTTTTTCTCACAGTGTCTGAAACGGTCTCCTTTCCGTGAAGCTATTCTCCTCTGATTGGTGAGATGGCCCAATCTGTTGTGATTGATCTACCGCTTACTGTGTATATCAGAAACAAAAAATCAATTACCATATCTGAATTTCAATGGCATCCTCATGCCATTGTATATACATTGATTATTGTTGGTGTCGGTTTTACTTTATCAATTTGACCCTGAGAACTCATCCATTGGAAGTGTAAGCAAAGTGGATTTGCTTTCGCAGCACAGAAAACAGCAACTTTTCGAAATTCAGTGAAACAAATCAAATTGTTCCAGGCCTCAGCAACAGCTAGTGTTTGAGAGCAAGTCAATATAGACGTTGTTCGCCAATGAAGACCATAGGATCGTATTACTGATTAGTCGTTTCAGGCAGTTCTTTTGAGAGATACTAATCTGGGCTTTTTGATATTTAAAACTTTGCAGATATTTTACATTCAGAAACTACATTAGACACTACATGAAAGGTTATATTTTAGAAACACCCAATTGAGAATTTGAGCTTAAAAAATGCTAATTGAAAATCTGCAGTTTTGCAAACAAGAAATTTGTTGGTTCATAGTTCTAAAACTATAGCACTGTAGATGAGTCTGTGTTTGTCATACATGAGCCATCTATTTCAGAGATGAATGGTGGCACATCAGCTACAAAGCTTTCTTGTGCAATGTAAATTCCCCATAATTAAAACTTTCCATGTCATTATCTGGGTTCTTCATGCATCTATTTGTTTTGAGATCCGTCTTTTGAATCTGTCATTACATAAACACTGTACCCGCCCATCAGCATACACACAATCACTAACTAAATTCACTTAAACTATAAACCAACAAAGAAGAAGAAAAACTGGATCGAACAATGAGCCCAGTGCTAACACACAGCCTATTCTTTATCCAGACGCTTCCTTACTAAAGTAACATACAAGAATGTGCATGTATTTCTGTCAGCAAAAAGAACATGGTTTGGCTCTCTTTACAGAACATGTCTATTCATATTTTCCAGCTTGCATATTTGGGTTTCAAAGCACATAGCTATTGAATGCAAAGTCAGAATAATTAGTTCCCTGTCTGCATATTCTTTGGCACTAAGTGTTCCCCTTTGGTCCATCTGAGGGGTTTAACATGTTTCTGCTTGTGCTGTCAATCAATTAAATCACAGTTCATCAAATATGTTTAAGAAAATCCCCAAATGAAGACATTACGTTATTTTGGCAGACAAGTAAATCACTGAATAGCCATTACAAAAAGGGGCTTTAGAAGTCTGCAAGTTGTTTGTCAACCTGTCTGAGTTACAGGGAACGTTTGCATAGGACTGGTTTTTTGTATTCCTGACAATAATGTAAAAATGTGTACCTTGAATGCAATGTAAGTCACTTTAGATAAAAGTGTCTGCCAAATGCATAAAATGTAAAAATGTAAATTTTATATTTATATATATTCTATATTCTATAGGTATTTCTAAATTGTTGGTCTATGCAAATAAGCCCTAGACTTGATCTTTGGCTGTTGAGACTGTTTTTTTTTTTTTTTTTTTTTTTTTTTTTCTGGGTCACACCATAAGAGCCACACAAGATCATCAGAATTAAATGGTTACACTTGTATAATTCCAGTGTAATAGATACACCTTTAAATAGTGTACAAGACCTTTAACTTTGTTGCAGTTTCCATAAAAATATCAAGCCGCACAACTGTTTTTAACATTAATAATTAATAATAGATGTTTCTAGCAATTAAATCGGCATATTCAAATGATTTCTGAAGTACCACGGGACACTGAAGACTGGGGTAATGTCGCTAAAATAATTACACTATAATTATATTATACAGTTTGTGGTTGCACTTTATTTTAAAGGGTCATTGTTACAGTGTAATATATTTAAGTAGGGTTATGATTAGGTAATATTTAGTTACTACATGTACTTTAGGGTTAGGGGTAGGATTATGCTTTGGTTTAGGTTTAGTTTGGTCACATTTTTCTATGGCTGATTTTGTCCCCAACTTTTTTTCTAAAGCTTTTCTTTGATCAAAGAGAAAATTTAACCAAAAATGACAATTATATAATCATTTACTCACCAGCATGTTGTCCCAAACGACATGACGTAAAGCGCATTACAACGCAGTTTCATTTGTAAGTGTTAGTTAACTACATTAGTTAACATGGATAATAATGAACTGCATTTATTATTCTTAGTCAATATGAATTTCAACATTTACTAATATTACAATCAAAAGTTGTATTTGTTAAAGGTGCACTATGCAACTTTTCGTCCACTGGAGGGCGCCTATTCTAAACGGCTCGTGAGTACCGGGACTTTTATTATGACGGGACGGGACACAGTCGCCGGGCGCTCGCACTTCCGCTTTTTTCGGTCAGGTAAAAACAGCTATTTTTATCATATCAGATACATTTAAGGGGCCAAGGGCTTCGGCCAACTGTCCACTCTCTTCCCTGAACTGAAATGAAGTAGTGGGCTGTACTTTCCACACGATTGACATCAGGTTCAAGTACGCCAGGTTGGCTGGTGGTATATTTTTACCCTTAATTTTTACACATGACACCTTAAAAGGGGTACTTCCGCGCTTGGAAGATTAGTCATCAATGTAGTAGAAATGTGAAATTATTTTTGAATTTGGTGCCTTCTAGACTGAGAAAAGACAGAAAATGTATTTTTGTCTCATGGGGATGAAAGACTACAATTCCCAGAATGCTTCGCTGTCCTGTGAGGCCATTCCCAAAGCCATCTACTTGATTACTGTGACTGGGTTGGTGAAGACACTACAATTAAAAACTGAGCGTGTCTGTTCAATATAATGAGTGAGTCGTTATATCGAGTATCACAGCACTGAGCACTAACTGCAGGAGTCAGATAAATGAGCTGATGAGCTCTCGTGATGAGAGCTGAGGTAATCGCGACTACACTCGCGGCATACATTCACAACGCGCGTTCAGTTTGGCGTGTTTTAGTTCATGCCTTTGCAAGCTTAACTTTCATAGAAATTAATTTGAGAAGTTAAAAGACTTACATTGCTCACCATAGCTCCGTTTAAATGAGTGCCTGTAGCTGAGCTGAGCTCTGAGTGCGATCTCCATCCCCCATGCGCGGGTTCAAAACATGTGGAAATGGCTCCCTCTGCGGGCTGTAGTCTTTAGCCTTTGGCCAAACATTCCTCCTATGACGCAAATATCGTCAATTTGCATCATAGGAGGAATTTTTCCAGAAATAAAATGCATAAATCTCTTGTCTCAGGGGGATATGAGGGGGGAAAGCACAATCATTTGAATATACTCCAGGGTTTCTACTGATACAAAGCCATATGCTAATCGCTGAAGTAACTCTTTAACATTAAATAATGCAAACAAATGTATTGCTCATTGTTAGTTATGTACCTTATTGTAAAGTAGTACCGATATTTTAAAAAATGTTTGTTTACCATTGACCTACTGTGGACAAAAACAAACACACACTGAGACATTTCTCAAAATACCTTATGTGTTCCTCATAATAAAGTAAATCATGCAAATTTGACCGGAGGGTGAGTAAATAATTATAATTTTCTATCCTTTTCCTTTTAACAAAGTGACACCCATGTGTTCAAGTGAACAAAAGTGCTTTGTAACAATAGTGTTTTGTACATTTTAAAAGGCCTGAATAGTTTTTCCTGGTAACATTTTCTTTTCTTTTTACTTCATACTGACTTTAGTTTTCCACCGTTTATCCAAATACCCTCTCCAGAACACCACTGAATCACACTGTGTATGATGCACATGACATGCTATTGAGCTTCTTTTACAAATGTGTTCTAGGACGGAGGTGTGAGAATCAATGTGGGACCTGTCATTCCAGTTCCTAAAAGTCTCATCAATCAGTTCAGACGTGAATGTCTCGGGTAACACTTTTACTTTGACTTTTGGATCTGTCAGAGTCATTCATTGTCAAATAAAAAGGAGGTCATATGAGGCTAAAATGATTGCAACAAATATGAATAACCGCACAATTTGTATTTCTTCTATACTGAGCATTTAAGCACTGTTTATAGGTTTGGTTTCCAATATTAGTGATTTGATATAAGCATCCATTATACAATGCCATAGGTCAGTACGATTTTTTTAAAGGGGTCATGAACTGGATATTTTTATTATTTTATAATGTTTCCTAAACTTTGAATTAGAAATGAATGGCTATTTCCATCTTGTTTGTTGCCCTCTGAGTCAGAAGGGGCGTGCCTGCTGTGAGACATCTTTGCATATGAAAGTAGTATTACATGTGGAACCCTCTTGAATACATTTACTACATTTTTACAATCACAGCTATCAAGATAAACAAATTGTGAAAAGTGTGTGTGTGTGTGTGTGTGTGTGTGTATATATATATATATATACACACACTCACCTAAAGGATTATTAGGAACACCATACTAATACTGTGTTTGACCCCCCTTTTGCCTTCTGAACTGTCTTAATTCTACGTGGCATTGATTCAATGCTGAAAGCATTCTTTAAAAAAGTTGGCCCATATTGATAGGATAGCATCTTGCAGTTTATGGAGATTTGTTGGATGTACATCCAGGGCACGAAGCTCCCGTTCCACCACATCCCAAAGATGCTCTATTGGGTTGAGATCTGGTGACTTTGGGGGCCATTTTAGTACAGTGAACTCATTATCATGTTTAAGAAACCAGTTTGAAATGATTCAAGCTTTGTGGCATGGTGCATTATCCTGCTGGAAGTAGCCATCAGAGGATGGGTTCATGGTGTTGACATGGTCAGAAACAATGCTCAGGTAGACCGTGGCATTTAAACAATGACCAATTGGCACTAAGGGGCCTAAAGTGTGCCAAGATATCATCCCCACACCATTACACCACCACCACCACCACCACAGTGGTAACAAGGCATGATGGATCCATGTTCTCTGTTTACTCCAAATTCTGACTCTACCATCTAAATGTCTCAACAGAAATTGAAACTCTCAGACCAGGCAACATTTTTCCAGTCTTCAACTGTCCAATTTTGGTGAGCTCGTGCAAATTGTAGCCTCTTTTTCCTTTTTGTAGTGGAGATGAGTGGTACCCGGTGGGGTCTTCTGCTGTTGTAGCCCATCCGCCTCAAGGTTGTGTGTGTTGTGGCTTCACAAATGCTTTGCTGCATACCTCGGTTGTAACGAGTGGTTATTTCGGTCAAAGTAGCTTTTCTATCAGCTTGAATCAGTCGACCCATTCTCCTCTGACCTCTAGCATCAACAAAGCTTTTTCGCCCACAGGACTGCCACATACTGGATGTTTTTCCCTTTTCACACCTTCTTTGTAAACGCTATAAATGGTTGTGCGTGAAAATCCCAGTAACTGAGCAGATTGTGAAATACTCAGACCGCCCATCTGGCACCAACAACCATGCCACACTCAAAATTGCTTTAATCACCTTTCTTTTCCATTCTGACATTCAGTTTGGAGTAGTTTGGAGTAGGGCTGCAGCTATCGATTCTTTTTGTAATCGATTAATCTACCACTTAATCGATCGATTAATCGGTTAATCAGATAATAATTAGGCCTGCTTTTTCTTTATTAAAGAGCAATAAGAGACAATAAGACGGGTATCTTAAAATTAACATCTAATTTGTTTTCTTTTTAGAAAAATTAAGTTTTATTGCTGAAATTGCATACATTAATAACTGTGAAACTAAATTTTAATGCATACAATTGCCATACTAAATAAAAATCTATGTCAAATTACTTTAAAAAGGTAAACATAGCTCAATCTAAAACTAAACCTACAACCAATAAATCTAAATAGTAGTAATATAAATAACAGTAATGCCAATATAAATATAAATATTCTATAAATTCTATATAATATAAATATTCTAATAATCTATAAATATTCTATAAATAATATAAATAACTAAACATTGTATTTATGTTGTGCAACTTAACTTTCATGTATCAGCTTCAGCTCAGGCATGACATAAGCATTTACTGTCTTATTTACTCCTTTACTGGAGCAAAACATATTGGACAGGTTAACTTGGAGCAAGAGATGTGCGGATCAGCTCTATCGTCACCGAATCAGCTGTTAGAAGCAAACCATCCACCCGCACCTGGTAGTCACAACTTCAAATCCTCTGTGTTAAGCGCGATGCTATCGTCACATATTAGCTACACTGAAGAAGGTTGCTAAACAAAACAAAAAAACTTATTTGGCAAAATTACATTTACATAAACCAGGGTCGACTTACACGGAGGAATAACCGCTATGCGTGATCAAACGCGAGATATGTTTAATTCAGTTAAAGTACATCACACATGCTGATCTTTTGAGCTAATCATTCATCATTGTAACACAGCTTGTTTTAAGTTAGTAGCTATAAATATGATTAAAGTGTGATTAAATTACACAAATCAATGAAAGCACGCAGCTCTGAGCTCTGAAAGCACGAGCGCTGCTCATCACAAACGCGCGTGCGTGTTACAGCTTGTTCTGATGTTTTATTGCGCCTAGTATTGAGAACATCTAATGGTGCATTTCGAAGATATTATCAAGTAGGATATATAAAGTCTCATTAAAGATTTCACACACATCACAATGACGGTGATCCATGTGCAAAGCTGCAAACTCCATCGCGTTCATGTGTTTGGAGTTGCTCGCATCTCCTCAGCTGACGCGTGTACTGCCGCAAATTAAACTTAAATGTTCAGCGTCGCATCCTGAAGCTCAACACACAGTTGTCTTCATTTAAAAACAGCGATATTAAATGATATTACCAGTGCTGATGCCCGCCCGCTCTCTCTCTCTCTCTCTCTCTCTCTCTCTCTCTCTCTCTCTCTCTCTCTCTCTCTCTCTCTCTCTCTCTCGCATTGCGGTCTTTGATCTCGACATGAGCTGAAAACGAAAGTTAAAGAACGACACGCATTCATTGCGTTTTAGCGTGATATGAGAGTTCCGCGTCTTTATTAAAATCAACATATTAACGATTTCTCTCATCCACCTGCAATTTTTGGAATGTTTATACACACCTGAACCGCGGATATAACCGCAATCCGCTCATACTCCGAGTCCTTACACAAAAAATGTATTTTTGCAATATCTGTGTGTAGTTAAATGGACTAAGCGAAGCATCGAGGCAGATGATTTTGCCTCGAGGATTTTTTTGATTCGATTAACTCGAGTTACTCGATGAATCGTTTCAGCCCTAGTTTGGAGTTCAGCAACTGCCATGTGATTGGTTGATTAGAAAATTGCAATAATGAGAAATTGAACAGGTGTTCCTAATAATCCTTTAAGTGAGTAATATATAAATTTGGGTTAATAATACCTGTTGATTATTGACAATGGTACAGGAACACTTTAATTGTTCCTATTCAAGGTTAAGTTGTTAGTGCTTATGTTTAGAAAAATTGTTAACCTGTATTTATAAACTCGGTATGCAAATATGGTTTAGCAGAGTCATTCTCTCTGATTGGCTTATGAAAGTAATGGTCCCACCTCCTTTAGCGGCAGGTGTATTCTTATTGGTGGGTTACGACTGACGCAAGAGAGAGAACGAGAGATAGAGTGGGCGCGGAGTTTTTAAAAAAGTTGTTATTTTAAGTGTAAAGGGGGTGTTTTCACAACAAATTCACTCTGTCAGTGTTTTTAAGAGTTTAAATATCGTTTGCGGTCTCCTTGGAGTATTAAAAATGAGTTTAATGGACTAAGTATCACGTAAGCAGCACTGTTTACGTTTGGACAAAGACCGTTATTTCAAGTGACAGTTGCTGAATCATCGTGAGAAGGGGAGTAACGTTGACTCGAGAATGACACCGTTGGAGGACAGACGCGATCGCTGATCGGATTGCTTTAAGTCACTTGTTTATCACCGAAGGACCACCCCAGATAGTGCTCGTAAGTCCCTGCGAGTTCCTCTGGCACCGCTGGATAGTAACGTTACAATGCGTTGCTGAAGAGTTTCCAGCCGGCATAGGAGCAATTGAGAACCGGAGCGGGCCGCTTGACCTACGTGTTTGATTTAACGTTACCTATACCTGGATCGAGGTACTGTCCATTGTTTCTATTGCTCATTGGAGTGAAGAGGCCATTTGTGTTTTACGGGCCTTAACGCACCCTAGCAACGACTCAGGCCTGTAGTGGTGGGATTGGTGAATGTGTGTGTGTTTGCGCGTGCACATGTGTGTGGGCCCACATTTATTTACATTTGATGTCTATATGTTTACTATTGTTATTGTTTCGTTATGGTTACAACAAACCTTAACATTACATAGACTGAGGGTCTAATTTTCCTGCCTTTATGAGACTATAGGTTGGTGTGTATTTTATTACGACAGGTTCAGTCAGCCGAATACTGAGATTGATTTATAGAGGGTTGCTGTTGATACAATCTACTCAGTAGAGAATTTAAAGTTTACAGTCCCTTTATTGGGGTGCGAATATTACTTGTTCTATTACTATTTATTGTATTGGTTTATTCAACCTATCCTCCAAAAAAATACCAGTCTATAGGTCGTTTTTCAAGCACCTTATTACGACCTATATTTACATTTTAAAGTCTTGCGCCCTCTAGCTGGCGTAAAAATAATGACTGTCGTGTTGCGTCTGACGTCATGAAATGACGTATGACTGTCGTTACCAATCAAAATGCATATTAATTTTAATGCAATGTGTGGAATTTTTACCACCATTTGTCATATTTCCATTTAATAAAAATATTAATTATAAAAATAATACCCACCCCATCCCTAAACCTACCCAGGGATTTATAGTGCATACACACTTTATGAGCACTTGTGTTCTCTGGGATCGAACTCATGATCGCATGATCATATGTTGTTATTGTTTAGTGCAATGCTTTACCAACTGAGCTATACAAATCCTGAAATATTAAGCAGATAAAAGGGAAAAATACTTTTAAATGAAAGCGTCCTGCTGTCAATAGTAGCACAACTTTAGAAAAAGCTCCTGCGTGTCGTATTTAATTAATTAAAATATTGTCGATAGGGGCGCAACTTTAGTAAACGCTCCCATAGGTCATATTTCAAGGAAGTGACAAACGACCTATATAGGCGTATTGTTTGGAGGACATGTTGGGTTTATTTATTGACATATTTATCTATTTATTCTCATTTTAAGTATTTTATATCTACACTCTGTGATAATAAAATCTTATAGTGTGATATTTAACTATACTTACCTGTATTGTGAAGTCGTTTAACGTTTTTACCACATCTATAACTTATTACAAAAAAAAGGAAGTTAAGGATCAGTTTATAACTAATTTAATACCAGAGGTAGGAAATAACTAATAATAACTTGTCGAGAGACATATTTTCTGAACCCGAAGGATGGAACTTAGGAGTGGTGACATCCTAAGAGGGCAGGCGACGCTATATATATATATGTGTGTGTGTGTGTGTATATATAACTGAATCCAAACTTTTGAATGGTAGTGTATATCAAATCATACATTTTACACAAAAAAAGTCTTGATCATTAAAGCACCTCGTTGAGCCACTTAAAATATAGTTAAACTTCTTGGTAGCATAAAATAAAGATGAAATATGTCCTTGTTTGGTCCAAGAACTATACTTTTGGTGTTTTGAGCCCCAGCGTGCTTAGAATTACAGTGCATACACTTGTGTGGCAACTGAACTGAAGAGCCCCTTTGGCTCAGCGGTCCCATAGAGGAGTATTGTTGGCCAAATCAAACACATGCTCCATATTCCCCAGCTGCAGGAAGAGTTTGAGAATAGAGCAGACAGCATGTGAAACAGCTCTTTAGTGGGACCTTCGGAAACCTTTCTAACATTATGGTGTCAAGAGGGAGCAAAAAAGGCGAGAACTTGAAGACAGAGAGGGTTTTCACACTCGCTAAGTGTTTGGTTCTATTATGAGCGCTTGTGTTCTGTGAGTTGTCAGTGAGCTCAGATTCATTGGGAAATTAACTGGCTCTGCTCCCTCGGCCTTTAAACTAACATAACAAGAAAAGACAGGAAAAGGAATAGAGATAATGCATATACAAGTTCCTTTGTGGCTTTCCCTTGTAGCATGATGATTATTTGGCATCAGGAAAAATTTCTGTACTAAAGACAAAAAGGAAAATATGATTTACAAGATGGAGTTTACAGGTACAAAATAATGAAACTAGAAGAAAACAAATGTTAATGCAATTTAATCAACAGTGCAGCCTGGTGCCATTACTTCCCCCGGGTAAATGGCACACACTTTACCTCTGCGTGATGTAAAAGTAAACAGGACCAGATGACCTTCCACCGTTCCAAGTTTCTGTTTGTGTGCCCATTGTAGGCACTTTCGACTGGACAGGCGTCATCATAGGCACTCTTACTGGTCTGCATCTAGTCAGCCCCATTAGCAGCAGTGTGATACACTTGTGACAGATTATTCACATAACCATTATTTTAAAAAATTGTGACTTGTGCCACAGTAGACCTTCTGTTGGCTCGGACCTTAGGTGGCCAAGACCCTGTTTGCCCCTTATCAGATCACTGTTGGTAAATTATCACCACTGCTGAACAGGAGCAGCACACGAGCCTTGCCGTTTCAGACCCATTCGCATTGCCATAAAAATGTGTCCCTTGTCAAAGTCGCTCAGATCTTTATTCCTGCCCTGCATTCAACACATTGATTACGGGAACTGGTTGTTTACTTACCATTTAATCTACCCATACCTTAATTTGTGGCCTTGTAGGAAATGGTCAATGATATTCACGTCACCTGTGACTGGTCATGATGTTTTGGCTCTATTGTAATTTGTTATAGCCATTAAAGCTTTGTTGCGTTTAATCAGGGAAGGAGACAGACCACTTGTAGGATGGATTGGAGAGGAGAAATAGAAAATGGATTGGAGAAATAGAAATAATCAATATGAATAACTGTAGGAATGGAGGCAAAAATTATGATACCATTGTCAGATTTTATTTGGTTTTGAATTTCTGTTTTGATTATTCTTTCCCCTTATTCTGTCTCCTAATTTTCTGGGAGTAGTCATGGAGGAACTGGGTCAGCATGTTGTATTTGTCACGCTGGAAGGGCTCTTCTACACTGTTATTTTTAGAGTAATTAAAACTTGTATCTTTGTTGTGAAAGGCTGGAGGTCTAGGAGAGGCAGAAAGGAATAAAATGACTAACTGTGTTAGCCGGGTCCCAGTCAGTGCTGTTTGTAATGTTTGGTGCTGAAGAAAAGCCTGGAGCAGTGATGCACGCATTGTCCGTATTATTATCATAATAAGGGCTGGGTATCGTTCAAAGATTTTCAGTATTGATACCAATACCTTGATGCCGGTTCCTGAACGATACTTTTTCCGATAACACATTTATTTGTCTGTTTTAACAAGAATACATTACCAAAAAAAAAAAAAAATGTTTTTTGTCTACTTTTTTTGGACTCAAAGACTAGGGGGCAGAATATATGCCTTGTGCTCAAGCGGACATCAACCGCTTCAAATATAATTCCTTTTTAATATAATATATATATATATATATATATATATATATATATATATAGGTATCCTGGACACACTGATCAGTCTGTTCTGCGGTGGGAAGATATTATAGCATTTTTATGCTTATTCACGCTTTCTGTATTATTTTAACATATGCCTTCCAGAAGCTTTTAATACCATGATTAAGTTTAGATAGATTTATGGTTGCAGTTAAGCTTTATGTTGTGTATATGCTTGATAAATGAGTAGCATTTCTAATGACAGTTTTGCACATCCTATAAATCTTTTATATTTTTTTTTTATTTTTTTTTACATGATTGAGTTTCACAAGTAGATGTATTTTAGATTTTGCATAGAATAGAGCAATGAATTCCATTAGACAAGAATATGAATTTTAACAGTGAAATGGCTCAATCCTATTTTAGAGACTTATTTTCCCATTAGATGCTTATGCAATAGTGATCTCATATTACTGCAGTCCACATGGCTGCTGGATGTTGTAGCATCTGTTATTCATACTCGTATATTGGCTTCCACAAGGCATATGCAATGCAGCGTTAAGCTAGGAACACTGACACAATAAATGTAGCATTACACATAATTGTCTTTCTGTGCATCATAGACAGAATGGAAGAAGAGAAATAAGCAAGTGAGAGAGAGAAAGAAGGACAGATAGAGTCATCTCTATTTAGAAGGCAATCAGCCGTTTTGTAATGGCAGATTAGAGCGTATAATTTTTTCTGTTTTCTGCAGTGTTCCTGCGTGACTTTTGCCCAATTCCTCACGCTAAAAATAGCCCTGCTGAGCACACACTTTGGTGAGAATGCTGGATCTCTCTCTCTCTCTCTCTCTCTCTCTCTCTCTCTCTCTCTCTCTCTCTCTCTCTCTCTCTCTCTCTCTCTCTCTCTCTCTCGCTCTCTCTCTCTCTCTCTCTGTCTCTCCCACCCCTCTACCTCCCTCCATTTTTTCCCTTCTTTTTCAGGCCAACCCCCACCCTCATGCCACAATCTTATACAGCAGGGGCTCAACCTTTTTTGGCCCACAAAACATCTTTTGTAGGATATCACAAGCATGGATCCTAACTGTCAAATTACACCCTTAAAGAAGAATGACAATTGTCATCATTTATTCACCCTCTTGTTGTCCCAATCTATATAAATTTTCCTTCTGTGGATCATAAAATAACATATTTTGTGAAAAATCCCTGTATTTTTTATCCGTACAACACAAGTCAATAGTAACCAAAACTGTTTCACCAGAAAAAAATAATTAAAAATGTAAATGAATAAAGTATCAATCAGTCAATTTTGTGTTTTGCACAAAGGTTTGGAAAGACATGAGGGTTAGTTCAATTCATTTGGCCATCTCTTCATTAACCCCTTGTCTAATGAGCAAGTTGGGCTTATGTGTCACACTGCAGCTTATCAAATACAAAGATAGATTAAAAATGAATATATTCATAAATTAGTATTTGTATATGGATAGATATAATGGATGGATAGAGTATAGACTGTGTCTTATTCAAACACTAATGTATCTGTCACATTGCAGTCAGCTGTTTGGCTATATACTGGTTATGAATCTGAATAAGAAACAGATTGTAATGTGCTTTAATAAGAGCTCTCCTTTCCTCTCTCCTCTGGCTCTGTCTTTGTCAGAGCCAATGAATGGAACATCATTACAATTTTTTTGTTATAGTGCTGAAAGAGTCTTTATATTTCACCTCTGTTCTGATCATTGCATTTTTGAAGGTCAAGTTCAGCTATGATTAACCACACTGAGCCAATGCCTCATTTTTAAACACCTCCCTCTAGAGATATAGATCCATTTCCTGCTTATTCCTTTTTTTCTTTTTTCTTTTTTATCTCCGACATAATGGACAACCTTTTAAGTGAACAAAGTTTGCAGCCATTTCTGTAGAGTAGTAAGAGACTTGCAACACAAAGATCATGGATTCGAATTCCAGGCAATGCATGAACTGGTTAAATATGTACCCTGAATGCAATGCAAGTTACCTTTGATAAAGGCTTCTGCTAAATGCATGAATTGAATGTACATCGGGAAAATCTCACTTCATTCATTATTGTGTAAAGGTCACAAAATTAAAGAGTGAACTGGTGTGATTTAAAAAAAAAAAAAAAATTCAGGCCAAAACTAAGTTTGTTTCAGGCGATTAGATAACAGGTAGGTGTGGCTCTGACTGGCTCCGCCTTCTTTGACACGGTCAAATTCTGCTTTCTTTACTGATATTTTCTCAACATTGTGATTTTTGTTGTGCTTATTTTTTATTGAGAGGAAAATGTGCATATTTACATATCCATATAAAACTAGAACTACCAGAATTCTATAACTACTAAAATGGCCATAGTGTGCACTAGACTGCATCGAATGTCATTTTTGTAATTTCATATTTATATTTGAAGCTTCTATTAAGGTTTTAGAATTAAGCTTTATATGTCTGTTCTCATATTTTATGACAGCATCACACTAAAAAAGTGTCAAAATCCAAAAATTTTATAAAATCATTGAATAATATGGTAAATGGACTGCATTTATATGGCGCTTTTAACAGACCCTATGGCCATCCAAAGTGCTTTACATTTTTTGCATCACATTCACCCATTCATACACCGACGGCGGTGTCAGCCATGTAAGGCACCATCCAGCTTGTTGGGAGCAGCTGGGGTTAGGTGTCTTGCTCATGGACACCTCGACACTTGGTCAGGTGGAACCGGGGATCGAACCACCAGCCTTCCGGTTTATGGACAACCTGCATGAACCACTGAGCCACTGCCGCCCCAATAATATGGACTAAATGGAGTACCGAGCGACAAGCGAACGTAGATGGGTATGCATATACAATCTTTTTTGTAATATATAATTGTGTAAGAGCTACTAGACCATGCGCAAGAGAGCGTGCCTCAATTTGTGAACAATGTTTTTTCACCACAGTGAAAATGTTTTTGAAAGTCTAAATGCCATCAAATATGGATTGAAAAATATTTCATCAGATAAAAACACATTGTGGATTTTGGAAATGATTAGATCTATCTTTTTTCAATACATTTTGACTTTTGATCTTTCAGCGCTCCAAAGTTATTGGAAATGTTCGGAAACATGCAGCCACCAGCATCATCAAGGCTTTGAAGCGAGGCTAAAACCCCAGACAATCTCTTTCTTGTTGACATTTCAAAGGTAAAGCTACATTTTAGCTTAGCAATAGCATATGAAAACAACTAGGAAGTTGCTTGGCAACAGTGACATGCATCTTCACTGGCAGGGAAAACTAGCACTCAAATAACTGAAATAACAGTTATATATGCGACATACACCATCTGTTATGTGTACAGTCAATTTGATTGTTGTGGTCGTATACTCTAGGTAGAAATACGATTTTTTATGTAATTTTGATTTAAAATAAGGATATTAGAACCAAATATACACAAATTTAGGAATGTCAGGGTACTATAGGTATATGGGTTTAATTTCAACAAAGTTATTATATTGCAAAATTGAATTACAGTCGTAATGACTGCCTTGGTAGTTCTAGTGCTAAATGCTGCTCTCAGTAGCGTGGGCAGAGGATGTTTACTAACATTGAACAGCTGCAAACGTATTTCGAAATAATTTTTACCCCTAAGCGAAGAACGAAAAATAACTTTGCCATGAGTATCGGAGCCTTAAGAGTCGCTGCAGGCATCTGCTTGTGCAGCGCTCTGATGTACTTGAGACTTTAGTGGACTCCAGACTATGTGTGTTTGTGCTCACAGGGGCCTCATCCTGTTGTCATTTGAGCAGACATCTGAGAAGGACCACATTTCATGCTGAATCCACTCCAACTTGCAGAGCGGTAAATCAACACAATCTGTCTCCATTTTAAATTAACTTCCAGTAATGTGAACAGTTACAGTAAATCTATAGAGCTCTCATTTGAATGCTCTCATTATACAGCTCTTCTTTCACTCTCTAACAGTAAACTGAAAGACAGGAGGTGACATCACACAGATGGGAAAATAGTGCTTTGGCCACAATATTTCTATCTGAGACAAATTTGCGGGATTGTAAATGGTTTCTGTCATCATAGGGCCAAATCGACAGTCTTAGATCCGCTGTTGCTCACAAATCAAATTGGCTTCATTGGGGTTGATGTTGAAACGGTCATTGCCATATCTGAATTTCAGCTCCAAAGTCATCTTCTGTACTTGTATACAAACTTTGGCATCGGTTTTAATGTTTCAACTGGCGAGTCTTCATCCCTTGGAAGTGCATGCAAAATGGATTAGCTTTCGCAGCACAGAAAATAGTGTCTTCTCGACATGTTGACAGCACAATCCAGACTCTTCCAGGCCTCAGCTACGACTACAGTGTTTTGGAAGTAGATGTTGTTTGCAGGCAGCCAATGAAGGCCATAAAATAGCATTATGTAAATTTGTTACAAACCTATGTAGGTTTGTTCAGGAATAGACCTGTCCTGATAATCAATAAATCAATTAATCGATTAAAAAAACATGAGTTTGATAATTTTTCCGGCTGCGATAATTCCCATTTGCATGCTTGTTTGTTTCCCTCGTTCCCTCTCTCGCTGACTGCACACACAACTGGGGAGGTGTTTATACTCGACGTCCAGACTGGGTGCTGGCGTGATGAGACGCCATCCTCGGTCAGCTTCGCCTAGATCTTGAGCTTCTTCGGTTGCAGAGCCGCACGCAAAGTTACAAAAGTTAAAGTGCACAACGCCAAGCAAAATGGGTTCTCACTAACTCTGCGTTTGTCATTTTTGCCGTGCGCACCCTCGCGCTTATGCGGACGCGTTGAGTAAAAACAAGGCTTAAAGCTAAACTGAAGTTGGCAGTTTGATGAATGCAAGTTAATTCTTCAGTTCAATCTTTGTGTGCTAAAAAAAGGCACATAAGTTCGTGTAGAGATAGCAATACACATTCACTTTTTTTGCCAAATAAATGAAAAGCATGTCATCAGTTTCTTCTCTCTTGATGTATCAAAATCTCACATAGCTTTCCTCAGAGATGGTCAAGTCAAGTTCAGTTTCCGTCAGATTTCTTTTTGCAGCGTTGAGCATTAAAACCAATCACGTTTCTGTCGAGCATGATGGCCAATCAGAAGCGTTCATATTAGTCATCGCTGAAAGAGTTGTGTTCAGTGCACGCTCTCTGTCTGAATTCTGACTGGAGCTCGCAAATTCTCCCATCATCATAAACAACAAAGATTGGATGCAAGAGATTAATGTTGCAGTATCATCACTTTCCGTGATTTTAACGTGAGTGTTTGTGAGAGCATTTAAAATCGCGCTAGATCTAAAGTCATGGATGGACTCACAATCAGTCACATTCTCTCCCTTTCTGTATAACGTTAGTTTATTCTGGTTAATATAATTTATTCATCTAGCTGGTAAGTTCATATGTTCTATTAATGCATAAAAAGCATTCATATAATTTGTAAATGGTTGTAAGATTCCTTTATCCGTGTAGTCAGAATATATGACGTGTAGATTCCCCAAACACAAAAGCATTTTATGTATCTATTAAAGCATTACATGACAATAATGACTCTGTAAAGAGTTAATTAATTTGATAATTTGAGTAGCATTAAACAGTCTGTGTAAATTAACATGCTATTTCAGATGCAGCTTCTGTTCCAACTTTGCAGTGTAAAAATGTCTTTTGTTAATGATAACATTTTATTGATAACAGTCTATATAGTATTCTGATTAATTTAAGTAATTGGTTAAATTTAAGAATTTGACAAATGACAACGCAGGTAATCATTAAAAATTGCACTTATAAATGCTCATGGAAATCAATTGCAAGGAGCCCCTTAATGGAACATGTCATTTCTGACCCTTGCATGGGGAAATGTCTGGCATTTTTAGTTTGTATAAGTATATATTGTAGAAATTAAAAATAAAAATTCAACCAGGGATGATGATTTTTTTTTTTAAATCTTCTTGGTTGTGGTTACCCAATTTTGGTCAGACAGAATGTTTTTCTAACCATCTTTTGTATTTTGTATTAAACCACATAGCTTGTTGTTTTAATTAATTAATTAAAGATATGCTGTGTTTTGACATTTCAACATGGATATTTTACTTATTTGACATGTATACACAGACATTTGATTGAAGCTTAGGTCATGAATATTTGTAATCTCAGTCTCCGCTCTCTCCTGTAGCAACTTGACAGTGGTGTGTTGAGGGTCTACTGAATGATGTAATTGTTGTAGATTGCAGACATGTGTGACGTGTCCCCCTTCTTCTCATCTCCGTTTCTCTCTCTCTCCCTCTTAGGCTCTCTGAATTTCAGTGTTGTGTTACAAATATCGATCTCTTGTGCCATTGCGATCGACTTTCAGCTCTCAGCATTCAGTTAGCTTGTGACTGCAGTGACCTCCATGCCAAGGACACTTCTGATCACTATACCGTGTGTGTGTGTGTGTGTGTGTGTGTGTGTGTGTGTGTGTGTGTGTGTGTGTGTGTGTGTGACAGAGAGAGATAATTAGTTTTAATCTTCAGCAATACACTATAAAGAATGTTCGGAGTGTACATAAAATTAATGTAACAGTGTTTGTTAAACTAAAATCCATCTGAAAAATAAATTGAATTGGATTATAAAGGGACCATATATGTAATTTTTATAGGGAAACAAAATACTGAAATTGTATTTTTTAGGAGTGGGAATTACTGTATAATCTATGTTGAAATATAATAAATTCAGATTTACAGTAAAATGTTTGTAAGTAAAAAACAAACACCTAGTTTATATTATATTAATGTAATATAAATTGTATTATATTATGTTGAACTCAATCACTATTACCTATGACTGTTGCCACAATAAACTCCTAATTTACTGCTCATCAATAGTTAGTAAGGGAGTTTCTGTAGCATTTAAGTTTAGGTATTGGATAGGATTAAGGGATGTAGAATAAGGTCATGCAGAATAAGGCATTAATATGTGCTTTATAAGTACTAATAAACAGCCAATATCCTAGTAATATGCATGCTAATAAGCAATTAGTTATTAGCAGGAATTGAAACCTAAAATAAAGTGTTACCATAAATTTAAATTGTGCTTTGACTGAATATGTTGGA
Organism: Pseudorasbora parva; assembly: GCF_024679245.1. NCBI lineage: Eukaryota > Metazoa > Chordata > Actinopteri > Cypriniformes > Gobionidae > Pseudorasbora > Pseudorasbora parva. The sequence goes on along the minus strand of NC_090193.1, from coordinate 19,680,731 downwards.
ATAGTAGGGCATTTGTCATATTGTCTTGCTATTTATTAATTGACCTTTTTCAATACATCCTTTAATTTGAGCTTTTTAAAAAACAAGACACAAAAAGAGAAATCTCTGCCAGCTTATCCCAGCCATTTTGAGAGTGAATTATTTTGTCTTTGAAGATAGACATTTGTCAACGTGCACTTTTTTTTAGGTCGGTGACAGGCCATTTTGGCTTCTAAATTGCAGGTCCCCTCCAACAGCTAAATATCAAACCACTTCCACATCACCACAAAATGTATGTTCTAGGATATTTTTGGAGTGCGGCCCCAAAGTACAGAGCAAAGCTTTCAGGATAAGGCAGTAAATGGGGAAGGTAAGAATAGGTCCGGCAAAGATAAATCCATTTTGTCTTCAATGTCTTCTCCAAAATGGAAATACTTGTGTGCGTCTGCACAATCATCTTATCTTTATATAACCTGTAAAGCTGTAAAATATTATATGTAGGGAGATACTTATATTCGTATATTCACTCTGAATTGCATCAACAATCATTGAACAATCATTCATAATAACATTTTTGCTATTCATGATTCCGTCTTCTACAATAGTTCTTATTAACATATTATAATATACATTGTACTATGTATATAATATACATTGCATCATCACCTCTTTTCTCTCAGTGTCTGAAATTATTCAATCTATTAATGATTATTTTTTTTCCTGTACTAATGCGTATTTATGGCATTACTACTTATGTGTGGGGCCCAAATGATCAATGATAATAGGAAAACTTTTTTTTCAAACAAACAAAAAATATTATTTGGTAAAAGTAATACCTTTTAATTAAAGAATTCTTTGAAAACAGCAGCATTTCATGAATACTAATTTAGGAATAGTATGCCTGCCTCGTTAACCATTAGTATACAAAGAGATAATTGAATCTTGGGACTTTGAGAAGTAAATTTGGTCCAAATATGAAAATCTCATCAAGGCATTGCAATATAAGATGACATTTTCTGGTGGCTCAAACTGTTTTGCATTCAGAGTGGCCTACTTCACTCACGGCAAAAAGAAACACAAGCAAATTACTTTAAGCTGAAATTTATTTAAGGCCACACCTGACACATTTTTGTAGCTTTTTAGAGCAGCGGGGCTTCAGTTTCTAAAGCAGCTCGGCTCTTTCAATGTTAATCTGCTCTCAGACATTTATGTATTGTATTTAGACCATGAACAAATCCCTGAATAGTTTCTATAAATGGGGGGTTGTTTTATTTTGGTGGTGCGTGACACCCGGGCTGTTATACCATGATTTAGACCTTAAGTCTGCTGTAATCAAGGCAGCCGTTTTGATTTTTACCATCCGTCATCCTCTGAAAATAAGAAAGGATGGATTTATATTTGTCTTTCTTTTAAAAATGTAATCATCCGATCTCTAATGCTCATCTACCACATAATCAAACATCTAGCACTTTACTCTGACGTAAGCCAATTATCTGCTAACAGGTAATATGGTCAACCATTGGCCTGCTAAAAGTGTGTGTGAGTAATGTTTTGTTTGTGTTTGTGTGTGTGTGTGTGTGTGTGTGTGTGCTTGTTTTTGTGAAATATCAGGACACAAATGTATATAATGACATGGTATGACATAGGTATTACAAGGAGAGGGTGAAATATGAAGACATTGGCCATGTCCCCACTTTTCAAAATGTTTATAAATCATACAGGATGAGGTTTTTTAGAAAGTAAAAATGCAGAATGTTTCCTGTGATAGAAAATACGGTTTGTACAGTATAAAAACCATTATGCCTATTGAATGTCCCCATATGTCACAAAAACAAACGTGTGTGTGTGTGTGTGTGTGTGTGTGTGTGTGTGTGTGTGTGTGTGTGTGTGTGTGTGTGTGTGTGTGTGTGTGTGTGTTCCTCAAACCTTTGTTCTCTTTTCGACATGCAGAGCTCATGAAGTATTCATGCTCAGTGCCGTTCTAATTCAGTTCTCTTTCGCTCCTGTGGTGGACAGTGGACAGTTCAATATCTCTTCTCATCCATCTCTGTGCCATACCTCTGAATTGCTCTTATTTCACAGTGACTCTCACTCTCACGGGTACAAATCAATGTGATTAAAATAATCTCGAAATGTAGTGCGATTTTACTTGGGTTTGTCTGAATAAGTACCAAAAGCCATTTCTTTACCTGAGATTTTATATAAAATATGCTGATATACCCACTCTTGCTATTTTCACCCTAATTAACCACATAAATCTTGAAATATTTAAATAATAGTTTGTTTGTTTTTTTCTTTAAATGGAACAGTTTATTGAGAAAAAAATAGCATGCATTTTTGTTGATTTCATTTTTAAACTACATGTTAATGGATAAAATACTATGATAAAGGGGAAATAGATGGGGAAACACGTCAGTTTAATCAGCCTGGTCTCATTGTGAATACAGGTATTAATACATAACTTTCAAAGATACAACACATACAGTTTTGCATGTTTGGATATGTGCTAAAAGGTAAAATAAGGATGTATTAGCACCATTTAAACATAGCATTACGTTTTTACAGCTAAAAAAAGGTTAAATGTTTACAAATCTTTCATCTCCTAAAGATATCAGTATAGAGATGTAAGATATATAAGATCCCTTAACCCTAACCTAAATATACCAATGTTATACAGAATATTAAAAGAAAGAAACGTAATGGAAAGAGATATAGATTTTATGTAATTCTTTGAAACGAGGTTGCAGCACAAGTCATAAGATCAGAGATCAAGATCAGAACAAAATGTTTTCATTTTCATGTTTAATTTCATATTAAGTAGAAGAGTAAACTGCATTTGATAAATGGGAGCTGCTGCACATTCACCCTTGGATCTGTATATGGTTTTGAGAATTACACTAAAAGGCCTTTTACTTGCTAAAAAATGTATAAACTATCAGATGACAGAAGGCATGCTGTAGATTGTTTACAGATTTTTCAGCAAAATTTTGATATTTTTTGTTTATAAATTAGAGGCCTTGTATGCATATAGGGTAAAGTTAGGGACAGTTGTAGTGGTATGGGTAAGTTTAAGGGTAAAGTTAGGGACAGGTGTGGTGGGATGGGTAAGTTTAAGGGTAAAGTTAGAGACAGGTGTGGTGGGATGGGTAAGTCTAAGGGTAAAGTTAGAGACAGGTGTGGTGGGATGGGTAAGTTTAAGGGTAAAGTTAGGGACAGGTGTAGTGGGATGGGTAAGTTTAAGGGTAAAGTTAGAGACAGGTGTGGTGGGATGGGTAAGTTTAAGGGTAAAGTTAGAGACAGGTGTGGTGGGATGGGTAAGTTTAAGGGTAGAGTTAGAGACAGGTGTGGTGGGATGGGTAAGTCTAAGGGTAAAGTTAGAGACAGGTGTGGTGGGATGGGTAAGTTTAAGGTTAAAGTTAGAGACAGGTGTGGTGGGATGGGTAAGTTTAAGGGTAGAGTTAGAGACAGTTGTAGTGGTATGGGTAAGTTTAAGGGTTAAGTTAGAGACAGGTGTGGTGGGATGGGTAAGTTTAAGGGTAAAGTTAGAGACAGGTGTGGTGGGATGGGTAAGTTTAAGGGTAAAGTTAGAGACAGGTGTGGTGGTATGGGTAAGTTTAAGGGTAGAGTTAGAGACAGTTGTAGTGGTATGGGTAAGTTTAAGGGTTAAGTTAGAGACAGGTGTGGTGGGATGGGTAAGTTTAAGGGTTAAGTTAGAGACAGGTGTGGTGGGATGGGTAAGTTTAAGGGTAGAGTTAGAGACAGGTGTGGTGGGATGGGTAAGTTTAAGGGTAAAGTTAGAGACAGGTGTGGTGGGATGGGTAAGTTTAAGGGTAAAGTTAGAGACAGGTGTGGTGGTATGGGTAAGTTTAAGGGTAAAGTTAGAGACAGGTGTGGTGGGATGGGTAAGTTTAAGGGTAGAGTTAGAGACAGGTGTGGTGGGATGGGTAAGTTTAAGGGTAAAGTTAGGGACAGGTGTGGTGGGATGGGTCAGTTTAAGGGTAAAGTTCGGGACAGCTGTGGTGGTATGGGTAAGTTTATGGGTAGGGTTAGGTGTAAGGGAAATGTCAACAGCATAATGATAAATGTAACTACAGAAATTAATTACAGATGTAATTCCATGCAGGTAATTTTAAAAAATGTAAGTACAATGTGAGTGCATTGTATCAAATTAATTATTTAAATGTTAGGACATTAGTTAGGACAGTAGTTAAGGCCACCTAATATAAAGTGGGTCTGTATCATCTGCACAACTCAAAGATTAATTGGATTGGAAACTTCATATAAATAACATACATGAGAACTACTGAATTTCATATTTAGTATTTTTTTATCCCAAAATATACAATATAAAATGTACTTAGGCATGTGATTGCAAACTCTAAATGCTTTTATCAAACAAAGTTTTCAAAGTGCACCATGGTGGTGTGAGGGAAACGTGACTCCATTAAAAAGAAGATTGGATTGGGATTTCCTCCAAGCACTTGTTAAAATGAATACTGCAGCAAACACCATGTTGCCAGGAAGTTTGCCCTTCAGCTCAGCGCTGCTAGAGGACAGGGCCATGATGGGGAAAACCCAAGATAGATTTGGTTTATTTGACCTCATTTGATATTTTGGTACTCAGAGGACCTCTAATGACCACCCAGAGGAAGCATATTGCTGGGGTTAATTATTAAAAAGTTTTTCCATTTAATCAATGGGACAGGTAAAATCACTTAATTTGGTGATATCACTTACTTTACACACTCAACCATGTATTGGATATTCATGGAAAAAATGTATTAAATGGATTAAAGTAATGTTCCAGTTCAATTGACTCCAGCTTAACTTCAAGTCTTCCAGAGTCTTGGTCAAAGCCAATTCGAAAGGCCGCTGTTCACCAGCTACTTTTTTTTCTAGCAGCACGTGGACCCATCGCAACTCTGCCGTCATTATGTTAAGCCCGCCCACCAACTCTATACACAATGTGATTGGCCTGACTAGAGTTTGGTTTTTCAAGCTCATAAGTGTTCCTAGACTCCCTGCCTGCCAATTATATTTGCAGTTGCTAGGGTGAGTCTAGATTTCTAGGCTAACAATCAAGATTACACTGAGGCAATTACAATGGGAGTAAATGGGGCCAATCTTTGGAGGGTTTAAATGCAATAAAATTTGAAGCTCATGATTTGGTAAAAACACTTAAGGTGATGATACTTTTTGAGCAATGTTGCTGTCAACAGGCAACCAGGTGAGACACAGGGCCCACGATCGATCTAATGGATTCAGATAGAAATTGTTTGCCTATTCTCAATGGGAAAGTGCCCAAGCAACATTACTCTGCAATATTGCCAGACAGCATTGCTCACAAAGTTGCCCAGAGTATCATCACCTTCATATTAAAACTTCTGTTTATTATTTGAGCTGTAAGGTTGTTTAAATTAGAATTTTTCCAGCCGTTTTTGTGTTCACAGCATTGCTTTCATGACAAGGTAGTAAAATTGGATGTAACTTTACACAGAAAAGATCAATAAGACGTTTTTTTCCACACTGAAATCGTGTTAATATTGACCATGTTTTGTGGGACTTTTGAAATAGTGTGCTATTGAAATACAATTTACTTTCATTGTAAGTGCCTCAATGTAACCCAGATTTTTGCTCTTTTTTAAGTAAAGGAGGGGCATTTTGTGCTTATCAACATAATGCTACAAATGCTGCAGACTGATCTGTTGAAACTGTAATATTTTTTTAACACAAAGAGAAAAATTGGATTGAAAATGCCACAATTCTCATTCCTCTAATATGCAGCCAAATCAGATAAAAAGCCTCTTCCTCCCTGAAATCCGCCTCTCACTTTAATGGCTCATAGAAGATTCTTGTATAAAAAGCACACGTCTCACGGTGACCTGAATTGCAAGCGCTTCGTACTGAGTCATTGCCTGTGCTGTTTCACACAAAAAGCATATCAGCAGCACTTAGAACGGAGGAAGAGACTTAACAGAACTATCTGACTTATTTATGTAAGCATCCAATGGACGGCCATGCTGCACAATACCAGCAAGCCAAGGTCTCTGCCTATAGAGGCAGAGTGCCCTCAGATAACCTCCACATAGTCACAATTTATTATTCACCCTCACTGAGCACAAAGAGCTCATTCTTTCTCCCCTCCCCTCGCTCACTCACCCTCTCCCTCTCCTCAGTGTTGTGCTCTTTCTCTTTCTCTTCCTTTACTCTGTCTTGCTCTGTTGTTTGCTGTTTATCCCTCCTCCCCCCTTAGTAACAGTTGCTACCTTGTGTATTTGTGAGCTCTGTCTCTTCCTGCTGTGTTGGGCATAATCATTCTAAGTGGTCTTTCTCTGCCAAGTAATATCCATCGCCGGAGGCTTAAACTTTAGTGTTGCGTAAAATACAGGAATCAAGCCAAAATGTCAACAGTGAGTTTTCTTACAGTAAATCTCCGTATAGCAGTGCAAAAATTCAGAATGTACGAACTGGCTCGCTTTCAGCTCATATGGCGGAATCTGAATTGAATTGCTCACACCTCACAGGAAGTTGAATGTACTGCATTGCATTTCAAAGCAATTTAGGAAAGTCACTCAACAGAGGAATTTCATTAGTCACGTTCTGGCTCATTGGAAAGACGTGCCTCTTCCTACTTTTTGCATTACTCCAAAAACTTTCTTATACATACAATTCCCAGCTGTTTTCAGCTGAATAATGAATACATGGGTGGTAGTGAGCAATAGGGGTGGACGATATATCGATATTTAAAATATATCGAGATATTTTTTCAACTCGATATGGATTTGGACATATCGTATATATCGATATATTGTTTATATTTAATTCTGATTCCGCCACTTTGCTTGTTTGCCATCTCTGTGCTGTGCTCGCCCCTGCTCGCGCGCCTCCCGCCTCGTTGCTTTTGTTCCCCCTCCCCTCGCGTGTTGTCTCATTGAACACGGCGGCGTCCGCAACCAGGTGAGGATTAGTTATGTTGACAAGCGCGTGCGTTGTTCAACACTCAGTTTAGAGACCATGATTTCCTTCTAACACAACTGCTTGCTAAAATACATAAAGAAATATTAATGTTCATCATAGTTCAAATCGCAAGTTTCACCCACAGTCAGGCGATTGACTAGCCTAGAAATCTAGACGCACCCTAGCGGCAGCAAATTTAATATGCCCGCAAGTGTCGTCTAGGCACTCTCAATACCATTCTGAGCTGTGTTCCTCAAAATCTGGACGGCCCAATCACATCATGTATAGAGTCGGCGGGCGGGGCCATAATGACGACGGCCGAGTTGCGTTTGCGTGCTTCTAGTAAACACAGACACTGGCGAACGGCGGCGGTCTTTCGAATCAGCTCTGACCGCGACTCTGGAAGACTTGGAGTTAAGCTTTTCTCTGAGAAAAGAACAAAGAGCGGGAAGATGTGTTCATAGTTTAGCCGACTGGATACGGCGAATGGTTAATCAGTTAGCGAGCTCTGTTTCACCTTCGTTGCTCTGGTTGGTTGTAGCGCTATCCTATCGCGTGCAGAGGGAGTTTGAAAGACAACCGTTTAATCCGCCCCTCGGATTGAGCCCTGTCAATGGTGATTTTCCAGACCAAACATCTTGATGTGGGTCTGGCTTGTCATGTCAAAATGATCGCATATCATTTGAAAACATTTTAAAAAAGTATTGCAATATCATTACTATTATTATTTTGTCAGCTTTATTATGGGATTATGATGAATAGGTCTATTCATGTTTTAACCAAGAGGGAAAAACGCGACATCCCGGGTGTCCTGAGACACGGGGTGCTCTTCTGTAAGTTGTACTGTAGCCTATCATATAGCCTACCTTCTGACATTCATATTTCGTTCTGTAACTGGAAAAGAAGTGAAAATCGGCTCATGTGTAGCCTACATGATCCGCATGATGAGGCGCTCAGTCACGCTTTAGTAAAGAGCGTGACATCTACTATTTGAATTTTGATACAAATTTAACAGGAAGTGGTGTTATGATAAAATCAGTTTATTTATATCTCAGTCATGCTCCCATCTTTCTGCAGAATGCTTACTGTTTACTTTAAGTGTAAAAAAAGGGAGTCTTTGATTCATCTTTTGAAAGCATGAAATAAATGAAAAGAAGGCAATATGTATTATTTATTTTCTTTCATAGTTAAATTATTATTATTTATGTAATCAGGGAATTTTTTTGTAAATGTCGCATATCATTCCTACATGAACTGACAACCTCTTTGCACTTCAATAAAAATTTGTGGTATTTGGCATATTTGTTTTTGCTGTAGTTTTTAGGGGGTTATTTTTCCTGTAAAGATTTCGAGATATATATCGTATATCGAGATATAGCAAAATATATCGAGATATTTTTTTTTATCCATATCGCCCAGCCCTAGTGAGCAATAAAGGCTTATCAATACCATGTAATGACATCACAGCGCATTATTTGTAAACTAATACACTTTCACGTTTGCATAGCATAATTGGCCCCAAATGTATGGCTTTTCTGATGTAGTAAACTTATTTGGAAGCTCACCTGTTACAGCACTGTGACCTGGAGTGCTCTGGTACGAGTCACGATAAAAGACTTGTACAAGCAAACTAAAATTGCATGGTTGTTTCAACAAATGTATGTTTATCTCACATATGCTTTTATTAATGCTATCAGTTATAGGTTTAAATTAAGCATTTAATGTACAGTAGGTGGTAAGTTATTTTCAAATGCAAGAGAGCATTAATCTTTTATTGCCACTCACCCCACATTTGATTTGCAAAGTGTAGCAATCAGGGACATTGTTAGGCCTATTTTAGGGGGGCTATAGCTACCCCAAAATGTTCCTAAGCCCCCCTAAATGAAAATAAGAACAACAACAACAATTTGATTTATCAATAACCGTATCCTCATTCATATTTAGACGCAACAAATGATATATATCCAGCTACCAAAAGTAGCCGAAAAGTCGGAAGTTGGACAGAAGTACGAAGAGTTGTTGTGCTATCAAGATGATGCACCGCACCGTCTCGTTGCATTGTTGTGAACTGTGGCAGCTTTCAGAGCGTTAAGACCGGAGCGCTGCTGCAAGTGACGTCCATTTCACACATACTCCGTTTGTAGTGCGTATACTGTGCGTATTTTTTTCCGTACTCATAACGGATTACAGCTTTCACACTACATGCGGACGTGGTCTGGCGAACCGTTCCAGAAGCGGTGCATATAGAGCAGTGAGGCGATCGTTTCTGCACTGAATCTATTTTTTGCTGTGCTGGCTGAATTAAAGTGACAGCGCAATGTTTGCATTAAAATAAACATGTATTGATGCGAAAATCTAGTAATTTCACCACAGACATATAATTTGAATATAATTTATAATTCTACTCTGTTTCAAAGTCATCATGAGGCGTTTTGCCTCAGGTAAAGCAAGGAAAACAACATCATATCTGTCATTTAGCTAAATAAGAAGACATAATGGATAGCACTCATCCTTTCTCCTTTCTTGAAGGTGGAAAAACAAAGTTCTTTATGACCTGCTGGATTTCTTGTAAAAAAAAAAAAAAAAAGATTTACGAAATAAAATATGTTTTTCTTTTGTCTATTGTAATGTTTGTGATTTTTAACATATATAAAGGCTACATAAATATAAAGAAATTGGAATAAAGGAATTTAATAAAAATGATAGGTGTCATCTATGAAAGAGTGTATACAAGAGAATTGCAATGATGACAGTTAAGCCTTGTTCAGTAGCCTAACAACTTTAAAATTTGAAATAAAAATAATGAATAAATGCTGTGTTCACAGCCGCAGATCAGTTGCGCACTGCAAACGCGGCAAATGTGAAAATACAACGGCTTGTGCGGGACATGCATCGGCAACTTTAGTTGGTCTGAACTCGCTATTAGTGAAAAAGATTGGTAAGTGTCGTGAATTTACGGCCAGGGTTTACAACGTGGTTAAATACCGCCTAACTTTAGTGCATATGATTGGATATTTGCTCATATCAGCGCGTAGACTCACAGGCAAACTCAAAAAGAGCCGAAATAAACTGATAGAAATATTTCAAACGGAGAGAAATGGAAATAATTAATTAAATGAAAAAATGAAGAAGAAAAAAACTAAATTCAACAGTGCGTATTGAACCGTGAATAACGTACCGAACGGTTCAATATTATATTGAGTATTGTGGCATCCCTAATATATATATATATTACATAGTGCACCTTTAACTGCAATGTTTTCAGATAAAAATAAATATATATTTTTAGTGTGTGGAAAAATACAAAAATATTTATATTTAGAATTTCAATGTATTTGCTGTAATCACACAAGTGTACTAATAATAATAAAGTATGTGAAGTGAGATGGCAAGTCATGATAAAATGTCAGTTCAATCGTGACAACTCTCAAAATAGTTTTAGCATGTTATTGAATATGCCAATGTTAATGTATTTGGTCTTTGCGGACTAGAACAGCTACTCTGCTGCTGCTGCAGAGCAATTATGGACTTTCTACTGCTAATAGATACTTCACATGTCACTGCAGGACTAGCCTACAGCAAACACTGAACCAGACTATTAAAATGTTGAGCAAGCATTCTCATTGGCTGCAGGATCAGCAAAGGCCAACCAGCTAATTAGCGGAATGTAATGTAATAAACAATAATTATGTGATTGCTTGCAGATTGCATGTAAAGGACATATCGGTCATAACAGCCCTCTAAAGTTTCATGACTGAACTAGTTATTTCCAGGATTATTGGCACTATTGAATAAAAGGGATATAGAAAATATGTAATATTAAATGTATTTTTCTCGCATAATTGCAGCCCTATCGAACAAGGAAGTTGGTCTTTTGAAGAGTTTATATATTGGAGTTTAGTACACTTTTTTACAACTCTGGTGCAGGACTGATTAATTCTAAAGATCTGATTGGTCAGTTCAAATGTCACATGCTTTAATTAAAGGATAAGGACGACTGTAACTTATGCTCATCTCATAATTTTGTTTCTGCTCTTCTTCAGCTGTGCTCAGTTGCTTCTCTCTTTCTGTATTCTGAGTCATGTCTTTTTTTTATTTTCAAGCTACACATTCTCCCTTGATCTATTTTCAGTTCTCTCTCAGGTAGTACTTCATATATATTCTGGTTTCATGAGTGATTCATACATCAAATTTGTGACTTTGTCATCTGACTTGCAACTGTTTCAAATATGTGACCTTTTTTGTTGATAAATCCTTCTTTCTGTAGATTATGTAGAGATAGATGCCATTTGTTTTTGTTCCTTTTTTTGTGTCAATATTGAGTTAAATAAATAGTTTCAAGTTTACATTTACAGTAACACCTTATAATATGCTTTCATTGGTTAGTACTAGTGAGCTAAATTATTTAAAGGGGTGGTTCTGTGTTTTTTTTTCTAGGCTTGGTTGTGTTTATGGGGCACAGTATAATATGTCTTAATACTTCTTCTTTTAAAATTTTCTTATATTTGACCTTTATTCCACACCACTGTCTCCACAGTCCTTTGAAAGGCCTGTCTGCTTCCTGCTTCTATGAAGCACATCCCTCCGAAAAACACAATGGTCTTCGATTGGTTAGATGGCCAAATGTAGATTCATGTATTTTTATTGGCTAAAGTGCCAAGCACAGGTTGTCTGGAAACGCCACGCACCTTACCATTACGGGCAGAAGTCACATCTGGGGCAGCGTTTATGTTAATGCAAGGGTTTATGATGTCACCAACCCGGGAAGAAGCTCGTTGTAGTCCAAACTGGCTGTTCTTGTAGGGAATAAACTGCCATTGTTACATTTATGCCTGTCTTGTCTGTTTTGGTTTAGCTTGTGTTTCTCCCCAGTTCGGTTAATTATGTTGCTTCACGTGCTATCGGAATTATCGTAAATACAAGTTTTCAAGGTAAAAATTGCACATGAACGCCCTCTGATGTCGTGTTTACCACTGGGAAGTTCGGAAATAATTTTGGTACCCAAGTTCCCAAGATGGGCGTGACATAACCGTTAAAAATGGCAGATGGGAGATGAATTTCTGCTGTGGCAGGTGTTTTATTCGTTTTTTCTTCCCACAACAATTTCTTGTCTTGTGTTGTTGTTAAAGTATTACATATTTACATAAATTAATAATCATTAGAAGCATATTGTGTATTTTAAACACATCGAAAAACAAGTTACATAAACATTAACTGAAATAAAATAAAATATTCAAATTCCTTTTTTTAGCTAGTTGGCAAGGCAATATTTCGCATTTAAATTTAACTTAACTTTATGTACTAAAAACTAAAGCTAAAATAAAAATTCATAAAAAAAAAAAACTATATAGACATATATTAACTATTACAAATGACAAAAACACAAATTAAAACTTTAATATTAAAATTAAAACAAAATATAAAAAAATACAATTAAAAGCTATAGTAGTATATCAATAATAAGAAAATAACAATATAAAATATCTGGTGAAAATATTAGCAATATGAAGTGGAAAAAAATTATCTAAGATATGGAGTTCAGCAGAGCAGTGGAGAGAGAGAGAGATTCTGCAGGTGTACGGAAAAAAAAAAATGTTTGCCAGGAAAAAGCGGAGTGTGGTTTGGACACATGCCGCAACTTTGTCACTGCAGCTGTTCTAGCTCAATGAAGGAGGAGTAAAATTCTTCTTAAAGGCACAGTCTGTTATATGTCAGAATGTTTTCATTTAGACATTTAGATGTGTTTGTCTCGCCTTTCTGCAGCCATAATGATGGTTTTGTTTGCATTTTTATTATTTGCAAACTGTTTGCAGGCTCCGGATTTGGTTTATGGTTCCCCGTGTCACTAACCATTAGTGTTAATTGGGGTCTAAAAGTATGAATTTTGAGAGAGGTGAGAATTCACCAACACCTTCCCAGGAAAACAAATCAAGAGTCTGGATGGTTTAGAATCACAGTATGCCTCATTACACTGCCTTCATCGAATATAAGAAGTTTAATGACCTAATGCTGATGTAGCTCAGGAAATTACAGAGGTGAGAGTCTCCGATGTGATTTGTTGGAAATGACTTTGAATTACATTACAGCAGAACCATTGTGACATGTGTGGCGGTCTCAGTGGACCCGGTGGACCCGACTAGCAGCCAGTTGTTTTGCGGCTATTTGGGTCTAGACAATGGAATGGGCCCCCGAGGGGGAAATAAATGCTGACTCACACCATCCTTGTTAGCGTGTAGGGACACAGGCAGTGCCCTAATCTCTCCATCCATCACCTGCCCTGTGATTCCATAATGACCTGCTTTACCGCCTCTGTAAGGGCTGTGAAGCCATGGTTTACATGCCAGTTCCTCTACACAGATGGCCAGAAATAACATGCTTTGCCGTGATCGCTCATGGAGTCAATTTTTCACAGGTTATTATGGTGCATGTGGGCCAACTCAAGGTTGATGATGAAACCTGCAGTCACTGGTTGCCTGATGCTTGCACTATTTTAATCACATTAAATAGGGAAACCCCTCAGAATACTGGTTGTCTTTATGAATACTCGCTGTCTTTGCAACTAATGTCAGTTTACATCACAAAATAATGTCAAGCGGAGACGTCGTAAGATGTTGATGGACATTGATGATCAATAGCCACGTTTCCATTACAGTTTTGCACAAAACTTTTGTGAATATTTTTTAAATGTTGATTAAAAAACACAATTGCCAAATGAAGGCTTTTCCATTAAAGGAACACTCCACTTTTTTTGAAAATAGGCTCATTTTCCAAGTCCCTTAGAGTTAAACAGTTGAGTTTTACCGTTTTTGAATCCATTCAGTTGATCTCTTTATCTGGCGGTAGCACTTTTAGCATAGCTTAGCATACATCACTGAATCAGATTAGACCATTAGCATCACGCTCAAAAATGACCAAAGACTTTAACTATATTTTCCTATTTAAAACTTGACTCTTCTGTAGTTACATCGTGTACTAAGCCCAACGGAAAATAAAAAGTTGCAATTTTTTGTGTTATATATTCATATATTTCAGTGTTATATATTTTGTTCAGTTGAGTACTTACAATATCCCAAATGTTTCCAACTATTTGTAAATTGTGAAAAAATTGCTATTTTAACTAAGGACCCGGGACATTTCAGCATGTCGCCTGTCAATCGCGTCATATCTGCGTCTACCCTGTTTCATTCTGCAGAAGTGCTTTTCTCTTAGCAGTGTGAACGTCACAGCAGCGCCGAGCAAACGCACAGAGTAACGTCATACCATCATTTTAAACACATTTAAATGTATTTATTATGATCAACAGAGCAAAATAAAAAAGCATGTATCATGACCGGAAAAAGCAGAAGTGTGAGTGCCCGGCGACTGTGTCCCGTCCCGTCATAATAAAAGTCCCAGTACTCGTGAGCCGTGTGTTTGTATAACAATCCCTCCAGCGGCCGTGCTCAGCTCCACAACACTCGGTCCTGCTCTGCTTCACACTACAGTAACATTAATAACCCCATCCATGAACATGATTTCTGCCCAAGTCCTATTTTCCGCCGGCTGTAAGGTGAAGACCACATGTCCCAAGATTCTGCGCTCACACTTGGCGTCATCAAACTACGCCTTTGTTTAGAATAGGCGCCCTCCAGTGGACGGAAAATTGCATAGTGCTCCTTTAACCGATGATATGCGACTAAAATGTTGTTTTCAATCCAAAAATCATGGCAACAGATAATGGTAGGTTTATGTATATCAATACTAGCCATTATTTTTAAATCGTGTGTTATCCAAGCATTAATGGCAAGGTAAATGGACTGCATTTATATAGCGCTTTTATCCAAAGCACTTTACATTTTTGCCTCACATTCACCCATTCATACACCGACGGGGATGTCAGCCATGTAAGGCGCCATCCAGCTCGTCGGGAGCAGCCGGGGTTAGGTGTCTTGCTCATGGACACTTCGACACTTGGTCAGGTGGAACCGGGGATTGAACCACCAACCTTCTGGTTTGTAGACAACCTACATGAACCACTGAGCCACTGCCGCCCTAGGAAAGGCAAGGAAAGCCTATTACACTTGGGCCCATGAATGAGGCATTTCTGGGTGTTTCTCCCTCCTATCTGCTTAAAGGTCTTGATCAATTGTGGCATTTTGTTGTTATTTAGAATCCAGTATTCCCATAATTATTTTGTCTTTTATGACTTTAATAAGGAACTCTGTGTCGTCTGTTGTTCAAACATACTGCATCAATTTTGAAGAATGATCGACTTTAATGTACACCAAGTGAACTTTAAATGTGAAAAAAAACACATTGCTGTTTTGCGAAATATTACTTTTTTAAATGCTCTGGGGGAAAAAACGTTTTTTGCAATTTATATGGGAGTGTTTGCAAAACTTTTCCAGTAGGCGTATTTTCAAATCACAAATTTCAATTTGTGTAATTTGAAGAGTAATTGCTAATGACAGGCTTACTATCCTAACCAGAGATACGGTGGGAGTACCCTGAGTTCAGGCCAAAATACAGAGCTCGGAGCCCTAAAGCACACCATACATATAATACTTTATCTGATTATTTGTAAGTATGAACTTGTGAAACACTGTCAAACTGTTCTGTGATGCAGCACAACCAATTAGAATATTTTATGTTTCATACGCTATTATGTGGAGGCTCTGTGTGGACTAAATGAAAACTGTAAACACTGATCTGCTGTTTTATTGCCGTTTTCCAGCTTATTTTTCAACTAGTCATTGAAATCAATGGCTCAGCTGTTAGTTTCAGCATCACCAATTAGTGCACTCAATTCTACATACTGTATGTGTGCGGTAAAAAGATTTGGACTGAGAATACTAACAATTCCAACACTTGTAAACACATTCAACTACTCATTAATGCAAATATCTAATCAGCCAATCACATGGCAGCAGCTCCATGCATTTAGACATGCAGATATTGTCAAGACAATGCTGCTGATGTTTAAACTGATCATCAGAATAGAGAAGAAAGGTGATTTAAGTGACTTTAAAAATTGGCATGGTTATTGGTCTAAGTATTTCAGAAACAACTGATCTGCTAGGATTTTCACACACGAACATCTCTAAGGTTTACAGAGAATGGTCCAAAAAAAACAACAAATATCAAATGAGGGCAGGTCTGTGGGGCAAAAATGCCTTGATGCCAGAGGTCAGGGGAGCATAGCCAGACTGTTTCGAGCGAACGCACCAGTAACTCAAATAACTACTTATTACAATCTAGGTCTGCAGAAGAGCATCTCTGAACACACAACACATTGAACCTTGAAGCTGATACAAAGCAGCAGATCACCACATCAGTGCAGCTAAGAACAGGAAACCGAGACTACAAATCACACGGGCTCACGAAAATTGGAAAAGATTATTAGAAAATTAGAAGATTGGAAAAACATTGCCTAGTCTGATGAGTCTCGATTTCTGCTGCAACATTCAGATGGGAGTGTCAGAATTTTGGCATAACCAACATGAAAGCATGGATCCATCCTGCCTTGTATCAATGGTTCTGGCTAGTGGTGGTGAAATGGTGTGGGGGATATTTTCTTGGCACACTTTGGGGCCCTTAGTACCAACTGAGCATTGTTTAAATGCCGCAGCCTACCTGAGTATTGCTGCTGTAGTTGTCCATCCCTTTATGACCACAGTGTACACATCTTCTGATGGCTACTTCCAGCAGGATAGAATGCCATGTCACGAAGCTGAAATGTTCTCAAACTTGAACATGACAAGTAAACTATACTCTACCTCAACAGTCCCCAGATCTCAATCCAATATAGCACCTTTGGGATGTGGGGAAATGGGAGATTCGCATCATGGATGTGCAGCCGACATGTCAATATGGACCAAAATCTCTTAGGAATGTTTCCAGCACCTTATTGAATCTATGCCACAAAGAATGAACACAGTTCAGAAGGCAAGGTATTACTAGCAAGGTGTGCCTAATTAAGTGTTGGTAAGTGTATACTAATGAAATGAACCGACATCGACTCATCTCTCATGTAATGACTGTTTATTTTGCTCCATAAATTAGATCTTAGAAGACCAGCTAATGTATAACATTTGGAAGGGCTACTACTGCACTATTTAAACATGAGATGGTTATGAAAAAAACATTAAATATAAATAGTTTGAGCCTAATGTTAGCACAAGGCAATAATCAGACTGTTTTGAACAGGGAAATGGCGATTACAGTGTTTCAAACCGTTTCAGTCACTTTGAAGAAAGGCTCGATTGAATGGACACGCATGTGTGCGTGTTTTGAATAAACGCCCGCACAGATGGACGAGCGCTATGTGCTTTAGGAAGCACTGAAACATCACAGCGATCAAGGCCCTGCACCGCCCCGTGCTGCACATGTCTTAGCTGAATGTAGGTGAAAGGGCTCTCTCTCTCTCTCTCTCGTTCTCTCTCGCGCGCGCTTCCAGAAGCAGCTCCCTGCAGAGGAAGGAAAGGGGGGAGGGGAATTTGTGGTATTCTGATGAAAAACAGGAAGGAAAGATTATGGTGATTTTAGTTCGTACTGAAGGCAACTTGACAGGTTTGTCTGCTCAAGGTGAGTCATGGCTCACGGCCCATGTGTGATCCAACAAAGGAAATCACTCTTTCAGGAATCCCCACACAAAAAGCTGTGAAGACAAATGTCACACTGTTAATGTCAAACTATTTTTTATATGAGGAACAAGCCCCAAAAGAACAAGGAAGAAGAATTTGCATCATCCAAGAGCTTGCCTATTAAAACCCACCCTTGGGTTGCGTAAAAGGGATAAATCCAGGATTGCCTTTGGTTTCAATAGCAATGTAATCGATCAAACGTATGTGTTGTCTGTAACACATCTTGACACCACAATCAAGGATGTTTAACTATGTTCATCATAATGCAAACATTCCTCATGATTAATGACTTCCTCCAGTGTCCTGAAGCACTGCGCTATTTTTTTCACCCTTTTCCATGACGGATGAGTGTGCTTATCAAGGAGAATCTAACCTTTGTAATCTGAATAAAATGTTTCATAATTTATGACATCATATGATGATTGTCATGTAACAGGGATTTTTCCAAAAGTCTAAATCTTTATTCATCAGTTTGTATAGGCCTGTTTTTATGCCTGCCATCATTCAGTGGTGGCGTTTCACAAAAACCTAAAGTATGGCATGAATCCTTCTGGCCATACAACCAAACCATTCCCAAATAATCACATTAGAGGCTAAAACAAAATGTGGACAAAATCCATTAAAAGAACTTAACAACAATACAAACTCAATGCAAATATGCTATTGAAACAGACAGCCCTATAAGCCTTCACTGTGTCCTAATCAGCTGCAGATCCAGTCGTCCGTTAACACTTATGTCGTTATAGTCCGAGCCGCGTTCCACTTTATTCCTATGGGTGACATCAAGCGACTTCAACGCTTTAGCACAGCATTCCGGGAAGGCAGCGCTGCATTTGAACCGATTTGAACGCAGAAATGACGGGAAGCTTCACAACATCGCGGATCTCCACGGTCACTGCTGTCACAGGACTTCACCCAATCATACCAAAGAAGTGTGTTTTTGATGGTCTCAGCGATAAAGGTTCACGGTCGTGCTTTGGAAGCAGCCGGTGAGTTAAACTGCTCCAAATGTCTATGTTGTTGGCTATCGTCACGTGAGTAAACATCAGTAAACGACACGATCGTGTATAGTTAATTTATTAATGGAGCATGCGATCTATGGTGTGTGTTTAAATATGTTTGTTTAGCTGACCACTATAGGTGTCAGTAAAACCACCCAATCATAAACCTAGCGTTCTCACAAAGCGTGCTTCGTCATTCAAATGCGCTAACGTTACTCCATTGTTGTTCTATGTATAACGTTACACTAGTCTGACGTGCAAAACCGCTTTGCTTGCTACTGCTAAGGTTTAGTGACATACAATAGTCCATAAACCGAATCATGTCCTCATAAACTACGAGTAAACACACACAAATGTTGACAGGTGGTTGACATGTGAAATGTTGACAAATACAGTACATACCACAGAGACGGACGTCCTGATGATGTTGCTTCTCCTGTTCAAATTATTTCAGCCTCCGGATCTGATTCTGGATCATATATGTATTAGCTGAATCTGATTTAGGGTAGCATTTTCTTCTCCACGCTTGAGGACGTCACCGCTTTGTGGGTGCCCGTCATTCTTTAGCTCCGCCCACACGATACGCCTCCAGGCGCTCATTTTTTTCCAGAAAGACTCGGTACAGCCTATATTTCTTTTATAAATATAATAAAACTAAAGACTTTTTCGGAGATATGAAGGATGCAATACTATGTAGGTACTCAAGATTGACATGAGATTGACTGAAACGGTCATTCTATTTTATAATAGTTTTTATTTCTGCAGTGTTGTGACCCAACGCTGCATCTTTATTGTTATCACTCTGAATGGGCCGTAAAACATGTTTGCATGAAACAGACTATGACGCTGAAATATTGACTGAATTTAAAATATATTTTAGTAAAAAGACTAAATTAAAACTGTAAACATGGATTTGCTGTTTTATTGCCATTTCCCAGCTTCTTTTTTAACTAGTCGCTGAAATCAGTGGCTTAGCTGTTAGTTTCGCCAGCTATAGGAAACATCAATACAGTAATTTCAACATATGTCTGCAGTAAGAACATTTAGACATGCAGAGCATGCTGATGACGAAATGTATGTAGTGGGCCATAATTCTCTGTACTTTTACACTTTGATCTTTTTTTCTGCAACTTTACAGCTATAATTATCACTGCCATTTGCTCAATGGAGCTAAAAACCAGTTTGGCTCCAGCTTTCACTTCAGTCATTCATTATTGCCTTTCACTGACAGCATGTTTCAACAAGTACCAGTTTAAAAAAGCACAAACATACCTGGCTTGTCATTTACTTCAATACGCTGGGCCAGTTCACAGCTTTTAATTTAACGGGTGTCTTGTCCACAATACCAGATGTGAGGTCAAAAAAATGCTTTTGTTTCATTTGCTGGGCCAGTTTGTTTGTTGTTGTTGTTGCATGCAAAGTTAATTATCATGTTTGGATGTAGTTTTCCAGATTTGAGTGACATTTGGAAATTAACATTGAATGGTTTCTCTTTTCGTAGAACTTTCCTGTGTTCCTGATTTTCATGAGAATGACTCATTTCATTTAGAGTGAGCTCTGACACTGTTGCTAAGGAAACCATGGCTCTGGTTTTGATTGGCTGAGTTGTATCTAGGCAGTGAGACACCATTGCTGCTCTTTACAACATCACGCAATAAGCAGAGGGCAGCACAGAGAACAAAACTCCTTTGGTGTTTTTATTTAAAGGTTTTAATGTTGGTGATATTGGCTAACTCTTTATCATCTATGGTACAGTAATGTAAGAGTGAAGTATGTCAAAATGATATAATACGGTGGCTCTCAGCTTCATTTTCACACAGAAACCAACATTATGTTTTTAGCAAACAAAATTTGTTCTTAAACTCAGACATTGATCAATATCTTGAACTACATAAACCTAATATTTTTTACATGACACAGATTAATGCACTATTTTCACAGACTGTGATTGTTTCCACAGTTATTAACATTTTAAAAATATATTTTCATTCTTTAAAAAACTGTACATGTACAGTGCATATGGAAAGTATTCATAGCACATAACTTTCCACATTTTGTTGTTATAGCCTTATTACCAATTATTCAATTACTTTCCTTAAAATTCTTTAAACAATACCCCATAATGACAACATGAAATAAGTTTGTTTTGAAATCTTTCCAAATCTATTTAAAAAATAATAATTATCATGTACATAAGTGTTCACAGCCTTCTACTTTGTTGAAGAACTGTTAGCACCAATTACAGGCTCAAGTCTTTTTGAGTATGATGCTAAAATCTTGGCAGTTTTTCCCATTGTTCTCTGCAAGACCTCTCAAGCTTCATCAGATTGGATGGGAAGCTTCTGTGCACAGTCATTTTCAGATCTCTCCAGAGATGGTCAATCGGGTTTAAGTCTGGGTTCTGGCTGGACCACTTAAGAAGACTCTACTTTTACTGAGGAGTGGCTTCCGTCTGGCCTTTCTACCATACAGGCCTGATTGGTGGAGTGCTGCAGAGATGGTTGTTCTTCTGGAAGGTTCTCCTCTCTCCACAGAGAAATGCTGAAGCTCTGTCGGAGTAACCATTGAGTTCTTGGTCAGCTGTCAGACTAAGGCCCTTCTCCCCCGATTGCTCAGTTTAACGAGCTCTTTGACCAGCCCTGGTGGTTCCACAGTTCTTCCGTTTAAGGATGATTGCGACTGTGCTCATTGGGACCTTCAATGCTGCAGAAATGTTTCTGTACCCTTCCCCAGATCTGTGCCTCGAGACAATCCTGTCTTGAAGGGCTACAGACAATTCCTTGAACTTCATGGCTTGGTTTGTGCTCTGACATGAACTGTTAAAGCTTGAAACATACTCTGCAAGAACAAAGAAATTTTATTCGTTTTCTCGAGGTGGGAAGAACAAGAACAAAGTTCATTCTGGCCAGTGGATTCATACTTCACGAGAAAAGCAGGTGCCAATCATCTACGTTTCTCCAAATCAACCACACCCACTTTAAATGTCTAACCAATCACACAATAGTTCTCAGACACATGCAAGAAAAAAGTTCTGCTCAGGCGACGTGTCGAGAACAAGCTGCGAGGACTCCTAAACCTGGGCTGCGAGAACTTTTTTCTCTGTTCTTGTGGAGTATGTTACAGCCTTAATGTGAGGCCTTATATAAACAGGTGTGTGCCTTTCCAAATAACATCAAATCAACTGAATTTACCACAGGTAGACTGCAAGCAGGGTTGTAGAATCATCTCAAGGATGATCAGTGGAAACGGGATGCACCTGAGCTCAATTTTGAGTGGCTGTGAAAACTAGTAAACCCTGCTTGGTAAGTGTTTCTTAAGCCCTATTCGGACGTTAATTGTTTCTCATGTGGACGCCCGTAAAAATACATTTGCATACCACCTCACTGATAAAAACTTGTGCATTCAGATGGTGATTTATTCCCGGTGAAGGAGTAAGTTTTGTGATCATGCGCACCTGGGAACGCTGCTCATGTGGTCAGCCGAATGATTGTTTGTCTGATGTAAAAATGTCATATGCTTGGAATAAAATATTATCTAATTTTATTTAAATCTGTTATGTAATTAAATATGTAAATTAAAAAATATGTAATTTTTTTTTAAATGAGCGGAATACTAAAAAATGTAACCTATAACATTAATTACTGCCGCAATAGCGCCTCATTTCAAATGTTGACATGTTTTTTTCTTTCTCTTTTGAGCAGTGATGATAGCTTATTCGTGTAAATACTGTCCAGCATTTCAGTAATAAAAGTGTAGGCTTTAGATCTTTAAAATGCATCCAAATTACAGGAAAACGCAATGATACAGTACTCCGCTTTGGTTAAAAATGATATAAACAGTTAATTTTGAAACTATCTTTTCTTGAAAATTCAGAGATGTGGATTCGGACTGCAATTAAATCACCACACGACCTGGGTGTTTGTCAAAAAACGGTTGGCAATTTGGCCGGGGATTTTTATGCGGGTGGTGGGAGAAAAACACTGACATTCTGGATTCAGATGGCAATAAATTAAATTGGGATTTACTGTCTTGGTTTAAACAAAAAAAATGGGGCGGTGTTAATAAACCTATGTATTAAATATAGTTGCATGCAGTAATTATGGGATCAAGCCCTTACTATTTTGACATATTTGGCCATATGATTTCATTAGGGAACGTTATGGACATTGCATAATTCAGATTGTTAAACTCTAATCTAGATACACACTAAATTTGAATCAAACAATCTTCAAACATCTTGCCTGATGCTTTCCACAGCACTCCATTTATTTGCCTTAAATGGCCTAATTTCAGAGAGTTGAGATTTTGAAGCCAAAACTGATTTTTTTTTAATTTGCAAACTTTTAATTTGTTCCTAAATAAAATAATTATGTCTCTAAATGTAACAATGACATTTGATCCCAAAAGTCCCTAGTAATCTATAGTCACCAATATTTAGATTTCTGACAAACTGATCAAAAGTTATGAGTAAAAATAGATGCTCATGACCTGTTGGTTGCACTTTTAACACATTTGGCATGGACACTCAGACCATGGTGCGGATGAAGCATATCAAGTTTTGTTTCGATTGATCGAAGCATTGCCAAGAGACTGCCTCTGATCTGATTTGGGGTCGACATTGTTTAGTTTGCGACATTATAACTTTTGAACAAAGATGAATATCAAAAATGTTAATGCAAGATGTTGAATGTGATCAACATGAGGAGAGAAATCAGGTCTTCTAAGTAATTTTTTTCTAGAACAAACGGTTAAATAGTTATAACTGGTTGTTATGGCTTATTTTTGAACTGGTGGTTGTGCTATAAAGGTTTTTAAAGACCCCAAAGTTGTTCAGATTACTATTCATTCCTATCACTACAAGTTAGCCAAATTGCACCACTTTCTTACTTATGGCTGCAATTATAAAAGAATAATAGTAAAGATAAATAATAAGAGTACTTACAATTCCAATACAGGCTACAGCCCCTCCATTGCTTGCCCCCTAAATATCTCCTTTATTTAAAATATATTTTTCTAAAATGGACCTAGGGCTCATTTTTGGGTCAGTGAGAACAACTGATACAAAAATATATCACCTCTCAATAAAGATGATCCCTTTTCTATATTTACAGCACAGCCAAGAACAGAATATATGGATTTGTGGTTTCAACCGAGATTTTCTTTTAGGGGACAGACCAGGGGATTTTTCAGGACAGCCTTCAACTCACAACAACTCCAGGTTTTCATATCTCTTTCCAAACAGAGCATCCAAGCAGTCTAGGACTGACATATTATTTTAACTCCGTAGAAAGATTTCAAGTCCTCGCTCAAGGCGTCGTGATTCATAGATGAGATCTAAGAGGAGCTGAGAACGCCTCTCATGTAAATGTCTGCTTATGGACAGCACCTCACACAGCCTGCGCAGATTCTGTACATGGATTACTAGCTTAAGAAATCTGTCATTACTTACTCACTCTCATGTCATCCCGACCAGTATGACTGTCTTTCTTCTGTGGAACAAAAGAAGATACTTTGAAGAATGTTTGAACTATTTTTGTCCAATGACTTTCATTGTATAGACAACAAAAACTGATATATCTGTTTCTTATATCGTTGTTTTTGTGTTTTCACAGCCAGTAGAAAGTCATACAGGTTTGGAACGAAATGAGATGAGTAGAGGATGACAGAATTGTTGTTTTTTGGCTGAACTGTCCCTTAAATTCCACTTAGTCTCTAAATGAGAAGATACCTCTTGTACAGCTGTGTCTCAATGAATATGAGTTAGTGAGTAAAGTTGCTGAGGAAAAGCACTCCCACTCTGATTTGCCTTATGTTCTGCTCAGGGTCTCGATTCAGATTCCAGATATTTTTTTTAAAGAGATGTTCTAACCTGTCCTCTGTCCAGGTCTGGCAGTACACCCACGCTTTCTGTGGGTTGTCTGCGTGCATATTTATGTTCCAGTAATGCCTAAGAAGCAACATGAGTCACGAGAGTGGGAGAAAGAATACAAATTTGACACGGTAGCCCACACAAATAGTCTTGTTAGAAGAAAAAAAAGAATACACTACTTCATAATATTTCAATATTTGTGTACAAACTGATCCCTCAAAGGCACAGTTTACCCCAAAATGCAAATTCTGTTGTTATTTACTCACTCATGCGATTCCAAACCTTTATGACTTTCTTTCTTTCTTATATTTAGAAAATGTTTTTGGTTTGGTGACTATTGACTTTCATTGCATGAACAAAAAAAAACAACCTAATTCTTAAAATATCTTGTATTGTGTTCCACAAAAGAAGAAAAGTCATACCGGTTTGGAATGATATGAGGGTAAGTAAATGATGACAAAATTAAATTTTGGGGTTGAATAGTTCTAATAATCAAGTTGTCTTGTTCCATTCAAATTGTTTTGTCACTAAAATAAATGTTAAAATATTGGTGAAGAGGAGAGTAGCAACCATAAAGATTTATTTTACAAATTTGTGAGCTTATTCATTATTTGAGGTAATACATTAACTTTCAAGTTCTCTCAAAGTTCTTCCAGTAACATTATACGAGTTATCAGGTCTTTTGATAATGTTCTCAAAATGGTAGCACAAAAACATTATTTAATTTTTTTTTTCCTGAAATGTTTTAGTTGGACAATCATCTAACTTTTTTAATTGTTATTTGTTTCAGAACATTCATTCTCAACGTTCTCAAAATGTTTGAATAATGATAAAATGGAATGTTCCCTTAAAGTTTGCATAACCAAGAAAATTATTTTTCGTTAACATTCATGTACAAAGCTAATATGTTTTATACATAATATATACTGTACCTCCTGCCCCTAAACACTGGTGAATACATACACAATAGTAAGCAACATATTGTGTCAGGGAATATGGTTGTTTTACCATTCTGGAGACAGATATTTAAAAGGAAGCAAAACATTCTCTGAGAAAACCAAGAACAAAGCGTGAAAAGAGAATACTAGACTCATCGATGGTTTAATCTCCAAATCTAATTTAACAAAAGTTATAAGATGTAGGCTGTCAGCGAGCCGCCTGGCAACCCTTAGCAGGGAGTAAAAGAAGGTGATGTCCCTATGGACATCTGCCACCTCCGAAAGTGTGTTTCTCAGACTTGTTCACAATCTCAAGGTCAAGGATGAGAGGCGTGCATTTCCTCCCCCCACTGGTGAGTCAGCCTCCATTACACACACACACGCACACAAACACACTCACACTTCCAGCAGGGTGACAGCGGCGTGAGTTGCTTCGCCAGAGCACTTAGTGTGATGAGCCTGCCTGGCCAAACGCTTGTCTAAGTGCACTGAAAAACACAAGAAGATGTGTGCTGAGGCAATTCTGCCTTTCTCAGCATAGCACCACAAATCTGATTTTTCTCACCATTGAAATTTTCAGTCACATTTTCTTTTTCTTTTGCTTTGAATATCATTTACACTTTCACTGTCTCTTCACACCCAGACATTTTGTGCTGTATTTCCACAAGAAGCCTCATTGTGAGACCAAAAATAAGCTGATCTGCATTAGATTTCACCCCAAAATATTTGGATTCTGAGCGCCTACCCTCATCTGATTAACCACGGTTCTGTGTTTCCACCTTCAAATGGTCCGGAAAGATATCGTAGACTTGTTTTTCCAGCAGCATAACTGGGGAATGTGGGCTGCTGTTACTGTCTGACTTGATAGACTTTGTGCTCTGCTGCAGGAAAATGTGCTGATAAGTTGGTTTTCTTTTTTTCCTCCTTCAAGACAATACTCCCATTGAAGCCCACCAGTGAAGATCCATATCGTACATGGTTACTCAGAAAACAGAGTGTAATATTGCTGAAGGAAATGGCTTGGGAAGAGGTGGAGGTGGTTAGTGTGGTGGATGTACAAACAACAGGGAGCACAAAAACCCGCAACATATTTGCAAACCACCCGCTATTCATGATGTGTATGCTTCCCTTCGATCAAAGCAGAAGATTTGCTGCTGATCTGCTCATGTATTCGGATGTGAGGTATAGTGAACCAAATTCCGACAGGTTAGGAGTCCATTCTGGAGTCTGAATCACAGTGGTTCTTTTTTGTGAATTGGTTGCTAAAAAAAAGCAGGCAGCAAATTAATGTCTACAAGCTAACACAGTGATTGAAGTAAGTAAACAAAATTGAATTAATTAGCACATTTACAAAAAATAAGTATACTTTAAATCTATTTTATAATGTATTAAGTATACTAATATCAATGTATTAATAGTATGCTTGTAAGCGTACTATTTTAATACTTATTTCGACTAAATTATCCCACATGGTTTCTAAAAGTTTACTTCCAAGTGTACTTAAAATTGAACAGTAGTGAGTACAATAGTTTAGATTTTTAGTTTTTAAATCTTAGGTTTTATTGCAGTATAAATAGTTGTATTGCAACTATTTTGTGAACTTTACTACATTGAACTTATAGATATGCAGTTCACTAACTATAAGTCTACTACTAGTTCCTAGTACACTTTGAAGTACACACTCAATAAACTACCAGTTTTTATACTCAAAGTATACTTGTAAGTTTACCTTACATGACAACGAGATGCGTTTAGCCATTGTTTAAATTCACCTAAATAGTGTTTTAGACGGCTAGCTGTATCTTGCGCTGAAGTCCCGTGGGAACTCAGTTGTAGCCGGAAAAAAGGTAAATAGTCCAGTTGGGAGGAGCGTCGTGTGTGTGAAGAATGATCTCATTGCTCTGCTCATCAGCTATCAGTATCAAATATGTCCAAAAGAAGTGGTTTTCGATTCTGATCTGCTAATCCGAGAACCGCTGTACGTCCGGTTACACGCACATGCTCAGTATCAGCTGCTCGTAAGTTCATCAGATCTCTCAGCAAAACATGTCTCAGTTCAGTGAACGGTTAGAGTTACAACATATAATTCAAGATATTTCGTTTAAAATATTTGGACGGACTGTCAGAAAGTTAATAACTAAAGGAACTTGTGTGGTCAGCGCTGATTTGAGACACAAACCGTTTAGAACGATTCAGTCTGATTTGATGAACTGGTTCGCCCGGTTCACTAAAAAGAACCGGTTAAAAAGAACGATTCGTTCGTGAACCAGACATCACTAGAGTGATCATCCTATCGGGCTCACAAGTGAAGAAGAAATGGTTCACGTTTGTGCCTTTCCGAATTGTGGCAACAGAATGTGAACATTTGCAGCGAACACTTGACTAGCTTACACAGACACAACACAGCGGGGCCGGTTGAAGAAAAATGCCATTCTGTGGTTGAAGACGGGTGCAACCAGTATGGAGGTAATGTAAACTTTATTTATCCTTTCATTTGGGCACACACGGCTTGAGGAAAGATGCTTTACACACACAATGCTCTTCCCAACTGGACTATTTGCCTTTTTCTGGCTACAACCAGAAGCCAGAAAAAGGCTTGAGTTCCCACGGGACTTCAGCTCAACACTACAGCTAGCCGTCTAAAACACTATTTAGGTGAATTTAAACAAGTGGCTAAACACATCTTATCATGTAAGGGCCCTGTTCATGTTGTATGGACATTTTAGTTGCATTTTGTGTCTGTTAAGAGGCACCAATAAGCCCTTTACGTTTATGCCCCCGTAACTGCCATTTTAGCTGAGTGGGGGCTCTGGGCATTAATTGTAACAGCTCCGTGTTGCAAGCACCAATCCGGTTTGTTTTTATTTTATATATATATTTATATATATATAGCCTGTACTCACAAAGGTATAACGATCAAGATTAACTTAAAAATTCCCCGGAGTTCTCCTTTAAGTATATCTCGATCAAAAGATTAAGTAAATGTATAGCCCAAATATACTCTGACTTTTCTGTATACTTGCCAGTATAAGCCAAGTAAACTCAAGTTTTATTAAGTATATCTACACTGTCAGAAAAAAACGTACATTTCTGGCACTAGGGCGGTACCCTAAGGTACAAAACCGAAAAGGTACTACTATGTACCTTTAAGGTACTAATTTGCACTCTTAAAGTACTGATATGTACCTTTTAAGGTATTAATATGTACTTTTTCACTTTTGTACCTTATGGTAGAGCCCCAGTGACAGCACTGTACCTTTTTTTCTGAGAGTACATGTAAAATATTGAGTATTATTCTGAGTTAAGTATGCTCTCTTATGTTTAGCCTGAATATACTAACATTTAAATATATAATAATATACTATGAAATACAAGTAACTACAATACAATAATATACTATGAAATACAAAATATGAAATACAAGTAATGCTGGTAATGGTTTAGAATGACAATATTTACATGACTGATTCAAACCAGTCGAACAGACATTACTGACTTTTCTTATATAAAATATATAAAAAAGCCAAAAGTGTCTATTTTAAGGAATTTTAATTGGATTTTTTTTGGGAAACACTTTGCTTTGTTTGTATTTCCATCACAAAGGACTTCGCTAAGTACCATTTACAGTAAGTGTTTGCTAACTTGAAGCTTTGCCGTTAATTGATTAAATTGCCTGAGCTAGCTATCAGTCACTCACACTGATTTATTTCCAGGATAAAACCTGATTTCTCTGTAGAGACGGATGGGGCTAAAACCTGCTAAGGGGGTTAACATAAATGCAGACATATCAGAAACCTTTGTTTTGCCAGGTTGGATCCTAGCAGACACACTGTTTCATCTTTCTTCTTTTCAGCTTTTGGGAACTATGAGAAGAATTTGGGTCAGCGAGAAGCCTGCTGTACCTTAAGATGGAGGTTTCCCCGCCTTCTCTCTACCGGCAGCTTTAAAATATAGATGATGTATTACCGCTGCGAGCTCCCAGAGGATGCCAAGACTAGCACTGGCGTGGGGGAGGGGAGACGGGGTTTGTGCTTTGAAGCTTAGTTCTGTGTATTCACTGCTCATCTCAGTAATATACAGCTAAATGAGATGGTACAAAAATGATCACTAAATGGAGTCAAGCCCTTGGAGTCTATGATATGGATGTATTTTTATTGGCATACAAATATAAGGGTGGATTGAGAATCTGGCAAGGACATGGGGTGATATTCATTTGCATATTATTAAAGTAAATTTGTTGAGCTTATCAGCTACCGCTGTATGCTGTAAAATTGTGATTAGATGACTGCTTGTCTTGTAGGGTTTACTTGGTGGAAATGCCCAATGCAGGACAGTATAAGCTTTTTCTAGGATAATTTTGTGACTCTTGTGATTTCACTAACATAAACCAAACGAAAATGCAAAAATAATGTCAAGTGCTTTATTTTGGCAGAGGTGGGTAATGAAATACATTTACTTTGTTACATTTACTTAAATATCTTTTTGGAATATTTTTAAATGTGGTTATTTTTACTTTAACTCGAGTACATTTCTAATGAAAAAAACTTGATTACACTGTGCAACATTCCTCTCATTACTTTAGTTTAATGCAATAGGCCTACATGTTATGAAAAAAGGAAAAAATGATTTACCAAACTCTATCCCTGCATCCCAATTCACATACTATCCATACTAAATAGGATTCGAAAATATAATTAGTATGTCCTAAACCGTAGTATGCTGAAAAGAGTATTCCAAAGATACCCGGATGGTCTACTATTTCAGAATTCGAATTGCGGATAGACACACTCTTAACGGCTGATATTGCCCACAACCCTTTGCGACTTGGATGAGGATTCGATTAGAACTACAAAAAGGGTTTAAAAAAACTACAAACATGACGGATGTGAGAGTCAGACAGTCAGATAAAGGTTTGAGTGATCAATTATCAGTATTTAACCTGACGAAAATATATTCAGTGCTATCCATTTTATATTACTTATAAAAGTTAGTATATAACTTTTGTAATGACACGTTTAGCAATTAACTTTTAAAGTGGATGGATGGATAGACAGACGGATAGACTGTATGTATATATGCTCTTCTTTTGAACTTACTAAAACCCCTGGCAAAATGTATGGAATCTTTACTTTACTTTACAGCTTTTTTACTTTACAGCAAATCACAGATATGACACAAAAAAAAGTTTGTTTAACAGCTTAACATTCGGGCTTCATGAAACATACTTCAAGAAAAGTTACTGACAATTTATATATTAATGGCAGGTCTTTTTCAAGTATTTTAATTTTGAACTCACCAACCAAAAACTAACCCAGAGTTAATCTCTAGAGGGGCCATTGAGTTGAATCACTCATGTTGAGGAAAAAAATATGGAATCAACAACAACAAAAATAGTACTCTGTTGCTCCTCCTTTGGCTTTTATGACAGCCTGAATCCCTTGAGGCATGGACTGCACTAATGAAAAACAATATTCCTCATCAATCTGGTTCCACCTTTCTCGAATAGCAGTTGACAGATCAGCTTTGCAGGATGGAGCCTTATCATGGACCATTTTTTTTTATTTCCACCATGAATTTTCAATTGGATTGAGATCCGTAATGTTTGCTGGCCATGTCATTGAGTTGATATGCCTTTCCTGAAGAAAAGCTCTAACACTCTTTGCTCTGTGACAAGATGCATTGTCATCCTGAAAAATGACTTCACCATTACTAAAGTCATTTTCTATGGATGGAATGAGAAAAGTGTACAAAATTTCAATGTACACCGGTGCTGTTGAGGTAATGATCGCCATCTCCCCTGGTTCTTTACCTGTCATCCAACCCCATATCATAAATGAGTTGGGGAATTTGTTTGATTTCTTCAGGCAGTCATCTTAATATGTTTCATTAGAACAGCGCTACAGAAAAGTTCCAGCATCATCTCCTTGACCAATGCAGATTTCTGATTCAAACATTGACTCCTGTTTCCGCCCATTTGTTTTTCATTTGTTTTGTTGTGCATTTTCTGTTTTCAAGGCATATTGCTTTAAGTTTTCTATCCTGACGTTTTGACGTCCTCCTTGGTTTGCCTGTATGTTTCCCTTTTATTACCTTCCCATTTATTTTATATTTGCACCAGATTTTAGACACAGCTTGACAACTTCTTTGGCCACATTCTGTGTTGAAATTCCTTGCTGAATTAGTTGTATAATCATTTCCATTGTTTCAACTGACAACTCTGTTGTTGGGGCCATGTTTCCTTTCAATTAGCCTAGTCCAATAGCTTGTTAAGATGTGTAAGCACTCCCTTTTAACTACTGACTAATTAGCATTTTTAGACATGTCCTGGTATTTGTTTTACAAATGGAAATTAAAAGATGATTCCATATTTTTTTTTCTCAACATTGAGTGATTCCATACTTTTTTCCTCTACTTAATCTGGAAAAAGACACACCATTAATATATAAAGTGTCAGTGACTTTTTTGAAGTAGGTTTATGAAGCCCGAATGTTAAGCTATTGAACAAAAACATTTTGTGTCATATCTGTGATTTGTTTGTTTGCTGTAAAGTAAAACAGCTGGGTGAACATCCTCTAAAAGTGGAGATTCCATAATTTTTGCCAGGGGTTGTATTCATTTAAGAATCCTTAGAGAGTCATGGCATGAGAAATCAAATCTGCCTTAATCTTTTGGCATGTAAGAGGTTTTTGTTCCATTTAAAACATCCTGCAAGTGCCATAGCTTAAAACATTCTCCTCATTATAAACAAAGCATTTATTTAACCAAGCTCCAAAAACTGTTTGTTTTGATATTGCAGGATCTGTAATGTCACACATGCAATATAGTTGCCTTTAGTTGTACAGTATATAACTAACTCCAGAGTAGTTATGCATCATCGCATCGTAGGCCCCACCCACTGGTATTCAGTCACTTGTTCACACTCTGACATTTGTCTGCACTGGATGCGTGTCAATAGAACACATAATAACCACTGATGCTGTCTATACTGGACGCAATACAGATGCGCGTTCACTTCCTCACCTGCTCAACACACTTGAGTCTGTCGATAACAGGACAAATGGAAGAGTGAAAGAATGTTTGCTTTGACACATCCAGTTTAAACAGCCTGTTTGAGTTTCTGTACAGACTTCAGAAGGATCCCAACATTTTCAACATAATAGCGATAAATTATTATTCTGCAGCAAATCTGCATAATTAGAATGATTTAATGTTGTTGAAAATTCAGCTTTAACATCACAGTAATTAATTACATTTAATATATATATATATATATATATATATATATATATATATATAATATATATATATATAAAATATGTATGTTCAAATAAAAAACGTATTAAGTTACAAACTATTTAATAATATTACTATGTATTACGTTACAAGTATTTAATAAAATTACTATTTTTATTCAAATAAATGCAGCCCTGATGAGCTGAGAGACTTCTAAAAGCATGAATCATTTAATTGTGCATATCCAACCAGAATTAAATAGCAGAATTAAATAAAATCTTACTGACCCCAAACTTTTCATTGAACTTCAGAAAACTGTAAGTGTTTTCTGTAAACCATTCGAGTAAAACGTACAGTGTATACACATTGAATCAGATTCCATACAGTTTTTGTGGTAGCACACTACGGCTGAATAGAAATACTCTGATGTCTTTAAATGTCAAAACTGACAGAGTTTTTGTTCTAGGAAACAAATCCCGCTTATCCTTGTGAATTCTGCTCTGAGTGGAGACCGATGAGGGAGGTCATTCACAGAGCATTGCCAGGTTATGACAGCGAAATTTCCATTGTGAATGGAAGAAAGTCCAACTAAAACCTTCTGGACGGCTTTGTTGCTCAGAACAAATAGAGCAAGTCTGTTTCCTTTTCTGACGAGAACTCTGCACTTGATCCTCATGAGTAAACCATCTGTGGGCATTGTATCCCAGATCAGATAATGCAGGTTTTTATTTTTATAAGTCACTGATCAAGAATGTTCTTCATAGGGTCATTAGATTATGTCCTTAATTGGAAAAAGAGAAAGAGTAAGCCTTTTTAAGTCCTTAGTGCACTTGGTATCTCTATAAAAGGCCTGCCGGTGAGTCAGTGTCAGAGCTTGACTGCTCATGCGGGTGCAAAAAAAAAAAGTAACACTTTATAATAATGGTCATTAGTTAGCATGAACTTATAATGAACTGCACTTATAAAGCATCTATTTATCTTTGTTAATGTTAATTTTAACATTTACTAATACATTATTAAAATCTTGTTAACATCTTTCATGTATAAAAACCCATTTGTGTGAGGAAAGTGTAAAACTAGAAATGCTTACGTTCTGTATATGGACACACTTTATATTAGGTGGCCTTAACTACTCTGTACTTACATTTTAGTTAATCTTAATTTGATAGAATGCACTTATTGTGTACATATATGTTTTATATAACTTATTTTTTAATACCTGCATGTGATTACACCTAACCCTACTCACTTACCCATCCCACCACACCTGTCCCTAACTTTACCATTAAACTTACCCATCCCACTACACCTGTCCCTAACTTTACCATTAAACTTACCCATCCCACTACACCTGTCCCTAACTTTACCATTAAACTTACCCATCCCACCACACCTGTCTCTAACTTTACCCTTAAACTTACCCATCCCACCACACCTGTCTCTAACTTTACCCTTAAACTTACCCATCCCACCACACCTGTCTCTAACTTTACCCTTAAATTTACCCATCCCACCACACCTGTCTCTAACTTTACCCTTAAACTTACCCATCCCACCACACCTGGCTCTAACTTTACCCTTAAACTTACCCATACCACCACACCTGTCCCTAACTTTACCCTTAGACTTACCCATCCCATCACACCTGTCCCTAACTTTACCCTTAATATTACCCATACCACCACACCTGTCTCTAACTTTACCCTTAAACTTACCCATCCCACCACACCTGTCACTAACTTTACCCTTAGACTTACCCATACCACCACACCTGTCCCTAATTTTACCCTTAAACTTACCCATCCCACCACACCTGTCTCTAACTTTACCCTTAAACTTA
Organism: Pseudorasbora parva; assembly: GCF_024679245.1. Lineage (NCBI taxonomy): Eukaryota > Metazoa > Chordata > Actinopteri > Cypriniformes > Gobionidae > Pseudorasbora > Pseudorasbora parva. The sequence continues at coordinate 19,646,292 of NC_090193.1, read as the reverse complement.
CCCATCCCACCACACCTGTCTCTAACTTTACCCTTAAACTTACCCATCCCACCACACCTGTCTCTAACTTTACCCTTAAACTTACCCATCCCACCACACCTGTCTCTAACTTTACCCGTATCCCACCTCAATATCAGCCAAAGTGTTTTGTAACACAGTATGAACACAATAAGTACATTGCACTTATATTTTGATGTAAGTACATAGTAGTTAAGGGCACCCGACCCTGTGTGTTTGTGTGCGTGCGTGTGTGTGTGCGTGCGTGCGTGCGTGCGTGCGTGCGTGAGTGCAAGTGTGCGTGTAAAAAAAACAACATTGTAATCAACAATACCATAAAATATAAATACAACGCATATACATTTAAAGTATTTCACAACAGTGTTTATTGTATCGTTGATTGCATAATTGATTATTTTTTTCATAAAACCTTTACTATCCCTTAAAACCCCTGGCATAAACAGCATACAAATAAATAAATAAAAACAAATATACCTAATAATATATATTCTAAAGTCACTTTATTTGGCGTCCACTGACATCTGTCACAGAGAGCTTATGTTTTTGTGTTCATGAGCTCTTCTTTGTGTTTCATTGTAGTAGTGTACAGGTTTTATGTAATTTTTATGTTAATTTATAGTCGTACATTCACGGTTTTCTGTATAGGTGATTAGTTCATTTGTGGGTGTTGAAGAGCTTTGAGCGCGTTCGGATGTGCTATTTGACTGAATGAGTAATCTTGTGCTCTATCTTGCATGCGCTCTGTGCGTGGGTAGTTTTGGGAGATTATTGTGTGTGTGTGTGTGTGTGTGTGTGTGTGTGTGTGTGTGTGTGTCACGCTGCAGTATTTTTTTGTTACCTCTCTTCTTCTGTTTTCATTTGGACTTTCTTTCCTTTCCTCCCAGAGCATCAACACATGACTGCACTGCAAAAACTCCATCTTATGTGACATTTCCTCTCTTCGCAAGTTTTAAAAATAAATGAGCCACAGTGTGCGAGGAAGCTGACAAAGATAAAAAACAAACAAGCTGTGAACTCTAGCTTTCTCGTCATAAGACAGAATTAGTAATATTAATTCTATATTTACCAGCTGATGGTGTGAACCCATTTATACAGCCTTTAGCTTGTGTGTGCAAGCATGTGTTTGCTTGTGTGTGTTTCCACCAACCCATGAACTTGACATATGGTAGTGAAGGGTGGATGCCAAGTACCTCACAACCTGCCTGCACAGGCAGAGAACAAGATGCCTTGTGTTTACACACACACACACACACGCACGCACACGCACACACACACACACACTTTCAGGAGTTTGGCTCCAACATGCCTTGATCATAATCTGACAAGCCATGTACACCACTGATACACACACACACGTGTACACGTTAATGTCACCAAACAGTTGCACTACAACTTTCACACATTTAAAAAAAAATGTATTACAGTGTCTTATTTACTAAGCACCCACGATCCAGTTAAACCAGGCAAATAGCTCTACATTGTTAGTGTTATTCACTAAACTATAGGACTAAATTTAGGACTTATACTTTTGACTTGCATCTTTTTGGAGTGCAGTTTTAACATAAATGGAAAATGTAATTATATTTGTCGGTCATGCATAAGTGAAACAGGAAATGGACATTTTGTATGCAAATCAAATACAGGTCACACTTCAGATTAGCTGTTTTCTGTATTTTTCATTTGTAAGTATGAAGTAGGTAATGTACTTTTGTTTGAAGTGGGATACAGGAAAGGGTTGGTGGTATAGTTAGGTTTAAGGATGGGTTAAAATGGTAGAGAAGAGTCAACAGTGTAATTATAGATCTAATTACAGATGTAAGCATTTAATATAAAGTGGGACTCAAATACATAAATCTTAAATGCATATATATATATATATATATATATATATATATATATATATATATATATATTTTTTTTTTTTTTTTTTGTATATATATATATATTATTTTTTTTTGTAAATATAATTAAATGTACATTTTTGATTAGCTCACAGTGTGGTAGTGTTGTGCTACAGTAAAGTAAAATGTTGTAAAGTTCTGTTAACCTTGTGTTTTTTGTTGGCCTGTACATGATTTGTGCACTTCATTTAGTGACTCAACAATGCAGCGTGTTTAAATAAATGTGGATCTCAGTGAAATCCCATTTCGGTGAAGTAATGTTTTGTCTTCCTCCATCCTTTTCCACTCCACCCCTATGAAACAGTCTTTAGGATTTCAGCCAGTGATCTCAAAGCTCTTTTAGGAACTTGTCAAGGCAGCACCAACATCACACATCGAATGCCTTTGATTTAAAAGTGGTAAGAGCCTTTCTGAAATCCAGGAGGCCATCAGGAGAAGAAGAGAAACATGATACACTTCCTCCACTAGCAGCCAAACATGAAATTATAACCAGAAGCAACAGATGTCTAGTTAACTTGCTTTGTATATAATATAATATTTGAGCCATATCACATGGCTATGAGTGTGATATTGCATTTATACAACAGTTTAAATGACCAAATGAGTAAATAAAAAGAAACAACAATGGAGTGTCTTTTAAAAACTCTTTTGTGCAGAACTACTTCTGCCACTGGTTCAAACGTGATTCAAAGTTGACAGTTTAACAGTTGAGCCCAAGCCTCCGTTACTAATTTTAAATAATTTTTAGATATAATTAAATAATTTTAAATATGATGAACTTGCTTGACCGCCATGACAGTCGCTTTAAGCAGAGTGAAGCAAACAGTGAAACGTTACAGTGCTGATAGTGGGGGAACATCACACAGCTGGAAGAAGTTTGGAACCACCAGGGCTCTGAGCAATCAGGGGAGAAGGGTTTTAGTAAGAACGGTGTCCAAGAACCCAATGATCACTCTGTCAGAGCTTCAGCATTTCTCTGTGGAGAGAGGAGAACCTTCCATAAGAACAACCATCTCTGCAGCACTCCAACTTTCAGGCCTGTATGGTAGAAAGGCCAGACGGAAGTCACTCCTCAGTAAAAGGCTGCCTGGAGTTTGCCAAAAGGCACCTGAAGGGCTCTCAGACCACAAGGAACAAAATTATCTGATCTGATGAAATACTTTGGCCTAAATGACAAGCATCATGCCTGGAGGCGTCATCATGAAAACCTGCTCCAGAGTGCTCTGGACGTCAGACTAGGGCGAAGGTTTCTCTTCCATCAGGTCAACGACCCTTAGCACATAGCCAAGATAACAAAGGAGTGGCTATGGGAAAACTCTGTGAGCTTCTTGAGTGGCCCAGCCAAAGCCCAGACTTGAACCCGATATAAACATCTCTGGAGAAAATGGCTGTGCACCAACGCTACCTATCCAACCTGATGAAGCTTAAGAGGTCCTGCAAAGAAGAATGAGAGAAAAGGCTCAAAAATACTCAAAAAGAATTGAGGCTGTGAGGCTTGGTGCCAAAGATGCTTCAACAAAGCATTGAGAATAGGCTGTGAACACTTATGTACATGTGATACATCATTTTATTTATAATTTTATTTATATTATAACTTATTTTATTTTTTTTATAAATTTGCAAAGATTTCAAACAAACTTCTTTCACGTTGTCATTATGGGGTATTGTTCGTAGAATTAAGGAGGAAAAATAATGAATTTGATCCATTTTGGAATAAGGCTGTAACAACAAAATGTGGAAAAAGTGAAGCACTGTGAACACTTTCCGGATGCACTGTACAGGAGTGCATATGAAACCACTATATAAATGCCTCATTCATTCATTCATCACTATAGTTTAAAGATACAAAACATGCACATGAACTTTCTTCAGTGTTTAAAGTGTTCTGTGTTAAGTCCTTTCTCCGAAATCCTTGTGCAGCATCAGAGTTCCTGTGGCGTACAAACTTTCAAGTTCAAAAAGAATGACGTGCTTTTCATGTGTCTGTACACAACATCTGAGGCTCTCGGGTCTCACACACAAAACCCGATCTCCGCAGCGCCTGGAGAAGACCTGGAGAGGAGCCGTCACCTTGCCGCAATCAAAATGGCGAGTCAAATGGATTTGTTGATTAGGCATTTGAAAGTGGCACAGATGAGGGCGGAGATAATTGCAAGGGAAGATCAAAGACAGCGTGGTGAGCCCAGAGACGTTAAGCCCCATGCTGGATTTATCTTTGAGATGCCAGAGCAGAACACCCCTCTAAAGGCTGTGCATATTTTTAGCAAGAAAGCACTTCCTCTGAACCACTGCTGACTGTTAGGGCTCAAAGACATTTTCCGAAGCTATTTGATGCGAAGATATCGCCGAAATTATCAATAGTTTTGTTCCGCTTTCTTTAAGACTATGAGACACAGCACTTCCCCTATGATTTCATTTCAAGTATATTTATATAAAGAAATCTTACGTATCATATCTGCATTTTTAGCAAATTTTTCTCGGTTAATAATTACATGAATGTACAAAAAATTACATGAAAGCTGATGATTGATTGTAATAAAGCAATAATTGGACAATAGAATGCTTTACTATGAGAGCATTGTTATGTGTTGAATTGACTTGATAATCCACAATAAAGAAAGCTTGATGCAAGTAGTATGAACACACAGAATGATGAGGAACAGGTGACAATAATCAATTAAATAATAAATAACGGGATCTTGACACATACAGCCACTAAAAAACTGAAGAATATCCAAATTAAGTCCGTTAACAAAGTACAATTCTCTCTCTCTCTCTCTCTCTCTCTCTCTCTCTCTCTCTCTCTCTCTCTCTCTCTCTCTCTCTGTTTTATTTTGGACCTCCTAAATAGATTCACACACATTCAATATTCTGTCAATGAGGCTCTTAAAAAATCTGAAGTATACCAGATTAAGGGGACAGTGGACAGATTCAAACAATGAAATACCTAAATGTTAAGTTTATTCATTTATTTTTACTCAGAATGTTCAGTTTAAAAGTTGTTTAGATGTTTACAGTGGTTAAGCTGATTCGGGAGCAACACTGCAGACAGACAAATTCTAAATTAGATGCAAGTCGACTGTAGATAACTTCCTCTCTTTCGAAAAGATCCAGCAGTCACTGGTTCCAGCTAAAAGACGCAGAGATTGCATTGAGGTAAATCAGCTATGGCAATATGGATAAATGTTTAGATAACGTTGATCCTTTAATTGCAGCGCTGAAATACGTGATGTAGGATTTAGTCACTTTGTAAATACTTATGTGTGATTGCGGAATATTGAAAGCTCTTGAGATAAATCATCAGATGAATGCAAATGATAAAGATCTCTAATCCTCTCTCTCTCTCTCTCTCTCTCTCTCTCTCTCTCTCTCTCTCTCTCTCTCTCTCTCTCTCTCTCTCGTTCTCTCTCTCTGTTTTATTTTGGACCTCCTAAATAGATTCACACAAATTAAATATCTTGTCAATAAGGCTCTTAAATTTGGACTGGAAAAAAAAAACACAATGTTGGCAGTGTAAACGAGGTCCAAAATGCCACACCCGCTAACAGTGGGTGAATTGAGAAAGCTTACCAGCAACAAATAGGTCACTGTGATTTCGGCCGCATATTTTGTTGATCCAGGAACAACATTTCTGTCTGAATATTTAGTCCTAGTCATATACCTACCCCTACATTATCCCTAAAATCAGAGGGAAATGATAGGTGGATAACACTGGTACAGAAGCATCTAAACTTAGAAGCCTAAACTTAAACTATAAACTTCTATAAACTATAAATCCATCTGGTTGATTGGAATGTTATTTCCAGGATCAACAAAGATGCTGATCCAGGAACATGTTGCACTTGGTGAAATTATGTTCACTGTAGCTGTCTTATCTTTCCCCCTTGCATATGATTAGCCTTTTAAGGTTAACCTTTTGTTAGTGTTGGGATTGTTAAAAAGTAGGTAGGTAAAAAATTTATATGCATGTTGTCTAGAAAAAAGAAAAGAACAACATTTTATTTTGGCTTGCATTTTGGATCCTGTGAATAAATGTATTCTAATTTCTTGGCTGATGCTCATGAGTGTCTCTGTTTTGTGCGTATTCATCAAAAACGTAATCAGTGATCAGACTGCTTTTGAATCTACACAGGGAGCACAACCTGCACAAACTATCTCTTGTAATTACATTGTGGTTTAATGAATGATGTTATGGAAACAAATGTATAATTAATGGGTTAAACTCTCACCTTGTGATTAATATATAATTACAAAGAACTTTGCACACTGTGATTTGGTCTCAGGAAACAGAATAGCTGATTCAATGCTCTTGTTTTCCTGTTGAACTCAGGAGACGGAACCAAATTAAAGGGATAGTTATCCCATAATTGAATCACCTTCAAGCCATACTAGGTGTATATGACATTCTTCTTTCAGACGAATACAATCATAGGGATTGTATTTAAAAATGGCTCTTCCCAGCTTTATAATGGCAGTGACATTCCTCTCAGTAGGCCTCCATGAAATACGTTATTCCAAGCATTCGCTGTCTTTTTTTCTAGGGAATGAAAGGGTTATTCATGAAAGGGCCTTCTGAAGAGCATCAATTGTTTGTTTGTTTTAAGAAAAATATCCATATTTAGCATGTTATTAAGTAAAATAAACTGCATCCCGTATTCAACTTACAAAGAAAGTGTAACACCTCTCGTAGTTCAAAATGCTTACGCTACATCTGACATCATCATTTGATGTAAGCTGATACTCAATACTCAAAAAAATCAGTTGTTCCAAAAAAAATTTTTTTTTAAGTTAAAGGGTTGATAAATTGAGAAATCAACTTTCCCTTGAGCTTTTAATATATAAAAGGTCATGGTAATATAATATTATTCCATAAGTTTCAGAGCTGAAAACTTCCTTTTTAGTCAAAGCAAAGCTTTTATAGACACCTTATCCAATTTCTTAACATTCTTATCCAATCCTAGCCGTGGCCGTGGGCGTTTACTTCCAAGTCTTCATTGCGGCACGCCCATCAAAACCCAGAGTTTAGAAGTCAGACTCAAAACCAGTGTAGAGAATAGCCTATTACATATTAGTTATGATGTTTTTGAATGTAAAAACAACACAAACATCATTAGTTGACCTCAGACAACAGTATAAAAAATGGAAAAAGCCAGTTCATGACACCTTTAAGAACTTGCAGATTTTTATATTATTTTATTTGAGTAAGCTAATTCATACATTTAACTTAAAAATTCCATCTAATCTCAAATTTTTAGTGGTGGAAACTTGACTATGTTTAACTAGCTAATTCACTGAATGCCACCTTGTTGAGTATTTGTTAAGTAGTTTGAACTTATTTGTTTAATTTGGCTTAATTAATTAGTTTGAGCGTTAGGGTTTTTCAGTTTAGGCTTATGCAAACTAAAAAAAAAACTGCATCAATCCAGCTCACCTGTTGTGTTGTTGGTTTGATTGGAATAAACTCAGCATGAAGATGCAATACATCTGCTAAATTATTAAATGTAAATGTAACTGCAATAAGTGAACCAAAAAACTACAATAATCAAGTAAATCTTTGGGGTAAATATTTTTTTCAGTACACTGTCAACTAAACTTTACCAGTGGTTTTATTGCCCACAGAGAAATGTTGCCCTAAAAATCAAGCCATTGAAACAGAATAAGACAGAAACTGAAGGAAAGAGACTCGGCAGTAGTCCTGCGGATAAACAACTTCTTTCCTCCATTCTGAGTGAACATCTGAAGTAGTCAGTGATGTCACTTTAGTCATGTCCTGAAGACAGATAACTGAGACACTAAATATAAATATACAAATGTATTTAAATAATTCAGAAAGATTTGTATGTTCCCAAACCTGCATGTAAGTACTTTTATATGCCTCCGTCAATCTGCACTGCACTTTTCAGCACAGATAATAATGAGATCAGCCTGAACATTTCATAGATCTTACAGATTAAAAAAATATCCTTGGGACGAATCTAGTGACATCAACTCTTTTCCCATGAATTTCCATTTGTCAGGGCAGAGATCCCAGACTTGAAACCTTAAGCTGCTGTTTGCTGAACACAAATGGAAGGAAAAATCTCAGTTGAATCTCAAAATTGGCTTTCGGTACCCAGAGCATTTAATCCGTATTGCATTATTTGAGTTTATCCCATTGGACAAAAATGTATGTTGATGATAAAATGCTCCATATTTATAGATCACTTTTCAAGCGGAGACAAAATAGCAGATAATTATGTTATTCTACTGATTACAGACACTAGTCTAACAGTCCTCAAACTGCTCAACCGACATCAGGCCAGACCCAATGACCATTTTCCCCTCATCCTTCATGAAAGGCTTTATCAGGCTCATGTCATGAGGGATTTTTCCCACTAATCACTATAGTTCAAGTAAACCGCTGAGATATGTACTTAGTACACAGTTTCTCTTTCTAGAATCGCAATGCTTTCAATTTCAGCCCTTTAGCCTTGTGCTAAACTGCACATATTTGTCTGTCAAAAGCATCGGGATGGATTAGGAAGACAACCACTGAAATTAGAGTCACTGTCCCACTGTAGCATCATACGGCTTGTCACCATTCCCCTAATGAGCTTGTATCTTTCTGGAAGCAGGCATTATCTGTTAAAGCCACACTCTGCTCCACTTACCAGAATTCAGATATTTTCACATTTCATAAACAAAAAGCACTCATGTGGGGAAAGCGATGACAGCTCTGAGAGAGCCGTGGGACGCCTACACTGATTCAGCGAAATGATTGGTGCGATGTGTCATGCCACCTGCTGTAAGCCGTACGCATCCCAACATCCCTAACCTGTTTATTTGAGCCTCTTAGGCCTCCTGTGAATTAGTATGCTGGGTGTTCTGGACGGGAGTAAGTGTGCTGGTCAACAGGAGTGAGTCACAGTTGTTTTGGGCCGCTGGGACAGAGGTTTTATGTGGCCTTGCCTGTGGTCATCATTGTAGCTTTGGTCACTGAGTCAAAACCCTGCTGTTTGGAGGAAAACACAACAATGTATACAGTGCTCGAAGTGGGTTGGTGCGTAGTGGTACAGGCACTTCTATATTTTAATCTGTAGCATTTGATAAAAGAGTAGACCATTTTATGCTTATGCTAAGACTTTGTTTAGAGTATAAAATGCTTTTGATTGAGGTTTCCACATCAAGTCAAAACAACTGGAAAAACTGGCTGAGAACTTCTTGATGAGGCTGTCTCTATGCAAGAGTGAGTTAGCACTTAACCACATGATCAGGATATTTTCCCTTGTTTCTTCTTATACTGTTGTTCTTCTATAATTACCTCAAAAACAGCTGTCTAAGCCTGGATGACATTTTAAAGTTAAAGAGGAGCATGTGTCTAGTAGCCCTTGACCTCCCCCCACCAGACTCACACCATCAGCCGCAATATATTAATTAAAAACAGTGCACTTACTCTTCTCTGTGTGTGTGTGTGTGTGTGTGTGTGTGTGTGTGTGTGTGTGTGTGTGTGTGTGTGTGTGTGTGTGTGTGTGTGTGTGTGTGTGTGTGTGTGTGTGTGTGTGTGTGTGTGTGTGTGTGTGTGTGTGTGTGTGTGTGTGTTTAGTATTGAATTTAGGGAGACATCAGAGACTCAGTGACTGGAAAACCCACATCAGGTTTCCTCAGCTTGTCTCCCACCCCATCCCCTCGCTCTGTTTCTCATCCAGTCTACAGCTCTCTCCTTGCAATAATGAAAAATTGACCTGCTAAGAGCGTCTAACCGCAACTCTCTCCCCAGAGGTCTCTCTCCATTACAGTCAATTTATGTATCTCACAATAGCTGTAGCAGACCTTTGTAATGTTTCTAAAGACAGTAATGAAGATCCATTAGGTGCTAGTAGGTATATGTTTTGAGGAGAAAGAGAAGACACCTATGGAGCATTAATACATTGCACTTCAGCTGCTGTTTCATTCAAGTTCACCAGCACTGCTCTTATGTCACCATGCTAATCAGTGAAATAGTAATTCTGAGAAATGCTATGGCCATACAGTATGCCATAAGAACTAGCCGCACTTAATACAAAATGCCACATACACATACTATATATAGCATGAAGTAACAGCATATTACATTTAAGAGTCAGATGTGTGATATTTATTATTTATATCTCCAAATTTCACAAACATTACCAGTCAGAATTCGAAGTGCCGATTGATGCACACTCTTACGGCTGATATTGCCCACAACCTATTGTGAGTTGGACAAGCATTCAATTAGAACTAAAAAACCTGGATAAAACGTGTTAAAAAACTACAAATATGGTGGATGTGTGAGTCCGTCGGTTAAGTAGAGAGGTTAATATTAAGGGGCTTGAGTGATCAATTATCAGTATTTAACCTGACGAGAAGATATTTATTGAATGTTATCTACGTTATATTTCATCTCCATCAGCATTGTGACTTTTACCTTTAACTTTATTAACTTCAATCACATCATTATATTAAAACTGCAAAAACACGAGGACAGTCTCTGCATTAAAGACCCACAAATCACAGATCAAAGTGCAAACTACATTTCTCCCTGATACAATTGGAAATTTTAACTATGATGATGATTTACAGAGCAGCTTAAACGGTGGCAGGTTGCACGTAACTAAGCGACAGTGTCCATTAAAGATATCCCAAGATGTCCCAAAGCTTGCATTCCCTTTCAAAAGGTGCACCTTTGTATATAAAAAGTCCACATAAGTACTTTAAAGATACAAATCCGATTCCAAAAAAAGTTGGGACACTGTACATATTGTTCATAAAAACAGAATGCAATGATGTGGAAGTTTCAAATTTCAATATTTTATTCAGAATGCAACATAGATGACATATCAAATGTTTAAACTGAGAAAATGAAAAGGTATCATTTTCAGGGAAAAATAAGATAATTTTAAATTTCATGGCATCAACACATCTCAAGGCCATGTTCACCACTGTGTGGCACCCCCTCTTCCTTTTTATAACAGTCTGCAAACGTCTGGGGACTGAGGAGACAAGTTGCTTAAGTTTAGGAATAGGAATGTTGTCCCATTCTTGTCTAATACAGGCTTCTAGTTGCTCAACTGTCTTAGGTCTTCTTTGTCTCCTTCCTCTTTATGATGCGCCAAATGTTTTCTGTGGGTGAAAGATCTGGATTGCAGGCTGGCCATTTCAGTACCCGGATCCTTCTTCTACACAGCCATTATGTTTTAATTGATAAAACATCAAATATGTGGTTTGGCATTGTCATGTTGGAAAATGCAGGGTCTTCCCTGAAAGAGATGGGAGCATATGTTGTTCTAGAGCTTGAATTTACCTTTCAGCATTGATGGTGCCTTTCCAGATGTGTAAGCTGCCCATGCCACACACACTCATGCAAGCCCATACCATCAGAGATGCAGGCTTCTGAACTGAGCGCTGATAACAACTTGGGTTGTTCTTGTCCTCTTTAGTCCGGATGGCATGGCGTCCCATTTTTCCAAAAAGAACTTCAAATATTTGACCACAGAACAGTTTTCCACTTTGCCACAGTTCAACATTGGTTATCTATATTGTATTGTGAATAAAATATAATTTTATGAGATTTGTAAATTATTGCATTCCTTTTTATTCACAATTTGTACAGTGTCCTATCTTTTTTTGGAATTGAGTTTGTACATATTGGTACCAAAATGTGCATAGTACATAAATATTACCGGTAGAAGCTTTTTAAAGGGTACCATCCTAGTGGCAGCTTTTGTGCCATTTTTTTCCTGGCAGTGTATAATAAAAATATAATTAACTTTAAACTTTTAGGGGCGGCAGTGGCTCAGTGGTTCATGTAGGTTGTCTACAAACCAGAAGGTTGGTGGTTCAATCCCCGGTTGCACCTGACCAAGTGTCGAAGTGTCCATGAGCAAGACACCTAACCCCAGCTGCTCCCAACGAGCTGGATGGCGCCTTACATCGCTGACATCACCGTCGGTGTATGAATGGGTGAATGTGAGGCAAAATGTAAAGCGCTTTGGATAAAAGCGCTATATAAATGCAGTCCATTTATAAATGCAGTCCATTTAAACATTTTCAAATTCATAAGTGGAAAATTGGTTCTATGCTCCTTTTAGGTGGGACTTATTGTTCTCCATATTCCATTGCCTGATGCCGATGTTGATCTATTAGAAAAGTAATGGCATCCATTGGTAGAAATATAGTGGTTCAGTTGTCAACAGCAAAAAAGTGTGGAGGATAAACTTCATGAATTAGCTAGTTTTGACATATATTTTCTAGAATATGATGAGTGGTTTCTGGTTGGTCATTAAGTGGTTCAAGCTGGTCATTTTCTAGGTGAATAGTTGCAAACCTAGATGGAATTTTAGGCCAACATTGTGTGTCTGATGCAAAATCTGTCACATATAATGGAAGTGATGCTGCCTTGCCAAGCAACTCTGTGACTGTGACCAAATTCTAAGGCAGCATTGCATGCATCTTAGCAAGAATTTTGTTGTTGTTGTTGAATATTCGCCTTGAATATTCAAAGCTGAATTGAACACTGCACAAAGCCAAGATAATAAGCATGTATATGTTAATTTTATGTTCCAAAACACCTACATGTTTGTAGAATTTGACCTACATTTCTGCTCAAAGCCAGGCATAACAATCTCAGAAAGCTTGTCATGTGTTGAATTCATATTTTCGTGATTAAATATAAATCTCTTTGAAGTTCTATGAATCCCAAATCACCATAAATGTGCTCTCTACTTCTTTATTTCCTTTCATTTTGTTTGTTGTAATCTATTTTTACCACCTTGCACTTCTTCTATGGTTTTGCCTTAAAGTTTTTCTCATTCGCTCAGGCTCAATTCTCGAATGAGTTCAGATCTCTGAACAGATTTGAATTTCTTATTGATTTAAGTAAAATTAATGTGTTTTTGGCACATGTTGCAAAAGAGTAAGTGAATTGTCTACAATCTGCACAATGACTAAATGCACATGGCTTGTTGATCAAAACTGAAGTTGATGCTAGGGTTGGGCAGTTTCTACCAAATTGACATCAGACAATGTCTACAGTGAAACATCACGATGGACGATGACATTGAACGCTTAAACGTAAGTTGGTGCACGTCTGGAGAAAGAGAGAACCCACACAGAGCTGAAATGGCTTCAGTGAAGCACGTTGGCTTTAAGATAAAACTACTAGAGGATATAGCACTGAAATATCATTACCACAAATGATTTCCAATGATATTCAAATGGAGGACCGTGGTCCGCATCCGGACCCTGTCATGTTTCCATCCGCACCGCAGCCCTCCATTTGAATATCATTGGTTTAGCTTGTGTAAAACATCTTGTAGCCTATAATTCGCTTGCCGTTTTTTCCACAATATAATGTTCATTGAACTGTTTTGAATGTAATTTGTATTCTGATAATGTGGCTTCATTATTTCCGGGGGGCGGTGAAATCACAATGCCGACTCGTGATGTCTGTCAACCATGGACAACAGCATCGTCTATCGGCCCAACCCTAGTTGATCATCAGTGAAATTGCCAAACTCCTTACAACTTCTAAACATTCTTTCATCATGTGAGCATTCACATACAAAATTATCCATTCAATTATATAAATCTGTCAAACATGCATGTTACCATAAATACCCATGGCATGGAATGTTTGTAATGTCCGCCAAATTGGCAAATGACCTGCTGCCTTTGTAATGAAATGGGAATCACAATCTTACCATGTTACAGTAGGCTCATCCTAAACAGCAACAACAGTTTCTTTTTGTAGAAATGTTACATGTAAACTGGAAATCCACATTTGCTTGTGGGGGTGGTGTCAGGGTTAGACATAAAAGAGTGTGTAAAAAGCCTCTGTGAATTTTTAGTTTGCATGTAACACATTTCTACAAGAATAAATGTGCTGTATAAATAAAAATGTTTGCCTCACTTTATATCAAGTGTCTTTTAACTACTATGCACTAACATTTCATAAATTAATACAATTGTATCATACATTTGATACAATGCACTTATTGTGTACATACATAACATACATGTTTTTAAACTGTACTTTTATAAATATATATATATATATGCGCATGTAACTACATATGTAGTTAAATCTACAATGTTGACCCTAACATTACCCACCCCAATATAAGCAACAGTGTTTTGCAATACTATATTAACACAATTAGTAAACTTTACTTATTTTTTTGGTGTAAGGACAGTGGTTGAAGGCACCTAATATAAACTGACCAAATGCCCATTTTCTTTTTTGTGTACTACTGTATTGACTTTTCCTAGTAAATGTTTACCTACTGCTACAAATCTGTATCTAAAAAGCTCAGTGTGATACACAAGAGCATTCAGCTTGACAAATTGACATTCTTGTATAGTATAGAAAACAGACTGTCACATGAAATTTGTATAACAAATATTTCCGTGGTGAAAATACATCTAAACATTTTGATCAGTGTGAGACTTTAACCAGGATTTAAAGCATGAATTCAATGTTCCGGATAAGTAACTGCATTTTGACATACAGTGGAGTTCTGATGTTCCAGCAAACAGTTGTGACATTTGCACTTACAGAGAAAAAGTGTAAAATACATGCTTGAATCAGATTTGGTGAAAAAAATCCAGAGTTGCATTGTAGCTGCATCAGCTGTATGATTTTTCAGGACTTCCACTCTTGTTCTACATATGAAAAGCAAACTTTTTCTCTGTGCTATCTTGTGGCACGCCCACATTTTCCTTTTTTCATTTAATCTTGCATCAGGCCACAGGAAACTTGGCACATCTTTCTTAGTTCCACCCATCTCTGACAAAAAAAAATCGTCTTGCTGATGTCAAAAAGAAGAAATGAAGCTTGGTTTTTCAAACAAGGGGTAGATTTTATGTTGCGCGACTAACATGCTGTTACATTCGAGTCATTACTTTTATTCCAAAAATAAAAGAATATGTCTGTGCTTGATTTCAGTTGTTTACCCTTTCAAATCTGGAAGACAAAAATGTGGGCAAGTGAACCTGGAAAAATAGTTTGATGACTGTTCTGCCAAGAACGTCTGTCTCCATTCCAGCCCATCCAAGACAAAAATGTCTGCAGTAAAACATGGTTGTGGAACACGCTACTCATCTATTCCATCAGACTGCAGACGGTTACAAAAGCCAGATACTGAAGCGAGGACACTGTAAGAATATGCGTCGCTGTGTTGTGCTGGAATGTAATTAATTCAAGTGAAAATTCAGTGACCTGAGGGTTGGAAATGGAGGAAGAGGGCCGTACGTGTACCCCATTTTCTCTCCCCCTGGGGTTCTTTGTGCTCTGCTTTTAGCAGGAAGGCATCTCGCCTGTCTCATCTCTCCATTTGCCCCAGGAGTGCACTCAACATGTCTGCCTGTGACTGCCTCTCAACCCCAGATTCTTTCACAGTTCAGTGTCACCGCCTTTGATTGTGAAGGTGGAGGGTTAATCTACTAAAAGGACTTTTTTTTTTTTCTCCCTCTGACCTAGATGTGATTTTCATGTAAACAGTTTGTTCTTTTGTCTGGGTCTGATACTTCTATTATAAGCATTTTATCTTTGTTATAAAACATTCTGCCTAGGTGACATTTAATCATATGTGCGTTTCTGATGTGAACGCTGCCCCAAACAGTGCATATTATGCTGCCTTTTGAGAAACTAATCCAGCTAACAGATAGCCTTCTGAGAACTTTGACCAAACGTTCTTCCAGTAGCATTAAATAAATGTTTTGGTGAAAGTGGGTTTTAATAAAAACGCAAAACGTTAGCACAAAATGTTACTTATTGTTTCAGAATGTTCTGAGAACATTCAAAAGTATAATATATAATATATATATATATATATATATATATATATATATATATATATATATATATATATATATATGAAAAAAATAATAATACTGTTTTATGTTGTATTAGAGTTGTATTGTTATTATTGCTTTGTTTTTAATGCTAAAATGAAAACTGAAAAAAGCAAGCAGTGTATATATGTATGTATATGTATATATATGTATATATATATATATATATACTCTTTACTCATATATATATATATGAATATTAGTTTCACTCTGTTTTCCAGTTTAATTTGTCATTTTTTTGTTTTTGTTTTTTCATCCAGGACAGTGTGTGTAATGGTTGCCAATCAGTCTATCAGCCCACACACATTACACTGTTTACAGTGTGTAAATATCATCCCTTATGAATTGTTTACAAATGTTTATGACAGTTGCACAACAGCACATGGAGGCATGATTACATGAAACATGTTTTATAATGGCAGAGATGGGAATTAGAATTGGTCTACTCCTTCATGAAGAACTACATATGTTCAGTATTGTTTTTTTCTTACCTACAGTATGTGGTATAAACCCTTGCATCTATGCTTTGGGTTTTTGTACTTTCCCCCGGGTGAAAAATATGAGGTTATTTTGTTACCCTAGGCAGCAATAACGCTGAGATATCACTGAGAGATTGAGGAAAAATAAGGCTTTAATTATTTTCCATTAACCCTGGTTTATTTCGTAGCTAATTGAATGCAGACACAGAAATAGAACATGCTGTAGGCTAAACTAAAGCCTTGCTATATCTCCTCAACACAAAGAATTCAATACGCTCACAGGGTTGTCTCATACCGGCGTTCAGACAAGGCCAAGTAATAATGAAACAAAACACTTTGCTTCTGCTTTTTCGTGTCTTGCATCAATGAAAACCAAATATATGCCAATTAAATTTAAATTTTAAAGAGTGAAGTATACGCCATCTCAAAATTGTACTATCTCTACTATTTTAAGGCAACTTCACACTTTCATTGCAAACAGTAGCTATACATATAATGATAGTATAATTTTATTTATTTTTTTATATAAAGATGTGCATCAATTTTTGGTCAAGGTTGACAATACAAGCACTATGTGAAGTCTACTCTAACACATCCAATTGATGTGTAAAATTATTTTTCATGATCCCTCCCATCCATTCCTTCACAATTTGAGCCTGATGAATCTTGACATTGTCATACTGGAATATGGCCATGATGTGTCTTCCTACATGGTTGTTTAAGAAATTAAATTTAAAGAGCTTTTAAACACAAGCTCTGTCATATTCTGTGATTGTTTCTGAAGAGCGGGAGCACTCCCAAATCCTGCACCTAGGCATGCAGGCTGCTTCTACACACATTTTTTAATAAAAAAATGGGTCACTCTTGGGAGCCCTTGAAAGTCCATTTAGGAAGTTTTTCTCACTAATAAATATTCCATGGTCAACTTTTAGTGGTATTATGGGGAAACAATTGGGAACAACAGCAACTCAGCCACAAAGTGGTAGGCCATGTAAAATCACAAAGCGGGGTCAGCGCATGCTGAGGTGCACAGTGCACAGAAGTATTAGCAACTACTGAAGAAGCAACTTTCTGCAGTCAATAGTTACAAACCTCCAAACTTCATATGGCCTTCAGATTAGCTCAAGAACAGTGCCTAGAGATTTCATGAAATGGGTTTCCATGGCCAAGCAACTGCATCCAAGCCTTACATAACCAAGTGCAAACATGGAATGCCGTGGTGTAATGCACATCCCCACTGGACTCTTGTTATCTGGAGTGACCAATCACACTTCTCTGTCTGACAATCCCATGGACAAGTCTGGGTTTGGCAGTTGCTAGGAGAACGGTACTTGCCCGACTGCTATGTGCCACGTGTTAAGTTTGGTGGAGGGTGGATTATGGTGGGATGTTGTTTTTCAAGGGTTGGGCGTGGCCCCTTATTTCCAGTTAAATGAACTCTTAATGCCAGTGCAAAAAGCAAGGTCCATAAAGACATGGATGAGCGAGTTTGGTGTGGAGGAACTTGACTGGCTGAGTCCTGACCTCAACCTGATAGAACACCTTTGGGATGAATTAGGCAAGGCAAGGCAAGGCAAGTTTATTTGTATAGCACATTTCATACCCAATGGCAATTCAAAGTGCTTTACATAGAAATTAATTAAAACAGTGGTAACAAATGCATGAGAAAAAAAGAGTACCATATGGACGAATACAAATTAAAAACAAGCATAGTTAAAAACAGTTGTAAAGACAATAATAAGAATTAAAAAAAAATTAAAGTGGTGACTGAGAGCCAGGCCTTCTCATCCAACATCAGTGCCTGACCTCACAAATGAGCTTCCAGAAGAATGGACAGAAATTCCCATAAACGCACTCCTAAACCTTGTGGAAAGCCTTCCCAGAAGAGTTGAAGCTGTTATAGCTGCAAAGGGTGAGCACACTCAATATTAAACCCTACGGATTAAGAATGGAATGACATTAAAGTTAAAATTAAAGACTTGCTTCACGTTTGGATGGAAACCCAGCTACTGTCACCTTTTTACTTGTTTATTTGGAAATAATATTAATTTATATTGAGACCATTGGATGAAAACCAATTTCTGAGCTGGTTGATGACAGACTGGTTTTCTCCAGAGCTGCTTATAGCTAAATTGAACTCATTCCATAATTGATGAACTTTACACAGTTATTGAATGGAACTGAATCAACACTGAACTGATTTCAGCTTAATAATGACACTATTTACTTTTAGAGCGGCTTCACAGCAGAAGTGATCTCATTTATTATTTCCCTTTTCATCCCTGTAAAGCTGCTTTGAAACAATCTATATTTCATAAAGCACAATATAAATAAAGGTGACGGCTTGATTCTACTAAGATTTGTTCATGATTATCAGCAGGATTTTGAAGTTTCTAAAACAAAACAAAAAAAAGTTTTTGCCGTCTGTAACTGATTAGAATGACACACACACACACACACACACACACACACACACACACACACACACTCTCTCTCTCTCTCTCTCTCTCTCTCTCTCTCTCTCTTTCTCTCTCTTCTTGCATTACGGATCACGCTCACACATACTACAACACCTCTGACAGTACTTCTGCACCTTAAAAATACTCTTTCTTCCTGAGTACTACTGTTTCTACCAACATTGTGAAAAGAGAGGTTTTAAAATGCATATAAAAGAAACACTTATGTAACTTTACTCATTTTTTGGTGCTTTAAAATGTTTTAATTTAATTATGTACATTAGTACCTCGCCATTGCCCCAACCTCTGCCCCTCAAAAGGCAGCAAATAAATATACACAAGAGGCTCAGTCTGCCAGCCTTTGCTTATAGAGTCAATTATTCAGGCTGAAAGGTCTGACACTGTGGCAAATGCCTTACCTTTTGTTTTTTCCTGCACACAACATGAGACAAGTAGAGTATTTTTATCCAGCTTTGGATCTTTCCTCTGGAGCAGATGAGGCTCCATTTATAATTCATACACAGCCTGCAGATGAAACAGAATCATCCCTATTTTTGAGGTCACACAATGTTCCTCCATGAGTATTGTTGCAGAGGAGAAATCAAGACCCCGACTGACAATATACCAGGGAACGTTTGAGGTCCAGTTCAGTTCTGGCAGATGCCAGGAATGTAAAGTATTAGTCTGTGTTTGGCTTGCTTGTTTTGTTTTGTTTGGGGTTTTTTTTCCACCTGAATACTTTGCTTTTGTCTGTGTCTTTGCCACGCTGGTGCAGATAAAGTTTGAAGACATGTGAAAGAGTGTGAGTATAGTTGATGCTCCTGTCTCACAGCTCAGCAGGGGTTCTGTCTATCTTCACATTCTCATCTCCTTCACACTCTCAAGATAAATGATGCCCAGTTCCTCTCAGAGTGACATAACTCAACTTGAAGAAAGCACTGGGAGCTGGATGTGGTACACACTCTTTAGATGAGACTCTCTACCTCCTGACAGTTGGTACTACAATTGGACATGTTGACTAGATTGTATTTTTATTTGATTTGAAAGCATAAATGTGTTTGCTGTTTTAGAATGCAGACAGTGTGTAAATTCTGGGGAGGGTGAACTTTTTTAAAGGATACCTTTATAATAAAAAAGGATATTTAGTTTATGTATTTTATTTATTTTGTTATGTAATATATATACAAAATAATACCTTATTCTATAAAATAATTCGAACAGACCATATGGATTAAATGTAAGTTGAAGATCAAGTTTTTTTGTACAGTGTTAAAGAAAGAGCTTTTCTTTCCTCCCAAATCATAAAATAAATAACTAAATAAATATGAATCTCTCACTACAGTTCGTCTTTCCAGTGATTACCCCAAGTGTTCTGACCACTGAGGTAAAAGCCATATTCGGATGGTAATTGTTTCTCACATGGAAGTTTTGGAGGTTTTTGTTCCTTTGAAGAGCAAGTTTTGTTATCCTCCGCACCTTGGAACGCACTGCTCACTGCTCTGGTCAAGACTATGAGTAAATTAATGTCATATGCTTGGCATAATAAGAATAAATGTACATTTGAGGTGAACATAATGCTCTTTGGTCATTTTAACATATACAACTGCTGCTGTAATAATGGCCCATTTCAAATGTTTTTTTGGAATGTTTTTTGAGCGGCGATGAAATATATTGCTCTTGTAAATATTTGCCAGCATTTCAGTAATAAAAGTCTAGATCTTTAAAATGCATCCAAATTACAGCGAAGCGGAACAGTACGGTGCTCTGGTCAAAAAGGACATTATCAGTTAATTTTGAAATTATATATTCTTGAACACTCAGAGATGTGGATTTGATTCGACAATTAAATTACCACACAACCATGGTGTTTGTCTAAAATCTGTAGGTAAATCGGCCTGTGGATTTTTATGTGGATGGTGGGAGAAAAACAGACATTCTTGATTCAGATGGCAATACAATCACAGACTAGCCCATGTCAATGAGGAAAAGGCTTTATGACCCCTTCGAGAAACAATTACCTGTCTGTCCATCATTATAAAACACACATAAAGCAGCACAGTTTAAAGATTAGTCCCATTCGCACACTCTTTCATTGCAAGATATGTGGTTTTGTTGTCATAACTGAAATGTAGTAGTTGCCTCATTCACTATCCAATCTTTCCATAAGCACTCTTTCACACACATGTATAAAAAGTTGTAGCCTTGGAAGGAAAGTAGTCGGAGGATGGTTTTTAATTGAGGAGCCACATGGGAGCTCACACACTCTCAGATCCTGTTTAACTAGGTCAGCGCAGAAATGCCATCTGTGGAGATTTCAGTTTGCATTTAGACGAGTCGTGTCCCATCACAGTTCTGCTGTCACGGAGTAAAGGGAGCTTTACGTAACAACACGGGCTATGACCTGTTACGCAGAAAATGATTGCGGTCCAGTGAAGTCACGCTGCAGAATTCATATTATGTATTCATATTGCTGTCTGAGGTTTCCTCCGCATTTGGAGTGTGCCGTGCCGTCGTCACGACGTCTTCGCAAATCCCCGCCGGAGCTGTTGCAGCAGTCAATGTTTATCTAGGCTTATTTTTGTGGCCTCCAAACCTAAGTATGCAAACAGCAAGTAGTCTGAATCCGTCAGCCATGAAATTACCAGCCTTCCTCATGTAGCTTACTCAGCAGCTTACTAAAAGTGGCCGCTGTAATATAAATGCTTAATTTTAAAGCCAGGCTGCCGTGGTCACTGTTGCGATAGATATTGTATGAGTTGCCAGCCCGGCTTAATAAAAAATGAATGACATTATGATCGAATAACATGACCTCAAACTGTATCATTATTAATATAGAGCAAGATGCAGTTGAAACTTTCAAAGCAGCTTTGCTCTAAAAGCACTATAATGCATAAACAAACATAATTTAAGAATAGAATCTCTTTCAGATCATAAGTTAGAATTTAAATTCTCCACGCTCCACGGGATGTTAAACTGGAATCTGAGTAAGAATGACTAGAAGGGGAATTTATTTACATATTAGTCGAACACAAATTTTATATTTCAACAAATAATGACATCGTTCATTTTGACTTAAGGTTAAAATGTATATTAAATAAATAAAAAAATTATATATATTATATATATATATATATATATATATATATATATATATATATATATATATATATATATATATATATTTTTTTTTTTTTTAATGGATGATGGTTTGGCTAGATATTATAGACCTATTCCTCATCTGGGATTGTGCAATCCCTCTGAAGCCTTTTGAAACTGCATTGATTTGGACCAAACCACTGGTTGCAATTGAAAACCTTTCTGAGAAGAAAAATCCTGGAATGTTTTCCTCAAAAAACGTAATTTCTTTTAGACTGAAGAAAGAAAGCCATGAAGATCTATGAGATGGGGTGAGTAAAATATCAGGAAATTTTCATTTTGAAGTGACCTAATCCTTTAAGGGCTGAATCATAGGCCTGAAAGGGCGTCATAACTGACATTGGTAGGTCACATTATAATGATGTACAGTTTACATTTGTACTATATAGAAAGCACTTTTTTAATGGTCACAAAGACTGTTTTTATAAGTGAATCACTGAATCATTAACTCAACCAATTCAAAATCACAATCCATTCAGTAACGGAAACAGGACTTGTGCATGTACTTGGAGATTCAATTGTTGATACAGCTTTGTTTGGACCTGTTTTTCAAAACTGATAAAGTAACTTGAAATACTTTGTCTAAAATATGTTACTCAAAATTAACTTCATGTTTGTTTAACTCTTTTCCTGCCATTGGCGAGTTTTTCCATCAATCCATGTTTTCACTATTATACAGGAGGGGGCTCTATTACGCATCTTCTAAATAGTACAAAATCTCTGGATCCAAACACAAGCGAAGAAGAAGCATAAACAAGTGATAGAATTATTGCTTATGCATATGTAAGCCAACACGATCAAACATTCAACTTTCTGACATTACCGAATTAAATATCGAACCAACAAAGACGTATCGGACTTTTCAAGCTTTAATGTGAGCTCATGGACTACACTAATGCATTTCCATTTTTTTCCCTCCGTTTGACCTTCCGTCTACACTGAGACAGTGTTTTTAGTAATGAAAACAAAGCTTTTTGAAAACCTCTCTATCTGTAAGTGGATACATCTAAAAGATGTACTAATAGATAATCATGTTTATACCGATATTGTGCCTGTTGTGCTATTCACTTTCACACAGTTGCTAAATTATGTTAATTTTGCACACTCTTCATATCTGAGTCCTGCAAAGATGACAGAAGATTTGCTTGCAGTTGTGTTTTACACCAAACGGTCAGTGAATGATAAGATATTTTGCTAAATAAAAAGATCCAGCCAGAAGAATTGTGTAATAACTGCATTATGCCTGTTCCATCTGTATAATTTCAGTGAGCTTTTGTGAGGGCTTACGCATACGCACTAATGTGAATGTAGCATTTTCCAGCGTTTCCGTGTGGGCGGAGAGCGTTTTGAAGAGAATATGCCTGTTTCAAAATTACCTGGATTAATAGACGTAGACTCAGCTATTTTTATTATGAAACATACCCACCTTCAAGTTTTGATTAAAAAAAAGAATGCCTGAAGCTAGAATGTTTGTTGTTGGTTTTTTTTTAAAGCAATTCTGTTCTTTCTTTTGATATAGTGTATGTTCAGATGCATTCATACAACAAAATATTCTGTGGTTATGAAAAGATGATAAAAATGCTTGTGCTGGCTGGCAATTGAAAAATGCTGCTGCGGAACCAGCTAAAAACAATATCACATTGTCTTTATGCTGTTGTGCTCTGAATATTAGTAAGGCTGAGGGATAATTTTGTATATATCATGTATATCACATTCAAATTTCAATTCTGCTTCCTGTATTCTTAATACATTTATTTCAGTTTAATTCTGAATGATGCACTTCCATAATGTAAAGCCTTTCAGGGGTCTATCAGTATGCACAGTACACAATATACATGCACACACTGACCCACACAAGAGATAGCCTCACCTCATTATGGCCAGAGCTGGAGGCCTGCCAGCAGAGTGCTCCTTTTCAATCTTCATCCTCCATCTCCTCTGTGATGGACAAGGAGGGCAGTTGACCCCCCTGCCCCACTTTGGAGGATGATGGGATCAGGGAGAAGGGTTCCCCACCCCCTCCACAGCTCATGCATCACGCTTCCCCAGCAATGCCCCATTCTGCATAATCGCAAGAAACTCTTTGATTTGATGGGTTTACCGTAGACACGCTTGGTGCTTTAGAAAGGGATTCATGAAATCTAATCCAAGTCAACGACATCCCCAATCCACCAAAGGTCCCCTCTGGGTTGCCCTGTTTAAACATGCAAAATGGGCTTCGCCCTGCCAAATGGCCTGTCACACATATTTCTGCCTGTGTTTTTATTGTCACATTTATTCTGGGTGCAACATTTTCTTGTTTAAGAGGACGGTTCCCTTAGGGTGGGATAGCTGTCCTCAAATAGGATCAAATGCTTTCGGGTCAGAGAATATTTTTTCATGAGTGAAAAATTGTGTTTTGGAAATGTCACAAAGGGGAAAAAAATACTTTCTTGACAATTTAGCCAAAGATTTATCTCATAATAATCTTGTATCCCACCACACACATTAATTTAGATGTACTATATAGACAAAATAGAACATTCTTTCAATGTTACTGCACTGTAAAACCTAACAGTGAAATTCACTAAATGAAATAAGTTCATTTTACTTAATGTTACCAAAAAAGTTAATTCAACTTAACAAATATGTGTGATGTTAACTCAAAAATGTATTATTGTAAGCATACCTCAATCTAAATAAATTACTAAAACTTTTTAACTCTAATGGTTTAAGTTACAGATATTTATTTAATCTAGTATTTTACATCTATGGCCAATTAAATAACTAAAAGCTGATAAAATAAATAAATAAACGATAGTATATACATTAATCTACCTCATATTAAGCCTACAGTCTTACATTAAGCTCTTTTAAAGTCATTACATTTAGTCATGTCAAAGTATCATCCCAGTGAGTTTCCGAGGCAACAAAAACCGCACCATTTTCCCTCCTTCAGTCCAGTCACAGCAGGACGGCTCGCGCTACAGTCAAGAAAAACAAAAGGTAAGCGTTTCAAACTTATTTATTCATATTTCGCTCATGTTTGAACGTTTTCAGTGTTATTTTCGTAACTCTTTTATGTTTATCCGAAGATTAACCAGCTCAGTAATGTTGTGTGTAAAGTTAGCCAGCAAACAATCTAACATTAGGAGCAAATGCGCTATTGCACCAGTGTTATCAACGGTAATGTACACGTTTGGAGTTAATTATGCTGTTTTACACTGCAGTTTGTCAGCGGGGAATTAAAAAATATATGTTTGTGCTTTCTCACAGTCGGACAGATAAACGCTGGCTTTTGAGACAGTTGGCCATCTCTCCATGTCTCTCGTCTCGTGCCACAGTGATGTTAACTAACTTACGTTAAAGCAAAAGGTAACGTTAATGCAAACTCACGCATTCCTTATATTACAACCGTTTTAAATGTATTGTTAATCGAATTCGAGTTTCCTCTATCATATGTGATGCTAGTTAATTTGACTAAAGCAGCTGAAGCTCCGGGGTGAACAAAGTGACTTGAGGAGCATTTTAGATCCTGTTTTGCTAACGTTAGATAAAATTTTAAACTGTTATTTGTTTCTCATGACGTTTTCTCATTTGAAACTCACACTAACACATTGTTGCCATGCTTTTAAATCTTTTCAGAGCAAAGACGAAGGTGCAATGGCAGCAACGTGGCTATAAGTAAGTTAGAATTAACATTGAACAAATCAATGGAATTTTGTAACGTTACTGTGCAAAATGCAAATGATAACGTTATGAACAGTTACATAATGTTCATATAAATATAAGTTTGTTCTTCAATTTAAATTTTTGAATGAATTGCTGTTTTTGCAAACGTAATTATGACCATAAATGTCTTTTAGCACAACTTGTAAGTCTTCTGAAGCAATATGATTTTTTTAAAAGGCTTAAAGTCCAAAGTCCAGTCTGTCTATCATTCAAAGTCATGTTGTATTGCTTCAGGAGAATACTGGTCAAGTCTTGAAAGTTGTTGTTATAGTCGGCTTTCCTAATATAAACAGAAACATTTCGTGTGTTATATTTTCACTGGCAGTTATCCTGAAGTTGCCTTGGGTTTGTAAAGGTGTAAGGTAATTGGCAATGCTAGATTTGCAGTGGTTGAAAGAAGTCTTGTCATAAATAAAACTACGATCCTGGCAGGTCTGTTACTATTTAAAAGGAAGAGTCAGGAGATGTTTTCAAGACACAAGGTAGGACACATGTCAAAACTACATTACATATATTTAGCAACATGTTAACCTTTCAGCTGCCACCAGCATAAATGCATGGTGTGGTTACAGTGACTGATAGTTGATCATTCAAGTTGTCTTAAATGTATAGTCCACTTGCCAATACAAATTCAGTCATGATTCATAAATTACCAACCCTCATATTGTTCCAAACACATAAGAATTTTATTAATCTGTCCATTGAAAATCTAGTCTTCAAAACGTTTAATTTAGGCTTTCATTAGCATATACATTGAGCACAGCAAAAGCTTATTTGACACATAATAAACCAATCTCAGCTCAAGCTTAAAGGAATCGTTCACCCTGATTTACTCCCCCCCTCAAGTCCTCCTTGGTGTAAATGACATTCTTCTTTCAGACGAATACAATCAGAGTTATATTAATACGTGTCCTGGCTCGTCCAAGCTTTATAATGGCAGTGAATGGCAGCCCAAAATTTGTAGCCCAAAAAAGTGCATCCATCCATTTTAAAAGTGCTCCACACGGCTCCGGGGGAATAATAAAGGCCTTCTGAATTAAATCGATGGGTTTGTGTAAGAAAAATATCCTCTCGTGATTCAAAACGCTTGTGCAACGCCCGACATCATCGTCACATCATTTATGTTTTTTACGCTGCGTCCGCCGTCAACGCCGTGGCTGTTATGCTTTTTTACGCTATATCCGACGTCATCGTTGCGCCGGAAACTAGTTATTTTCTTATTTTATAACGAGTTAAATATGGATATTTTTCTTATATAAACCCATCGATTCACTTCGGAAGTACTTTATTAACCCTCCAGAGTCATGTGGATTACTTTTATAATGAATAGATGCACTTTTTTGGCTTCAAATTTTGGACAGCCATTTACTGCCATTATAATGCTTGGATTAACCAGGACATTTATTAATACCGCTCTGATTATATTAATCTGAAAGAAGAACGTAATTTACACCAAGGATGTCTTGCCATTATCCATTTAAAATTTGTTAATCAAATCTGTCGTTTCACTTTGTCTACACCGGATGTGAGCAGCGCGACAGGACAAAAGAGCCCCTTATAGTCCGTTATGTTGTCTACACTGGATGCGGCGTAATGTGAGCGACAAATCTTTGACAGTAAACTGTTGCCTCTTTCTATTTATGACATACTGACATGAAAAACAAATGTTTTGCAATGTGTGCATTATCGCTTGAATTCAATTAAATTCAATTCGTCATTCAATTCAAGGTCTAGAACATTCGGCTGATACACCCCTGAAAATGTTTTTCCCCCAATTAAACCTTGCTGACAAACAACTTAACATCTTTACAAAATTGAACTACAGGGTTTTAAATAAGCACACGCCCAATTAAATCAACAATAATCCGTTCCTTATAACAAAGTTTTTTTTATTTATGAAAATTGAAATATGGTGTCTGCC
Organism: Pseudorasbora parva; assembly: GCF_024679245.1. Classification (NCBI taxonomy): domain Eukaryota; kingdom Metazoa; phylum Chordata; class Actinopteri; order Cypriniformes; family Gobionidae; genus Pseudorasbora; species Pseudorasbora parva. Next base: position 19,618,799 of record NC_090193.1, on the reverse strand, counting down.
CTGACAAGGGTTATTTTTATATGTGGTGACATACAAACTTTTTTTCCAATGCATATAGAAAAAGGAGCTTGACCAGGTGCAGAAGCCAACAGTCACCATCCTTACTGTCGAGGAGGAAGAGGGAACGTTACCTTTAAACCCACTGGATGCTTTGATTGTCTTTAAAGATGAGGTGGTGATGTCTGCCAAGTCTTCGGTCAGTGCAATACACTTAGAGTACATTAAAGATCATACAGTGCTTTTGCTTTTTGAGGAAACGTACCTTTTTACATAATTTTTTTATTTTATATGTTTGGTTATTTAAATGTTATGACTTTTTTTAAACATGTTTGTGCTGTTTTATTTGGTGAAAAAGTCTAATATTTTTTGTCTAGTTATATTTGTGAACATATGGCATACTGTATTTATGATGTAAATGTTATATTTCAATAAATTACTTAAAAATACCCTCCTGTTCTGTCTTCATTTTGTACCAATGTTAGCTTGTGCTTAGTCTTATGTAACTTAATCACTTTGAGTTTGATGAACTTAAACCATTTGCCGCAATCTGTTTCCTAAAACCATTTAAGTAACCATGTAGTTGTTAAGACTTAGTTAGATTTGTTACCTGAATTCAAACTGAATTAATAAAATTAACTTAAAATCTTTAAGTTCAGTTTACTCTTAATAATTGATCAACACAACACTAAAATATAAGTTTTAACACTTAAACAACACTAAAATATGAGTTAATTTAACTCAATGTATATGAGTTTTCAGTACTCATACTTAATGGTTTTAAAACTTAATTGGTTTGAAGCAATCGGTTTCCTCAAATGGTTTGAGTTACCGTAACTTGTTGGGTTTTACAGTGTGTAATTGATAAACATTCTCCTTGACCTTTCCACAGTTAGTGAATCAAATGTAATTAAAATGTTTTTACAATGTGCTTTAGTCATAGAGCATTTTAGGGTACATTTACACTATAGCAATGTGCTAAAAACAGAAACATTTTCATTTTTATATACAAGTGAAAATGTTCTCAAAATGATCCCCGTTCAAACGTACACCTGCCAGGCCAGTAGTTGGCGATGTCACTTTGTGAAGAAGCCTACCTATAAACCAAACAAGTAATGCGCATGTGCATTGTTTTCACACATTTGCATTTTTGTAGTTTACACCAAGACAATAACGTTTTATACATTTTGAAACCCATTTTAAAAGTTTGCCGTTTCAGGCCCCCAAAATGCCTTTTTTAACCAAAATGCATTCAACATTTTCTGTTTTCAATTGAAAATGTTATCATGCAAACAATCCCTTAATAATTTAGTCTTAAATTAGTTACTATAACAGAGTCCACATCCACCATTCATGTGATTATTCATTATTGGATTTTCTATTGGGTTAGTTCACCCAAAAATGAAAATTAGCCCATGATTCAAGATTAACCCCTGACCCCTGAACCCTTGACGCATGCGTATTGACAAACGCAGAAGCGCAGAGGATAGAGCCAAACAAAACATCGGTCATGAATTAGAAGTCTAAAATGAGAATCTTTAAAGATAAATGGCAGAGGATTTCGATATAAGAGAAGAGGGGCTTAAGTTTGTTGCCCATCTACGAGAGGCGTCAAAGCTTCTGATGCTTTTATACATCGTGTCCGGGGTTACTCTTTTGCCGTAAGTTGAATTGCATATGGTTTTCTGCCGGAAGTTAGTTATTTTAGTCTATAAAGTTTTAATATGGATATTTTTCTTACACAATTCAGAAGAATTTTATTAATGGATTTCAAAAAATGCACTGCCATTATTATGGGTGAGCTACCCCTTTAAGTTATGGAAGTTATTGAATGTTCAAAATATGTTTTAAGAAAAAGAATTCCTTGGTTCTTGTCATTTCTAATGGCTTACACAAATGCTGGGTTAAAAACAACCCAAGTTGGGTTGAAAATGGACAAACCCAGAAATTGGGTTGATGAATGGGCCCATTTACTAGGGTTCAAACAACCCAATTTCTGGGTTTGTCCATTTCCAACCCAACTTGTGTTATTTTTAACCCAGCATTTTTTTAGAGTGTAGAGAAGACATCTAGTAAATAGGTCAAGGTGATGACTTTATAATAGTCCAATATTTTACAATATTTAATTTAGGTTACTGATTACCTTTGTAAGTAATTAGTAATTTTACTGGACTGCATTTGAAAGCAACTCTGCCATTCTGTTTGTGATCCATGCTGAGATAAAATGGGCAATTATCCAATAGCTAAACAATATTGACATTTTCAAAACTCTCCAATTAGTATGCAATATTTTCACCGCATGATGTGAAGACACAATAGAGGAGGTGGACAAAAGGCCTCTAGCTGATCCTTCAGCAATTAATTCACTTTTACTGAATTTAGGTTAACATTCATTTTGACATACAATAATATTTTTACCATTTCATATTAACCCTTAAAGACCGAGACAGCCGCCCGCGGCTAAAAATAACTATCGTTCTAAAATGTTTAATAACTTTTTAACCGCTAATCCAATCTGTATGCTGTAAACTGCACAGTAAAGAGGAGAATCTCCGATTTCCAAAGGTATAATATGTTTCGCGATTGATCATTCAGAGGCTCCATAGTCAGCGTGGATGCGTCATCAAAATATGCAGCATTGACTAAAAATAACTATCGTTCCAAAATGTTTAATAACTTTTTAATCGCTGATCCAATCTGTATGATTTAAACTGCACCGTAAAGAGGAGAATCTCCCCTTTCCATAGGTATAATATGTTTCGCGATTGATCATTCAGAGGCTCCATAGTCAGCGTGGATGCGTCATCAAAATATGCAGCATTGATTTGTCCAAGAAACACACGTGGGTTGTTCCCCTGAGCCAAACAGAATTTTTTTTTATTAGTCCCACCCCCCTGTGCCCAGATTCGTTGAAACTTTCATCAACTCAACCAATAAACACAGTGTTTGGTCTTTTGAACCACGAATCACGTTTCTCTGAAAAATGAACGTGGGTGTGAATTTGCGTGCATCATGAAACCAAACAGTAATAAACGCGTGCAAAGCGCTCTCTCTCAGATCACAGCACACACAGTCAGTATATTTCTCTATTTGTATGTAGTTTGTGTTTTACACATTTTCACTATTATATTTTCCTCAATTTGTGTTTGAGAAGATTATGTGCAGAGAAGTTGAAATGTCCGTTTATGAAAATAGCCGCCCACATGTAAAAGTAGCCTCAGTATATTTTATTTCACGGTTTCTTGTCACAACTTGATGTATTGTTTGTGTTTGTTTTTCATGCCCAAATTATAATATATTTCTCTGAAGAAAAATGTTTGTTTCAGTGTTGTTATTATATAACAATCTTTCTATTTACTTTATTACTTGAACTTTTTAGGACACATTATCAGTCAATAAGATACACCTGTTTTCACTCAAAAACCTAGAAACGCCTAGAATAATGTTATAATAAATGGCTATAACTTGCTGAGGGATTGTTACATGTAGACAAAATTTCATCTGGAAGTGTAAAACAACCAAGTCTAACTTTTTAAAGGAAAAAATCCAAACTTCATGAAGTTCTGTTTGAGTTCACAGTAAAAACATCACATTCTTGCTGCCATTTTTCTTGAAATTATATTAATTGAATCCATTCTCAGAATAAATAAATGTAAAATTGGGACATCAAATGAGCTAGATGGAAACTTCAGGTTCTCCTGTTTAAAATGATATATAGCACTTGGTGCTAACTGCTAGAATGGGGGAGAAAAACAAAGAAAAGTAGAGGCACATCAGGCGCCCCAAAAATGTTCTAGGTCTTTAAGGGTTAATATTATACAAGTATAAATTATCTTCAATCAAAATTATTAAATGCTTTATAAATATACACTATCATTTTTTTTTTTTTTTTTTTTTTGAAAAAAGATTTGTTCTGTAAATCTTTTATGCTCACCAAGGCTGAATGTATTTGGTCAAAAATACAGTCAAAAGCAGTAATATGGTGAAATATTATCGCAATTTAAAATAACTCTTTTCTGTTTGAATATATTTTATTCCTGTGCTGGCAAAGTTGATTTTTTGGCATCGTTACTCCAGTCTTCACTATCACATGATCCCTTCTGAAATCATTCCAATATGCCGATTTGATGCTCAAGAAATATTTCTTATTATTAATGGTTAAAACGGTTGTGCTACAACTTTTTGTAGAAGCATGATATACCTTTTTCCAGAATTTCATGATTTTTCAGGATAGAATGTTCAAAACAATAGTATTCATTATCTAAGGTCTTTACTGTCACTTTTGATTTATTTAATGGGTCCTTGTTGAATAAATTAAATTGTAGTTGACTGTAAAGTTTTACTAAGTGTTTTAAAAGATGAGGTAAGAGAGAGCTTTCTTTCTTTTTACCTCTACAAATGCATGCAACGCGTCCTTTTATTTCACAGCCATTTCTCATGCTTTTCAATGGGCAGCGTCACACCACCTTGTCCAGATCTGCCCAGCCTGCTATGATGGACTTTGGGCTGAGCTTTGAAGAGCAATTAGCAATTAGATCAAAGAAGCGGGAGAGTGTCACAGCATTTCAGCCTTGCAGAAAAAGAAAAAACAAATGAAATAAAAGGTCTGGTTTTCACAGGATTAAATATAGCCCTGAACAGGTGTTTCTGAGACTGGGGCCTCTTGATGTATTGGCGTCTCTGGCTCTGGCAGGGTTGAGAGGATAAGACTCCCCTGCTTGCTGCTCGAGTGAGAAAACAACCCCAAAAGACTGGAATGTTGAGCCCCACTGTGCCTAATTGATTGGAATTCTGTTGACCATGTGTGTCTACACTGGGCCGGCTGAAATAAGCCGTGTTAAATCACATTCCAGGGGCTGTGTCAGCCCAAGGCTTTGTACAGGCTATAGCATCTGGAAACGAGCATTCCCAATGCTCATGATGAGACTCCGTTTAAAAGATTCGGCTGGCGTAAAGGTGGATTGGCTCAGCTCAATTGGTGATGTCAAAGAATACAAGAGACTGCAGTTGAACTATCCATGTTGCCAGGGTAAATAGACCCTCATGTCAAGAGGGTTTCAACGTATTTTTGTGTGAAAAACCCAGTGGCAATTTTGTCATTGACACTACTGAAAAGATTTGTTATTCTTTGGATATTTATTTAGTTGTATTAATAAGTCTTTGGTAAAATAATCATGGATGGACGGACGGATGGACGGTCTGGTTTAAGATATACTTTTTTGGCTGATAAATAATGGCGCAAATACCAGTAAATACTTTACCAATTACCTTTACTAAGGACCTAGCGCAAACCTTAATAAATCACCTTGCATGATTAATTTAAATTATCTCTTCCCATACATTTCGCACCTGAAAGGGTTATTCCTACAAATGCATATGCAATAAGGTCAGCCACAAAAAACCCTATTCACGCCTTTTCAGCGCTGTTTCACCGTGTGTCTTTAGTAAATCCTGTCCTGATAGTTTTTTTTAATGCCAAACGTTAATTTAAATCTTTGAAGTAAATCTGGCCCTATACGTCTTTATTGTCACTTTTGATAAATGTTATGTCTTGCTGAGTGATTTTTTTTTTAAATAATATATATATATATATATATATATATATATATATATTTTTTTTTTTTTTTTTTTTTCAATCCCAGAGATTTGTCAAAATAAATGACCCTGTAATAGGAAAAAAACATAATGCAACAAAAGAAGTATGTCCAAACTCACAGTACTCAAAAAGGCAACTTTTTTTGGGTGACCTTCTACTTCCGACGAGATTCAGAAGTGTGAATTAGGATGGACACTTTACTATCCCATGAGGCCACGGGAGAGGATTTGTGAATGGCAGAACTGAAGTCGGTATGCATACTAGATACAACCTTTTTAGCCCTCACAATGTTTCCGCATGTACCTTTAATGACCGATTCGTCTTCTGAATTGCGCCTATCTATTTACTTCTGTTTACCATACATATTATTTGCTCTGCCAATCAAATTTGAGCACTGGAACTAACTGTTGCGTAATCAAATAATCTACTCAGGTCAATTACATTTTTGTGTGAAAATTACATTAATTAAACATTACGATTTATATAAATTGCTCCGTACAGATTATATTAGCTAAACATAAGTGAAAAATCTGCAGTTTCATTGACGTGTCTCAGTCTCACAGCAAAATATACTCACACTCCCATCCCCCATCCTGTCTGCGGTTACAGACCGTGAATGTTTCTCACTTTCTTTCTTAAAGTTGTCAAGGGAAAATTATTCACTAATCAAATGTCTAGCCTTTGTTCTGGGCAATTTTATCCTAGCAGCCTTTGCATTTGGGTAACGTTACATAAACAAGCTTCCCAGTTCAATTTTGGCCACAATCATAAAAGTAGGTCAGTGATAATCTTGTGCTGTCTGTTATGACACAACATATTTCCTGTGACCATGATAATGCTAGTTGAAGCCAAGAATATATCACAGAAACATTGTTTATTGATGCGTACAGTTCCTTTATTTGGTAACATCCCGTCGTACTTCAAAATGATGCAATGCACTTTGGTGAAGCTTCAAGGTCGATGCTAGAAACGCATGCATCTGTACTCATAACTGAGCTGCATGTCTGGACTGTCACATGGGGTTTGAGAAAACTGCCTGTTTTATCTGCAAATTATGGTCGCTATAAAGTAACTGGTCGTGCACTCTAAGGCAATTCACCAGCCACAGGATTATTGGACTAGTCAAAATGATACCACATGTAAAACGTGAAGGTCAGGAAGTATAAGTCTAGCTTTCTGAAACAAAAGCTTCATGCTTTTCCAGTTTCATCTCATTTTTTCCAATCCATACCTGTTTCTTAAACAAAGGTGATATGCTTTTAGTAGATAGCTGGTCTGAGAGCACCAGAGTAATATACAAACCAATGATGATGTCAGCTTGTTATTGACTTTCCAAGTCTGAATGACTGAGCAAAGGAGAGGGGGTGGGGTGGAATCTATTGCAGGCAATGCCCAGCCAGGCAAAAATGAGTTGACAAGCCAGTGTGGGGGATGGGTGGGATTCTGCAGAGTCTCACAGCCCCAGACATCATCTCTAACTGTAGCTGTGCTGCTTTCTCCAGTTTACAGCGCGCTCGCCCCATTTTTCTGATGTAAACTGAATTAGGACGGCAAGGAGGGGCCGCCATCGCAGTCGACACAGGACTATATTAGCATTTTCAATGGCGGGAAATACGTTTCGACTTCCAGAACATCTATTGTTTAAATTCTAAAGAAAGTATGGGGTAAAAAGGCAAAATCTTGGTTTAAAAAGTGGAGAATTATGCTAGGTTTTTCAACAGGAAATACTTTTCAGTGTCTGCCAAAACCGCAGACCTGCCTGAGACATTATAAATAACAGGAGGGAAGGGGTGGGGAAGATTTTACATTTGTGCCCAGCCCCCACTACGCCACACACAGAAATACGCTAATGGTGCTCTGTAAAATATTACACATACCAGCCATTATGAGTAACTTATGGCAGATGGGGGTGTAATTCTTTCTGTAATATTAATGCGATATATCTCAGAAATGGGACTTTTGAGTGGATTTTTTGTTTATGATGCTGTATTACTGCCATTTTGAGGGGGAATGACTGCAGCAACTACTGCAGTAACAGCATGTGCTAAAACATTAAAAATATAAGGTAAAGGGAATATATAAAGTAAATATGATATTTTATGGTTAATATTAATAAACATATATTTATATATAGGATTATTAATCGTTTGCTAAACTGTTTCAATATATTTCTATGGGAATTAATCACAATACCAGAAATGCAGATACGTTTTGTTTGAGTGTGTGTATACCTAATATGTCTTAAATATATTTTGGTATACATTTTTGTGTTTAATCGCATATACGGTAACATAAAAGTTTTTGTTTACATAATACATGCGTGTATATATATATCTGTCTAATTTTGGTGAGCTTGTGCAAATTGTAGCCTCTTTTTCCTATTCGAAGTGGAGATGATTGGTACCCAGTGGAGTCTTCTGCTGTTGTAGCCCATCCGCCTCAAGGTTGTGTGTGTTGTGGCTTCACAAATGCTTTGCTGCATACTTTGGTTGTAACTAGTGGTTATTTCAGTCAAAGTTGCTTTTCTATCAGCTTGAATCAGTCGGCTCATTTTCCTCTGACCTCTAGCATCAACAAGGCATTTTCGGCCACTGGACTGCTGCATACTGGATGTTTTTCCCTTGTCCTGGTTCTTCTGAGCTTTATAATGGCAGAAGTCCATAAAAGTGCATCCACACGGCTCTGGGGGTTAATAAAGGCCTTCTGAAGTGAAGCGTGAACATGCGTGTATGACGGTTAGCGGAAGTTAGAGATTACACAGTTAGTAAAGTTTTAAATATGGATATTTTTCTTACACAAATGCATCATTCACTTCAGAAGGCTTTTATTGGTTCCCCAAAGTCCATAATAGTGCATCTATCCATCTTAAAACTGCTCCACATGCCCCCCCCCCCCCCCCCCCCCCCCCGAACCATGTGGAGCAGTTTTAAGATGGATAGATGAACTATTATGGACTTTGGTGAACTATCCCTTTAAGTAGCATGAACTAACCATGAGCAATACATTTGTTACTGCATGCATTTGTTAACATTTATTAATACAAATGCATCTGTTCATTGTTTTTTCATGTTAGTTCACAGTGCATACACAAGGGTTAACAAATAAAACTTGTGATTTTATTAAAGGGTGAGTTCACCAAAAAATGAAATTTATGCCATTAATGACTCCATAAGACCTCCCTTCATCTTTGGAACACAGTTTAAAATGTTCTATATTTAGTCTGAGAGCTTTTCTGTTCCTTCATGAAAGTGAATGCAAACTATACTGTCCCTGTCCAGAAAGGGAATACAAACATCATCAAAGTAGTCCATATGCGACATCAGTTAGTTAATTAGAATCTCTTGAAGCATCAAAAATACATTTTTGTCCAAAAATAACAAAAGCTATGACTTTATTCAGCATTGTCTTCTTTTCCTGGTTTGAAAACCATGTACAACAAAACAAAACCAAATTAAAGGGAAAAACTAGATTAAAGTGAATACAGTTTACTTTTGTGTGGTGAATTATGGGCCATAGAGAGCATGCAACCAAAATGTGGAAACAAAAATATGTAGATAATGTAGAAACAAATATTAATAATTTGGTTTATGGTAATATTAACATTACATTTACATTACATTTTTGTTTGAAATAAATCAGTAGTTTGTTGTATCACCATTTGTCCTCTGAGGATCACTACATTAAGGTGTATATTAACACTTAATTATAAATTAATAATACATTACATTACATAACACAATAAAACATTACATTAGTTTATTTAAAACATAATTGCCTTTTAAAGCAAACAAGAGTGGTCAGTGTGGTAGAGAACTACAAGAGACCGATTCTTATGTCAAAGTACCATACTAATCTTATCTTTGTTAGTATTTTGTCTCCGTGATAATAAACCACAATTCTCAAAATAAGTGTACGTTATCTAATTCCCAGCATGTTCTTTTGTTTTAATGTTATGTCTGCCGAAAAATGTTCACATTTGTAGTTTTTACCACCCAGGGATTTAATGTATTATTTTAAAATCGATTTTGCTGCCCTTGGCAAAGTACGATCCTGGAAAAAATGACGCTTTTTTGTTTCAGCAGGTGGATTTGAGCCATATAAAGTACTATTCCTATTGTAGACTTTTTATAAAACCGCTAATTAACCTGTCAGAGTGCTTTGGCCCTGGACAGACTACAACTAGTCAAATACTGGCTTTTGGCACCTTCTAAACCCCTAATCAGGCTTGTGCGAGGAGCCTTTTTGTCCCACGGTGACAAGCTTTCATTGCTTTCACATTTTCCACTGGGCAACAACTAGTTTGCGGGGGAAAGAACACACCACGCACACACCTTTTACCAAAACAGCCTTTCTGATCCAAACATGCATTTTAATTATAGATGCTCCTGGGCAGCACACCCACATGCACACACACAGATTTGTTTAATATTCACTAATCTCTCCTGCCTTTGCCTCCCACGTTGTATACACTAATGGCCACTGAAGCCTGCAGTCCCTGAGCCAGATTCCTGCTCTAAACACTGACACCCATCCTCTCCCTGCTTTGTTTCCAACAGCTCACCGAGGAGTTTCTTTTGTGCCACGCTCCGAACAATCGCTCTTGATCCGGCCTCCCTGTCTTTCTCTCTTCCTGAATCCGCTGAAATTTATCAGTGTCCCCTGTGAGGGAGGACCAGATGGCTGCCCTGCTCTAGTTTTCAATGCTTCGGATGCAGCTTTGTTTGTTAGCACAGCCATTGAAACCTCAGCCATGGGAGAGAGTCCCAGTCTCCATCTTGTTGTCTGCAGCTCCACAGCTGGATCCATGATTGACCAATTATATTTTTTGATGCCCAAAGTGTATGCCGTTTTTTTGAATTGATGTTTTGGAGAACATACAATTAATATTACTGTGAAATTTTACGAAATATTAATTATTATTTTATTTGGTTTATATATCATCAGTGTTTACTGATAATACGTTGAAGTAGAAGAATGAATATCCAATTTAAAAACCAACTGAATTGAGTTCGGTATGGATGGAGGGATGGATGGATGAAGACCCGACCCTTTATAAGAAAAAAATGTTTGGTATTCAGAAGGATGGGTGGAAATAAATATTTACAAGTATTGCATTATTTTACCTCATGCTGCTGTATCAATATTCTATTGGTAAGAATCAATCCCTGGGTCCAAATATGCCTTCCATACTATATAGGCGAAAAACAGCATGTGATTCAAAGTATTCATAAAAAAGTGGATAACTTCACAACAATGCCACTTGAAGAACCATTTTGTGTTTCCCAAAGAACCCTTCAGTGAACAGTTCTTAAAATAACCTTTTTTCCTTGTGAAGATCATTTTAATAATCTAAAAAAAAAATCCACTATATCATGAATCTGTTGTGCAATGAAAAAGGTTTCATGTATGTTTAAGGTTCTTCGTGGAACCATCAATGCCTATAGAGTGTAACAGTTGGGTTCCGGAAGTAAAATCATTTTGAACACTTATAAGCCTTAAAGGGATACTTCACCGCTTTTTCATATAAAACTGTTATTCCCTTAACTAAAACGAGTTGATACGTACCTCTCTCGTCTCAGTGCGTGCACTTAATCGCTCTGACGTGCGGTGATGATCTGATAGCATTTAGCTTAGCCCACTAAGCCCAGTTCATTCACTATGGTACCAAACAGAGATCCAGTTAGAAGCGACCAAACACCTCCACGTTTCCCCTATTTAAATTCAGTTACACGAATACTTGAACGACCTAGTATGGTGACACAAAATAAAACGTGGCGCTTTTCTTAGCGGATTAAAAATGAGAACTATAATGTATGGCGGAATAGCACTTCTGAGAGTACTTCGACTCGGCGCAGTAAAAAGTCCCGGCTGAAACATCCTCCCTCACATCTCCCCCTCACTCTCTCATTTCTGTCAATAGGGGGGAGGGGGAGATGTGAGGGAGGATGTTTCAGCCGGGACTTTTGACTGCACCGAGTCGAAGTACTTTCAGAAGTGCTATTTTTCCATACATTATAGTTCTCTCTTTTAATCCGCCATTTTATTTTATGTTGCCATACTTGATCGTTCAACTATTCGTGTAACTGTATTTAAATAGGGAAAACACTGAGGTGTTTGTTCGTTTCTAACTGGATCTCTGTTTGGTAGTGAATGAACTGGGCTTAGTGGGCTAAGCTAAATGCTATCAGAATGTCAGATTAAGTGCACGCACTGATGCGAGAGAGGAATGTATCAACTTGTTTTAGTTAAGGGAATTACATAGTTTAATATGAAAAAGTGGTGAAGTATCCCTTTAAAAACAGACCTACCGTGAGCTAAAAGGTTGTTAATCCATGTTATTTGCTTCTGTTGAAGCCATCAGCCGGCATTATAATTTTTTTTTTTTTAAATAACCGCGTTTACCAGTGTAATTCCTGGTGAAAATTACATTACCTATGATGCTGTGCAGAAAGTTACACAAATCAGTCGAAAAAAGCTCTTTTGCTCCGCCTACTCCCATGAAGTCGTTCACCCTAAAATTCTGAAATGTATATATAAAATTAGTAGTTTTTATTTTGCCATCGTTTTTAATTTTCAATTTTTTGTAGCCCAAGACTGGTTTCCCACTGAAGCTAAGCAGGGCTGAGCCTGGCCAGTACCTGGATGGGAGACCAACTTGGAAAACCAGGTAGCTGCTGGGAGTGGTGTTAGTGAGGCCAGCAGGGGGTGCTCACCCTGTGGTCTGTGTGGGTTCTGACACCCCAGTATAGTGATGGGGACACTGTACTGTCAAAGAGCACCGTCTTTCTGATGAGACGTTAAACCAAAGTCCCGACTCTCTGTGGTCGTTAAAAATCCCAGGATGTCCTTCGATAAAGAGTAGGGGTGTAACCCCGGCATCCGGGCCAAATTGGCCCATTGGCCCCTGTCCATCATGGCCTCCTAATCTTCCCCCTATCCTGATTGGCTTCATCACTCTGTCTCCTCTCCACCATAAGCTGGTGTGTGGTGAGCGTTCTGGCGCAATATGGCTGCCGTCGCATCATCCAGGTGGATGCTGCACATTGGTGGTGGTTAAGGAGATTCTCCCTTCTATGTAAAGCGATTTGAGTGCCTAGAAAAGTGCTATATAAATGTAACAAATTATTATTATTATTATTTATTATTAATTTGATTATGTTGTTCACAATCCTTCATGGGACTGTAGTTATTTCCTCATGCTGTTCTTTCAAAACAAAAGCATTAAGTACGCAGTCTTGCACCTTTGTCTTTTTGTCCGTTTTTTTTAAAAAACATTTCTGCTTCAAATCAAAGTTTGTAGTGTTGTGATTCACCTCGTTGCTAATTGGTTTGGTTCTTGAATTATAACTCTTTAACAAAGACTATTTAAAAATATTTGAAAATGAATTAAAAACGTCTTTTTTTTTTTTTTTTTAAATCCAGTGCCACAGAAAAAAGGGGCAGGCACTGCACTTTATAAAGAACCTTTATTTTTTGTATTAACCTTTATTAAGTGTATTACTTCCGGTTAGATTCTGAAGTGATTCTGGACACTTTACTATCTCATGAGGCCACGGTAGAGGATTTGTGAATGGCAGTGAAGCGATGCAACTGACGCTGTAGGTCACATGACAGTGACAAAATGTTGGATGTAGTACGTTGAAAATTCATAGACATTCATATGATATAAACACTTTTTTCAACGATCACGAAGCAAGATTCAAACCAAATGTAGCACTGACTATACAGTGTGTGATTTCTTGACACATTGAATGTTTTTTTAAGCTAGGAATTCAGTTAACAGCATAATTACCTCATGAAGTATAAAGTGTGCTTTTTTTTGGTGATAAACAGATGTTCGAAGGAAAGGAGAAAAGGCGAAAGGACAAGAGAAGGTAGGAGGAGAGTCCTTCTGTTCAAGGCTTTTACACACTTCGAGGTTTGATAAGATTACAGCCAAACAGACACAAACCCTCCACCCTAAACACTGTGATTGTGAAGGACACAGAAGGAGAGTAAGAAGTGTGTGTGTGTGTGTGTGTGTGTGTGTGTGTCCACAGGGCCAAAGAACACAACAGCTGTATTTAAAACCAGCCTTTCTGGCCAGTGACTCAATGACTTAACAGACAGCGTTTTTGTATAAAACTTCCAAGGCGCCATAATGTCATGTGTAAGTGATCTACAACAAATTCAAATCAGCTGTAGTAAAATTTTTACCAGTTGAATATTCAATGATTACAAGTTACATTTAAGGTGTAAAAAAACGGATATGTATATTATTATTTTTTTCACTAACCACAGAAACTGTCTCTGCTGCAAAAAAAAACAACAACCAGATGAAGGCAACTTAAAACCTTTCTCTGTGTACTGCCAGCGTTTTTCAGACATGGCCAACATGATTGCTATGGCAACCAACTTCATTTTACATCTAGTCATGTGATTACTCAAATAATCATATAATCATGACGTTTATTTTAGAGGCAACCGCACCCCTCCCCCATCCCATATACCACATAACAAGGATTAATGCTGTGTTCATGTCTTGAATTACTGTAATCACGAGATTCAACTCAGAGCTGTTCACATTCTCAGAAATTATTTGTTACTATGGCAACACTCATAATGCCAAAATGGATCCATCTGCGGCTTTGTTGTTGATGGCAGCAAACTATTTAATCACTACATTTTGTTTGTTCACCTCTAAATGTTTGTGCAACATGTTTAAGAACGAAAAACCACACCAGGTAATAGTGGTTATTATAAAATAGTATATCAAACATAAATTTGCGTACAGGACAACCTTCAACTATTAAGACTGCTACCATTTTGCCTCTATTTTACATGAGGTCACAATGGTCAAGTTAATCATTAATCACGATTAAATTATAATTGGCGAAAATTTAGCGGAAAAGTTTAGCGTAAACACACGCTTTATTTATTTGTTGACATTTCAAGAACATGTAATTATGGTCATTCCAAAAAGCTGGCTTAACATTCTAGCTAAATTATCGTAAATTCAAGATTAAAAAAAAGATATTCCCTTGATTGCGTACAAGTAGCAAGTACATGAAAACAAATAACGTCATTGTAATTGTGAGTGCAAATGCAAAAATGGCACATTAAGACATTACATATTTAAGCAAAATATTATATGAAAAAAAAACATTAAAACACCACAAAATATCTTAACATAGCACAATACTGTTTTTTAGTAGAATACTTTTTTATTGTATTATTACAATATACAAATCTCGCCGTGTTTGTGTCAGAAAAAGTCCCGTAGATAAATTATGAGGGATAATACTTGCTTAAATTATACACCTCTGTCGCAGTTTAGGGTAAAATCTCGATTGAGATGGAACGAACAGGCATGTTATTGCGATATTCCTCCTTCAGTTTTAACAAAGCTGCAGAGACAACCGCCCAGGCCTCCCCCATTTTCGCCTGGAAAGTCACCTCTCCAGTGTTTGAGTGTCTGAAGCCGTTGGCTGCTCCTGAACCGTTTGGCTCTTTCTCCACTAGCAAACAGCCCCACAATGTACCTCAATCGCTCTTAAATCTATTTTTAAACGATTTTATTCCGCTTCACGCCGCTGCGAACAGGACCGGACGCTTGTTTGGGAATTTATCTGACGATCTGCCGCCTCAAAGCAGCTTTATAACGCTTTGTTTGAGCACTATTTGACAAAATAGTCGAGGAGGAGGAAATTCCACACAAGCATTGAAAGGCAGTCCTCGCGCTCATCCGGGTATTAAAGTGAGTGTTTTCTTAATTTTTACTCGTTATATCGATAATATAGCGGTATATGTATGTTTCTGTACCTCTGTGTGTTTTTAATAATAATATATAGTGGTGTATAATTCGGCAAGGGCATTTCTTTTGGAGGATCTGGCTGGGTGGGGGATGGGCAGCACTGTGTGTATGTGTGTGTGTGTGCGCGTAAATGCAGCACCACTTCAGATTGTTTGGTAGTTTAGATGTGTGCAAAACATTATTTCATGAGACATTACCATCTAATTCTGACATTATTTAAAGTGACCTATCCATTACGTTTAATTATTTGCATCTGATGCTATGTTAATTATTGGTGTATTTTAATATAATGTAATATTAGTTTTAAAAAACAAACAAACAGAAACATGTATTCTGATGTGCATCATAAAATCTACCAAGCTAATGTTTTGATAAATACACTTCCATTTTTCTGCAAAAGTGATGCACCTCTTGAAAACACTTGTGGTGATTTGTGAGTTAAAGTCTTTTGTTCTTTATTTTGACACACATTATTTGAACATAATGTAAATTATAATCAATGTTTATAATAATACTAGGTGAAGATTAACACAAGCACATGACAGTGTTGTGGGCAATGCACTAACTATGAGAGTGGGGGAGGGGAGCTCGAACTCACATTCAGTGTTTGGACAAACAAGAGTCTGTGTTGAATGACAGGATCATGAATTTATAATTATTTACATGTAAATGGATATTTCTTACTATGCACACTTACTATTGGCACTGTCATTTTAAAACCATGCAGTCCATATGACAACAAATGACTCCTAAGATAGGCTGTGACTTGTGGATTATTTCTTAAATTCGTAATTTAAAGAGTACAGTTCTATTTTAAGTGTACAATGTTGGTCTATATAAGAACTGTGTGTGTGTGTGTGTGTGTGATATTTGGATCATAGTGTTCAGTCTACTGTGGGGGTGGGGAGCTCTGTAATGTGTGTGTGTGTGTGTGTGTGTAACTGAAGGCCATGTGTGTCGGGAAACTCCCATTGTAATGGCTCACATGTAACATATTTAGATCACCAACCCCTAAAGTCATTTAGTAATGTGTGTTAGGTTAACCTAGCTAATTTTTACACAACCTCCTCCGAAAATAGACCTATAATAAATAACATGCAGTAAAAATACAAAGAAAGCATTTAGAATTAAAAAGACGTTCTGTCTTAGATTCTCAGAGTATATTTTGAGTCTCTCAGTCTTTGTTTGAAATCTGCGTCTCTCTCTAAGTGGAAGAGTGGCACGGTTATGTAACTTGTGCCTGAGAGTGGATTGAAGCAAGATGTGGGGGATGGGACAGACAGATCTGATCTATTGCGCTTTTTTTTCCCTCTCTTCCCTCCCCCCTCTTTCCCTCGTGGAGCGGAATCGCAGTGGGCCAGCCGACGTGTTGAAACGTGACGTTTGTGTCTGTGCTCTGTTGCGGTGCCGTTGACCCTGTTTCTCTTGAGCCTCAAGGTTGAGATGAGATGGGCAGATGGTGGTGTGAGCTTGAAAATGCCTGCCATGGTCTGTGCTTTCTTGAACAAGGCCTGTGTTGTTTTCTGCAAGGTCACTGAGGAACACTGTTGCTCTAAATGTTGTCTAGTTATGCAATTCGATACAGTGTTAATACCGTAATTGATCATAAACCGACTGCTAATATATATAGTGGATTTTTTTATTCGGCAGTGTCTGCGTGCACTCTGTTTTTTTTAGTCACACACAGTGAGGGCAACAAGTAAACAAACTCAATTTGGCATTATCTCTTTTGTTTCTGTTAGAGATGCGGTAATCGACCAGGGACCCGGATCGGATGATTTTCTGCATGCTCTGCCTGGGCCGATTCCGAGCCGGCCTGTTTTGTCGCCAGCGCAACAGGCAATAATGTCAGCTGTGCGTTCTCGCTCTCTTTTCTCGGACGTTCGTAGTGGCGCCTTTTCTCACTCGCTTGTCTCATTCGCTCTGGTTAAATAGCGTTCGTATTGTGCATAATTTTACTAATTCCCGCAGGTTTCGCGTTCACACCAAAAGCGCGCATACCACTGATCTATCTAAGTGCCCCAAATAAAGTCACCTCTCAAAAAGCTTGTAAATCGCAAATACTAAAATGAGTGGCATACTGTGGTTATACGGTCAGATACACAAAATTGTCACAATGCATGTCTTGGCGAGTATTCAGTTACACAGTCCGTTTTGGAACGTAAATGGTTTGGAACGTAAAAGGAAGATAACGCATGTTGTGTAATATTATATTAGATCTGTGCATAAACTAGTGTTGTCACGATACCAAAATTATGACTTCGATACGATATCAGACTAAAATATCGATATATCGATACTAAATCGATACCACAGTAAGTAAATAAATAAATAAGATAAGATAAGATGCTTAATATGACAACAGAACTTGTTATTATTCATTGTTATTTTTTACTAAAAATTCATGTGGCCAGCATGTTCCTTAGGGTTGGGCATCGTTTTGATTTGAACAATTATTGATCAATTGATCAATTATTATTAAAATTATGTCACAAATTTTTGCTATCTCAATGTATTTTTTACAACGGGGTAATTGTGTTGCAATAGCTTACACACAGCACAAGAAAGCTTGATTTCGAATGGTAAATTGAATTTAAAAAGACGAGTAAACAGTAATAAAATAAGAACAAATAAACAGATTACAAACAATAGCACAAATAAATGCAATAGAATAGAAGATACAAATTAAACAGACTGCTTTATTTTTTCAGGTAGGTCTAACATTCAGATAAGGAACTGAATTTAAAAAATGCATAGTAATTACATTTAAAACAACATTGGATAATGTTCTTTGTAAAAAATTCAATAGCGTACAGATGAAACTATTAAAGTTACACAAGTTGATCAGTCAAGAGCAGTGTGATCGTTTGTCTTTTTGTAGTTTGAATAGCAAATGACTGCGGTCCCTTTAAGACTAACGGGCGCATGGATCCTAAACAATGTTCCTGTTACTCGTTCTTCCTGAACTGTTTGCGACTATGTTTACTCTTCCAGATGTGCACTGATAATTTTTTGAGTGTATTTGACCAATAATAAGCTGGAAAAGGAAGCAAATGTTTGCACTTGTATCATGTCAGAGGCGGCTTTATTACGGTAGGCTATGTGTGTGCGCTTCAGATGTGAGCACGAAATCTGCGGGGATTAGTAGAATTAATTTATGTGCAATCCCGCGCGAAATTCAGACCGATCACACACTAACACACTGTCATGAGGAAAAAGTCCAGCAGAACGCGCGTTCGCCGTGCTCAGAGGTTAACCGGGCTGAGTGAGAATATGCCGGTGTGTGTGTCAACTCGCTGACGGTCAGAGAGGAGAGCGCACCTGATATCGATACTGTAAAAACTGAGAATCGTATCGTTTCAGATATTCCAGTATCGATATATATCGAAATATCGATATTTTTGACAACACTAGCATAAACTCTTTAAATGACAGTAGGCCTGTTGCGATGGTCAATAAATCAATTAATCGCACGATTAAAAAAAGGAGCTCGATGATTTGTCTGGCCGCAATAATTTCCATTTGCATGCTTGCTTGTTTTCGTCCGTTTGGGAAGGTGTTTATACTTGATGCGCAGACTGGGTGCCGGCGTGATAGAACGTCATGGATCTCGTGCTTCTTCGGTTGCGGAGCCGCACGCAAAGTAACAAAATTTGACGTGCACACCGGCAAGCGAAATGGGTTCTCGCACACTCCGCCTTAATGTAATTTTTGCCGCACACAGCCTCGCACTCATGCGGACGCACGTGTCAAGGATAAACAAGGCTTGAAGCTACACTGAAGTTGGCAGGTTGATAAATACAAGTTAATTTTTCAGTTCAATCTTTGTGTGCTAAAAAGGCACATAAGTTCCTGTAGAGAAAGCAATACACATCAATTTTTTGCCAAATAAATGAAAAGCATGTCATCAATGTCTTCTCTCTTGCTGTATCAAAATCTCACCTAGCTTTCCTCAGAGATGGACAAATCAAGTACAGTTTGTGCATGATGACATGATATACATTTTTTTTAAATACTGTATCCTAAATTGTGGATAATTAAGACAATATTTTGTGTCTAATTTATTTGAGACTAGTAGCCGTGTAATAAGCGGGATAATGTACACCCAGCCGGTTGTTATGCAGAATAAACCCCGACAGAGTGATCAGGACCCCGACGCGAAGCGGAGAGGTCTTAAATCACTCTGAAGGGGTTTATTGTAGCTGCCCGTCAAATAACGTGCTCCACACGACTCCGATGGGTTAATAGAGCCTTCTGATTCGAATCGATGCGTTTGTGTAAGAAAAATATCCATATTTAAAACTTTATAAAGGAATCCCGCCTTGAAGACTTCCATTTTAACCCAGGGCTGTTTAAGCCACAAGATGGTGCCAGCGTTAAGCATAGATGTAGTACCGGTCAAGATAACTCGTATTACCCGGATGAGCGGGTGTTATCTGGAAATAACATACCGCTGGAATGCGCGATTGACCAATCAGAATCAAGTATTTCACAGAGCCGTGTAAATTTCATGTGTGAAAAAATGTAACGATTAAAGGAAAACAACAAAAACAAGAACCGTACAGAACCGAAAACCGTGACCCTAAAACCATGGTACGAACCAATCCATGGGTTTTGTGAACCGTGACACCCCAAATATGCACCTAAAACACAATAATCCATTGCAGTTTTCATCCATTACTGTTTCTGGCATTTATTCAAGTGCATTTTTTTGTAAACAGACTGAGAGTTGTTTATTTATTCATTTATTGTGGATAAATGTTTTCCACTGTTTTCCATTTCAGTGTTAAATGGTCTTTATAAATAAAAAAAGTTTATTGATCTTTGGTAAGGTGTACCTGCATTATTATGCCATTATCATTATTTTAGATGAAAATGGTCTCAGAACGACAACATTATCATTTATCTCAATCATTTTTTGGCCAATATATCGTCCACCAAAATTGATCGTGACAGGCCTAATTTTGCTAAACGTATATTAAAATGTTAGCCTGACGTGGTCATACTCAATTCTAGTCAGAATATGAGTCTGAAACTGCTCCATTGGGCTGTGATTATGGGGCGTGTTTCAACCGAACCAGGAAAGACATCAATTGGATAGACCAACAACCAATCAGAGCAACGAAGCGACGCATTGTCAAATGTCAACAGAGCTTAACTGCACTGTGTTGCCAAGTCCGTGTTTTTTCCCCGCAGGTTGTTTACTATGTCCGCTGGTTGAAGCGACTATTATGTGATATAGACCCATGAGTGTGAATTTTAGCAGGCAACAATGCCAAAATAACACACATTTCACCCCCCAAACAACATTTTTCCCCTGGAGAACCTATTGTTTAGAGCTGGTAGTTGGCAGGTTTTGTAGTAAAAACTTGGCAACCCTGTCTGTTTCACGCTGGAGTCAGGCTGGAATACACAATCTTTGCCGGTGTTGTAAAAAAATAAAATAATTTAATGATACACAGAGTACTTACCCAACATGATCATAATTTCTAGAGAGAGAAATTGTAAAGGTGAATGCACAAACAAGCTCTCCGTTTAGGATTCGAAAAAATATAATCCAAGCCCCTTTGATGACGTGGATGATTACGTTACTGTTTATCATCTATCCGTCATCGTCTAAAGCCTGTCCTGGGGTTGTAAAACACTGGTCTGGAGCAGGGTTAGTACCTCTTTTGTGCTGTTAACCCCACATTGCAGTACTAACCGTGTACACTGTGAAACGATGCGATATTGCAATTTTACGAATAGATGCCTAAAACAACTTAAACTAATCGTGTCAGGCGCCCTTCATATTCAAATGCTTTGGACAGTCACGGAAACACTGCATGTTGTATATAAGCAGTCAGTGTAGTGTTCATGGAGGAAAATGTCAAATGGCGATGGAAAATGGGTTATAGTCTGAAAAGTCCATTCAGAAAACATCTTGATAATACAGTTGGCAATGTGTAATATGATGAGCAGTCATTGAAATCTGTTAATCTGGCATTGTAAATATGCAAATAAGGTCATTATTTGCCCAGGGTACAGTGTGAAACGTCAGCATATGAATACTCAGTATTAATTGTTAATCCTGGGTGAAGTATGTACAGTGTGAAACATGCAGCAAGATAACTCAGGATTCCGTTTATCCTGGGTTTAGAATGAACCAGGGTTAATTATTTCAAGTGTGAGAAGCCTTAATGGTTTTTATTGTCATCCCCTTTAAAGCACCTTTTTTTTACATCCATCATGTGTTCAAATTGATTTATTTTGCTGTTGCATCAGGTCCTCTAATGTTTTTGAACATCCACCATTAGTGTTGCGTTCTTAAAGGACAACTCCAGGGAATTTTTAAGTTTATCTTGTTAAACCTTTGTGAGTACAGTCTATAGAAGAAGGAAAAAAATTAACCGTATTGGTGATTGCAACATAGAGTTGTTACAGTTAATGCCCAGGGCCCCCACTCAGCTAAAACGGCAGCTATGTGGGCATAAACGTAAAGGGTGTATTTGCGCCTCCTAAACAAAATGCATTCAAAATGTCTGTCCAACATGAACAGGCCCTTACATGACAACGAGATGCGTTTAGCCACTTAGCCATTGTTTAAATTCACCTAAATAGTGTTTTAGACAGTTAGCTGTATCTCGCGGTAAAGTCCTGTGGGAACTCAGTTATAGCCGGAAAAAAAGGCAAATAGTCCAGTTGGGAAGAGAGTGGAAGGATAAATAAAGTTTACATTACCTCCACAGTGCTTGTACCTGTCTTCAACCACGGAATGGCATTTTTCTTCAACCGGCCCCGCTGTGTTGTGTCTGTGACAATCCCTGTCAAAGTGTTCGCTGCAAATTCTGTTGCCACAATTCGTAAAGGCACAAACGTGAACCATTTCTTCTTCACTTGTGAGCCTGATTGGATCATCACTCTAGTGATGTCCGGTTCACGAACGAATTGTTCTTTTTAACCGGTTCTTTTTAGTGAACCGGGTGGACCAGTTCATCAAATCAGACTGAATCATTCTCATCGTTTGCGTCTCAAATCAGCGCTGACCACACAAGTTACTCAGACAGTCCCTCCGAATAGAAATAAACGATTGTCTTGAATTATAAGTTGTAACTCCGACCGCTCACTGAACTGAGACATGTTTTGCTGAGAGATCTGATGAACTCACGAGCAGCTGATACTGAGCATGTGCGTGTAACTGAACGTGCCGGATCAGTAGAATAGAATCGAAACCGTTTCTTTTAGACACGTTCGATACGGAGAACCGACAAGCCGATGAGCAGAGCTTCTTCATGCACACGACACTCTTCCCAACTGGACTATTTGCCTTTTTTCCGGCTACAATGGAGTTCCCACAGGACTTCAGCACGGAATCGCGGAATTGGCATATTAACGCGGAATCTGCATATTAACGCGGGATCTAGTGTTAATGCAGATTTTCCCGGAATTTTACATATTTGTAATGAAATTCTGTTTTTTGTGGGAGGAGAACGTATGTCTGAGGAAAATGCAGACCGGGGGAAGCAAATCTTCGCGACAGAACCCCTCCTGTCATTTCAGCTCCCCCTTCAAAACAATGAAAGTGTGGCGAAGTCGGTCTCCATGGCTCTGCAAAAAAGTTAAGAAACTCGGCGCTAACGCCGGTTTCACACTGTATGCGCAGGCAGCACAGAAGCTTTGCATATGGAGAGCGGGAGCCGCGCGCCCGTTGTGCTTTTACACAGGCAGCATTGGTCGCGCGCAGCTGAACCGCGGCTTGTGTATTGCAAATACAGACAAATATTGTCCATTCTGTAAGATTTTCCGGTGTTCTGCTCGACCCGTCATTCTCCTGCTTTGATTTATGATAGGCACATTAGGCAGCATATCTCTTGCAAATGCGACCATGTTCCCCTCTCTTCCAAACACATGCATAGCCTATAACATGCTGTATATGGATAGTTTACATGATAAAAGTAGGCCTTAAAGTTCCTTTGAAGTTGGGAAAAAAACTTCTGGCAGTGTTGTTTTTGTGTATTTTATTTTTATTTTTTACAGCTCTGGATATCATAATGGTGATTGTTAAACACACAGAACAATTCACAACATGCTTTCATGGTGAAATGTGTTATTTTTTAATGTTAATTTTCAGCTTTAAATGTTTTACTTAATAGTACTGTATGTAAAAGATGATTCTTATGAAGTTTTTATAGTTCTTTTAATTTTTTTTTACTTGAAAGAAAAAGCTAATTGAGCACTTTCATTTTAACTTGTATAAACTAATATATTAGTTATAATATTTTACTGGAAAGTTTAAGTACTTGAAGTGCAGTGTTATGTAAATATGATGTTTGTTACCTCTTCTGAAAATGAATTTACCTAATAAATTTAAGGTCATTCCTATTTTTTGTTTTATGTTCTATTATATTAACATTAAAAGCACACAATTTTTTTCACCAAAATAACAGTAAAGGTAGGGCTGGGCGATAAATCGATTTTATGGATTAATTCAAGTTTTTAGTTTACGACGATTTTTGTGAATGAAAATTGGTTTTCTCTTTAAAATCCGCCGACGCTCCCCTCTGGGCTCCCGTAATGGCTCAGCACTCCCCGCACACGTTTGCCACAGAGATGCACAAACAACAAGGATAGCGTCTAACAACATACAGTGTCATTCGTAATTGGTTCAGTTTTTCACAGAACAATTAACTACCCCGCTGCAAAGTGTGTTTGAAGTCTGAACAGAACCGCGCTAGGCGCTACTCATTTAAAGCTGTGCTGACACGAACGCAGCGCGAGCTCACACACGGGCCAATCTCGTGACAGACACGATACACAGCGCTGGTGAATTAATACCATCGCTACTGTGATCTAGTGGAAGCGGTCGGCGCAGAATTCTGTTATAAACCACATATATCAGATCAAACAGAGCTGAGCGAAGGTCAGGGGTTTCGGTCACAAATCACCAACATTCACCATGATTTACTGTAGTAAAACCACATGGATTTAATGTTGTTATTGTAATTATTTATCTCAGGATTCGTGCAACCTTTTGAGATTGAAATTCAAGCACTTTGCAATGGTTTTCAAGAGCTTCACACTTATTTCCAGCACTTTAAAGCTCTAAATATCCGATTGTAATGTTATTTGTAATGTGATGGTTTGTAAAACTAAAAGTTAAAAGGGGTCTTGTCAAAGAAATATTCCCCCATAACTGCTGTTTTAGCTGAGTGGGGGCTCTGGGCATTAACTGTAACAGCTCCGTGTTGCAAGGACCAATCTGTTTTTTTTTTCCTATAAAAAATATAACAAAAATATAACGATAAAGATAAACTAAAATAATTGCCGGAGTTGTCCTTTAAGTTAGGACCCATGACCCCTAAGACAGCTGAGTTCTGCACCATTCTGATGTGTGCCATCCAGCTCAAGCCAGCTCATAAGTTCAGGACTTTCATATGACTGATTTGTCAACTAGTTATTCGGATGACCAATTATTAGTTGTTTTTGAAAATATATGAATAATGCGTAGTATACATTTATGTTAAAATATATAAAAGGCCCCTGCCGTGATTGACTTCACCATGGTCAGCTTCCCTCTGTGAATGATTCTCAGAAACGGCTTGCTGACTAAATTTAGATATCAGTTACAGCGAGTTCAGATGTGCTGTTATACATAGTTTTGCAGTGTTGTGAAAACATAAAAAAATAGCACAGCACATTTCATAATGCAGGCTAAGGAGGAATACAGTCTAAAGGATAAGTTTAATGACATACAGGGCTGCATATTGAATAAATAGTTACAGTATAATAATAATAATAATAATAATAATAATTAGAACTAGGGCAATGATGGATGCCGCAATTATGTAATCGTTCAAGGGAGCAATTACAAAACAAAAACTTATATTCATTTTAAACTTACAATTGATTTTAGTTTTAGTATACCATAATACCACACACATCTTTTGGTTTGGTTTCTTTTAGGGCTGCAGTAATTTTATTAATCTCTAGAGTATTCTACCAAGTATTCCATCAATTAATTGAATAATCGGATAAGTACTTTTTCTTTATTAAAGCGCAATACTAAATATACAAGAGACAATGGGCCTCATTCATGAAACATGAGCAAAAACGAATATGTGTGTAAATTGTTCGTAAAGCCGCTCTGACGTAAATTTTCGGATTCACAAAAATGTTCGTATTTTCAAAATGTTAGTTGGTACAAAAGAAATGTACACCTGCTCCCTACCACATGTAAATGTGTGTAAAACATTTGAACGTTCTGTGTTTTAATTTAGGTAAACTGACATTGCATTTTGATGCACTATGTAGGCCTACCTACCATAATCATATTTCAAGAGTTGATTTGCCTTGTCTTTTTTTACTGTTTAATGTTGGGTAACAGTTGGGCTTGTCACGTTTTACCCAGCCGTGCAAACACAGTGGAGGAGGGGTGGGACAAAAACTACACCGACCAATCATCCCACTAGTACACCGAGTGAACAACAATAACGGAGAAGTTATTAATACTGCTTTTTACTGCATTTTTATATTTAGTAAAAAAAAATCCAAAATGAGATACTACTAACATGTTACTACCATGGATATACTTTATCATAGCAACCAACTGGTGGCTGCTCTTACTAAGCGCCACCAGCTGGCCATTTTCAGAAGAGCACCAGCCGTTTTTTAGCTGGCTAAAAATGCTTTGGTGGACACAATCATTTAAGATTTATTTCTAGTCATTTGGCCAATTAGTCTCTTCAATAAAATTAAAAATACTCGAGCCAAATCTGAGAAAGAAGTCTAGAAGAGTCCACAGCATTCCTGGACACGTCATTTGCAGTTTTAACTCATGGGTGGGGATTATGCTAATCATGAATGAGCGTACACTCGTTCCTTATTTACGTATGTTTGGAATTCACTAATATACACACGTTTAACTAGCGAATCCGTGGCATATGAGGCGTTTGTGTATCTGGAGGAGAGTTTCGTAAAGATCCATTTAACACTCAAATTATTTGGAATTTGCTCCTATATTTACAAAAGTTTTATGAATGAGGCCCAATAATCTTAATCTTAAAATGATCAGCTTATTTGTTTCCTTTTTTTAAAAAAATTATTAACTAACTAAACCTAAACCCATTTAGTGCATTCAATTGTCATATTAAATTCAAAATGCAAATACAAATATATAAATCAGTTTCAGATTCCTTAAAAAAAGGTAAAAAATAGTACAATCCTAAACTAACTAAACCTACAACTTCTAAATCTAAAATAATAGTAATAAAATTATAATAATGCCTAAGCGTTGCATTCATGTTGTGTAACTACAGCTCAGGCATGACAAGCATTTACTGTCTTCTTGGAAGGCTTTGTGGCTTTTGTAAGAGGCAAAAGTTAGAGGACAGGAAGGTAACTTAGAGCAAGAACAAGAGTCCATATTAGCAATGCACGGATCAGCTCAAATGTCACCGCATCCGCTGTTAAAACAAACCATCCATCAAACCATACAACACACAGAGGAGTAATTGCTGGAATGTGAGCAAAAGCGAGATATGTGTTTGTATTTAATTCAAATAAAGTACATCACACAGGTAATCATTCATAGTTACACAACTTGTTTTACATTAGTAGCTATAAATATGATTAAAGTGTGAGATTTAGACAAGTTTTACATGCAGCTCTGAACGCAGAAGCCCTGCACATCACGTGCCACACTAAAGGTTAGATACATATTGTTCTGCTATCTGTTACGCTTATCTTTGAGAATTTGAATGGTGCACATTTCGGAGAGATAAAGTCCCATTAAACATTTCGCATACACATCACAATGACAGTGATATATGTGCGAACTCTGTTGATGCTGGTCGCTTCACGTGTTTCGAGCAAGCCTGCAGTACCCCTCTCAGATACTGAAGCTTTCGTGCCTCGATCGCCCCCCGGTGACCGGTCCCAGTATAGCCGCCCCTCTATTTTCTAATGGACATGAGGCAAACTAAACAATAAAATTACACTTTAAATATTTTTTCCCCCAAAGTTAGTTTATGTCATTGAAGGCAGTTATCATCACAATGATTTCATTTCAATTGTTCATTTTTAAAATAAGTTCAGTTTTAGTTAGTTATTTGATGCTACAAAACGGGGGTGTGACGTCATGATTGACAGCTGAGATTGACGTCTTCTCTGAGTGAATTTGTCACTGAGGCACTAACAGACTTTTTTCAGGATTTTTGGGAGCAGATAGGAGCTTTAGCTTTAATTTCTACATTTCCATAACTGTTTATTTCACACCAACATAATTAATTGTTCTGCATCTGTGAGAGTGTGGGTTGGGCTTTTGATATCACGACTGTACTTCCTGCTCTACTTCCTGCTCTCTACTGTGCAACTCCGGTCCCTAAATCTCTACTGCGCAGACTCGATCCCAAGATGTCAGCGCCGTGCAGGCCGCCTGAAAGCTTCAACTCTGGGCAAGCGGAAACGGATGATGTCGAGTTGTCCATATTTTTTTACGGTTTATGGTTTTGAGTAGTTCGCATCTCTTCTGCTGACATGCAAACTGCCGCAAATGAAACTTAAATGTTCGGTGTAAAGCTCAACACAGTTGTCTTCATTTAAAAATAGCAGACTAAATGATTTTACCAGTGCTCATGCCGCTCTCTCGCATTGCGTACTTTGATCTTGAAATTAGAAGGAAACGGAAGTTAAACAATGTCACCCGGCCTTTACATTTACAGTACATTACATTTACTGTGAAATGAGTTTGGTGCCTTTATTAAAGATTAGTTCACTTTAAAATTATTATTTTTTGTCATAATGTGCAGACCTTAATAGAACCTTTTTAAGGTACTCAAAGACGTACAAAAGATATAAATAATGGAAACATGGTGAAGTTTTGGTTGGGACTATCTGTGCATGCAAACAAACAAAGATGGGGTAAGTGTTTGGGAAACCTGTTTGGACACAGTCATTATTTGCACAACTGCTTCTTATGGCTTTGAAATTACACAACTTATCCTTTTAAAGAAATCGTAAACATCAGTTCATCCTGTAAACTCTTCAGGGACTCTAAAAGATGAATTGTTTACTAACTAGCACAAATATGAGGAAGTAAAGGCTTTCAGATGTGGTTTTACTCAACTATAATATGATACACAGTAATGAATCTTGTTTTCATTATACTGTCTGACCTCTGGCTGTTTACCTTTGTCTATGTTGACTTAGGTTCTGCGAAACACAGATGTGACCCGTAAGTGGAAGTACAGTTTCAGAAAGTGACTTCCCCTTTTTCTTTGCCAACGAGTAACACGGGTCACTTGTTTTCTCGTAATGATTATTTCATGATAAATCAGCAGTAGGATGATCTCCTATCTCCTTTTTACTCCTCTTTCAGCTGCGTGGAAGCTTTTTAAGATGTTTATTAGGGATGACCTAATATAACATTTCTGGGGAGACAACTGTGTATGGCCTATATGACACTATTTAGTGTTAGGACAGCATTCCTCAGACTCGTCCTTGGGGCAGTTGTGTTTCAGATCTTGTTTGTTTCCCTGATTAAAGGTTACAAGAGCGAGAGCTGAAACTTGCAGACTGGTTGTTGATGTGCTCAGCTGCGGTGGTGTTTGGGGGATGGGCGTCCTCCTGACCCGTGCTTTAGCTGTTCATTTGTCTCTTCCTGCTCTCTGACAGACTAATGAAACCTCTGTAGCTCCCCTCCCCCTTTCCACACGGCCGCATACTTTTGTTGTGTGTGACCTGAAGGTCAAGTTCAACATGTATATTTTTCAGCAGTCCCAAGTTCTCTGCCTAGTATAAAGGGAACTTGTTGTTTGACAATTATGAAAACATTCAAACTAAGCCATGACAATTGTCTGGAAAATTTTACGGTTCACCTTATGTAACAAATTGATGCAGTAAACGTCAGCATATCTGTTGATGATGCAATGGTCTGTCGCAAGCAAACGCACACTATTTACTTTTGTTCAACGAGCCGCAAACTTGTGAATCTTTTTATTGTAACCAACAAAGTGGTTGTACAATTAAGACAGCTTTTTAATAACAGTTTTTTGCAAGAGTGCAGAAGTCAGTGAGCTTGTGCTTTAGAGATTGACAGCCTTAGGTCATGTGTCCACCAAAGTATTTTTAGCCAGCTGAAAACAGCTTTTTGGTTTTTTTCTCTTCAGTTGAGACTCTTTGCTTATGATACGAAAAAATTGTAAAATTGTTATTAATTTCACAGGTAGTTTGTTTCTGAATTAATTCTACAGAAAATAACATTGCAGATACAATGTAAAGTATTTGCTCTGGGTCTTGTTTTAAGTCATTTTGCTCCGTTATTATTGCTTGTTTTCATCTGTTGACATCAGGGATGGAAATTAACTTTTTTGTCCACTGGCCACTGTGGCTGGTGGATTTCAAAATCTACCAGCCACTCAATGTTTTTACCAGCCACTTTCTTGTTTTTAACCGACAATGTGTAACTGCACGTGAAAATTAATACTACAAGCTCTACAATACTTAAGCTGTTTATTTAATCTCAAATCTCAATGAAATACTGACATTTTTTCACTCTTATACACACACAAACCATGAACTGATATAAATTTCATTAAATGAGTAGGGCTCTGTGTTCTCTCTTTTTTTTCTTT
The DNA here is from genome assembly GCF_024679245.1 of Pseudorasbora parva. NCBI lineage: Eukaryota > Metazoa > Chordata > Actinopteri > Cypriniformes > Gobionidae > Pseudorasbora > Pseudorasbora parva. The sequence continues at coordinate 19,588,804 of NC_090193.1, read as the reverse complement.
CTTTTTACCTGGATGTGGCATTTGGATGATTTGTGATCTTTTATGGCTTCCAGTTTTAGGTTTTTAGTACCAACAATGAAACTACTAGTTATGGCATCTCCTGAAGCGTGTTGACGACATACCGAGCAGAACATTGTCAGTAGGAATGCACCAAAATGCTATGACTGTGTAACTTTACTAAAAATCAAGGCATTGTAATTACATTAATTAATATTAAAGTTTCAAATAATAAATCAATTACAAATTATGCAAATATTTATTTAGCACATTGCAACAACCCACAGTATACAATAAAATTCAAACTAAAATGTTTAAATTGTAAACTCGACCTCACTCATGTGTACATTAAATAATAATGTACAGGTCTACTGGCCTGCAGAAAGGTACAGAAATTGAATAAAGTAATCAAATGTAAAATAACTGCATATTTAACTGTTTAAATGAAAGATTAATCCTTACTTAACTTACAAAAGCTATTCAATCAAGAGCAGTGAGTGATGTCCTTATCGTTTGTTTGACATTAAACAGACAGCAGTAAAGGCTACTTCCCCTTTAAGACCTAATAGAAGGATATGCGTCATCTTTCACGACTGTATAAAGTTCACTTAAGGCATATTCAGACTATGTCTGCTAGAATACTCATCAAGATGAACATGTTGGCATACTTTTTGTGTGAGTTTGTTGTCTGTTTAAGCACAAGACTTGAAAGAGAACTCAATATTTGCGCGCTGTGAGACGGGTGCGCGCCTCCGGATGACAGTGACGGATCTTCTCTCAGCGCGAGCACGAGTTCTTATTCGCGTCTTCTGGCACTACATCTGGGTAATGACGGCAAAAGCGACTGGTCATATTCGGACATACGGCCGCACTCGCATGCACTGAACACAGTTTATAAAGAGGGGAAACATGCTATTTTTATTTAACCCGCCACGGTGGCCGGTAGGTGAAGCAAGTTTACCCGCCACAACTCAAAATCACCCGCATTTGGCTGGTGGCGGGTGCTAATTTCCATCCCTGGTTGACATTGTACACACAGAATGTGGTGGTTGGTCTGTGTTGTGTTTGTCCCGTCCCTCCTCCACTCTTATTGGACGGCTGGGTGAAAAGTGACAGTGATGAGCGCTGCGTTTTACTGAAAGTTGAAAATTCTTCAACTCTCGGCGACTAGTAAAAACACAGAGCACTCAGCAATTAAGCGTGAAATGCTCAGCACCTCGTTGCGCTCATGGCTTTCTAAAAAAAAAAAAAAAACGCTTTGGTGGATTCTGAATTAACAGCCATATTTAAATGAGTGTTTGAATCAGAAACTACAAGGATTGACTGTGGATGAGACAGATGTTTTTAAAGTTGCCCTGCTTAATTCAACAGTTTTTGCTCTGGTACAGAGAACAGTAAAATTTAACTGGTATTGGTACTGCCTACTGAAATGTACTGGTATTTCCCTCCTTTGGTGACACTCTGGTAATGTAATGCAAGAGTAAAGCAGTCTGCAAAAAAGCATCAACATGGCATGTTACGCCTATACAGGCCTGGCCTAAAGGAAAGAAGTTTGTGTTTAATCGATCTAATGTGTTGGTCATACTATACAATAGGGACTTTCGATTTTAAGACTTTTTGAGTTTCGTAAAGTTTGAAGCGAATTACAATGACATTCGCAGGCTTCATTGCACAGGATATGTGCTCATTGCGTTGTGAGAAACGTACACTTTGCTTGATGTTATGCTTACAGTGTTTTTTCCCGCCAGTATTTTCCTTACAAATGCTCTACGAAGGCTTCATTTATGCCATTTGGAATGCGGTGCTTATTAGTGTTGTCACGATACCAAAATTGTGACTTCGATACTATACCAGACTAAAATACCTTGATACCGATACTAAATCGATACCACAGTAAAAAATAAAATAAAAATAATAATTATAGTATGTATAATATGACAACAGAACTTATTATTCATTGTTTTATTTTTATTTTTTAAATTCACGTGGCCAGCATGTTCCTTAGGGTTGGGCATCGTTTTGATTTGAACAATTATTGATCAATTGATCAATTACTATTAAAATACTTCCACAAATATTTACCAACTCAATGTATTTTTTACAACGGGGTAATTGTGTTGCAATAGCTTACACACAGCACAAGGAAGCTTGATTTCGAACGGTAAATTGAATTTAAAAAGACGAGTAGCCTAAACTGTATTAAAATAAGAACAAATAAACAGATTACAAACAATAGCACAAATAAATACAATATAATAAAAGATACAAATGAAATAGACTGCTTTATTTTTTCAGGTAGGTCTACATTCAGATAAGAAACTGAATAAAAAAAAAAGCAAATTAATTACATTTAAAATAATGTTATTTGTAAAAAAATAAATAGCCTACAGATGAAAGTTACACAAGTTGATCAGTTAAGAGCAGTGTGATCGTTTGTCTTTTTGTAGTTTGAATAACAAATAACTGCTGTCCCTTTAAGACTGACACACGCTGGATCCTAAGGCCGGAGACACTGCAAGCGTGGTGTGAGCGTGGTGTTTCTGTTGCGTGTCATCCGCGGGGCAGCTGCCTGGCGTTTTTTGTCTTTGCACACCAGAAGCGTATCTGACGCGGCGCTGCTGCTGCTATTAATGTACAGGGAAGCCCTATACTTCATGTTAAATATAAATATATTACCTATTGATACAGCAAAGACAACGTCGGCAGTAGCCTATTGACCATACATATATGTGGCATTGACGGCAAAATAGGCTACAGAATATTTAAATTAATATTTAATATTAATATTAATATTTAATATTTAATATTTCAAAATAGATAATTATGTAGTTTTTTTAATTATTACAATTAAGCCTATATCTGCATTTATGTTAACTTACAGACTTTGTCCTTTTTTGACTTCTGTCAATATGTCATTTATTAAAATGTTTTCTTGTCAAAATGGCATAAACATCTTTTCCTATTCTATTTTGCCTGGAAACGCTTCCAACACGCTCGCGTGTCGCGTGAAAAATAGGCGTCCCTTCTATTTGAAGCGCAGGCAGTGTGAAAAGCTCTAACCGGTTAACATGGGAGTAAAAAAATTAAAACGGACATGCCACGCAGTAGAGACACTCACGCCACGCTTGCAGTGTGTCCCCGGCCTAAACATTGTTCCTGTTACTCATTCTTCCTGAACTGTTTATGACTGTGTGTACGTCAATACTCTTCCAGATGTGCATTGATACTTTTTTGAGTGTATTTGATCAATAATAAGCTGGAAAATGAAGCAAATGTTTGCAGTTGTACCATGTCAGAGGCGGCTTTATAATGGTAGGCTATGTGTGTGCATTTGAGATGTGATTCCAGTATCGATACATATCGAAATATGGATATTTTTGACAACACTAGTGCTTATATAGTAAAAATAGTAAACTCATTGACAGAAGGCTTTCAGTTTTAAATGCTCACGACTGCAGATCCCTCGCTGTCTATAATGATGTCAATAATAACTAAAGGGATACTTCACCACTTTTTCATATTGTTATTTCCTTAACTAAGATGAGTTGATACATGCCTCTCTCGTCTCAGTGCGTGCACTTAATCTCTCTGATGCGCGGTGACGATCTGATAGCATTTTGCTTAGCCCAGTTCATTCACTATGGTACCAAACAGACTTCTCCCTCTCTCATTTCTATCAATGGGGGGAGGGGGAGATGTGAGGGAGGATTTTTCAGCCGGGACTTTTTACTGCGCCGAGTGGAAGTACTCTCAGAAGTGCTATTCCGCCATACATTATAGTTCTCCTTTTTAATCCGCTTAGAAAAGCACCACGTTTTATTTTATGTCGCCATACTATTCGTTCAACTATTCGTGTAACTGTATTTAAATGGGGAAAACGTGGAGGTGTTTGGTCGCTTCTAACTGGATCTCTGTTTGGTACCATAGTGAATGAACTGGGCTTAGTGGGCTAAGCTAAATGCTATCAGAATGACACCACGTGTCAGAGAGATTAAGTGCACGCACTGAGGCGAGAGAGGTACGTATCAACTCGTTTAAGTTAAGGGAATAACAGTTTAATATGAAAAAGTGGTGACGTATCCCTTTAAGCAACGGTAAAGATGAGAAAATCACTCAAAATTCAGATACTCTTAAATGCAGAAAGCACACTCTGTTCATTGCTTGTAATGTTTTTGTTCCTCTTTATTATTTACTAGCTTATCGCAATCACAATATTAGTAAAAAAAAAATTGCAATTACATTATTTTCCAAAATCGTTCAGCCCTACTTTGAATTGAATTAAACCAAAAATTGCAATTCGACGTCATCATGCACTTGTTCATAAAGAAGAATGCACTAGTTTATAGGGATGGGCGATATACCAGTAGACACAATTACAGGTGGAAATTTGTCAGCCGTTTTTGGACTATTGTCTCTATATTGTCTGAGTTGCACTCATGGGATGTTGCTGTGCTGCGTGGTCACGAAAGCTTATTGTTTGTATGCATTTTTAAATGTCCCATTCTTCGCGTGTTTTCAAAGCTTTGATTATGTTTACAGTGTGCAATATAACATGAGTTCATGTTTCGCGTGTAAAATAACACATTTTCACACAATTTACTTATCTGTACAGCGCTGTTTCCTCTGTCCTAAAAACGGCCTGATGATTTCCTTGTTCTATGAAGTCCCTCCTTCAGAAACACGTAACGAGTTCTGATTGGGCCAGGGCTTCCCGTGCTGTGATTGGACAGCAGCTTAGCGCACACTTTGGCCAGAAAGGTCCCGCCTCTTACCATAACGGGGAGATGCAAGCGCTGAATGCGCGCTCTTCTCCACGTAGAAGAGCAACAAGACCACGCCCCCGAATTTGGGTGTTCTTGTGGGCGGAGGGTTAGTCAACAAACGGTTCTAGTGACGTCATTACATCCCTGCACTTCCTGCTGTAGTCCGAACCGGCCGTTCGCTGTAGGCTTTGAAAGGGAACTTCTGTTAAATAAAATATCTCACTTGGCATTGAACTTTGAGCGTTATAATTTTACAGGTATTATTTATGCTCTAACAGCAACATAACACACTAACTAAAGTTTGAAAGATGGGATCGCGAAGAACGGGACCTTTAAGCATTGTGGTTTTAAAAACAGTTGAAGCACAATTGGCAACGAAAGAGAAATAATTTCAGTATTTGCACGCTCCCTGAGAGACATGACATTCAAATTATTTAATGTAATTGGCATATTATAGGAGCCTATTTGATGACAGGCATGTTTTACTTTAGATCAAATGTTTGTGTTTCTGAGGCTCTCAAAAATGCGTGCAGATCTCACTTGTAACCAAAAACAGATGTCAATAGTACTATATTTTTCATAGTCATTGATATCTTCATCGCAATAAATGCCAGAAAGGTAGTTATATAGTTTTAAGTCCATATTCCCCATCCCTAGTATAATGAGTCACTCAAATCATTTGTGAAATTACAGATTTCAAATGACTGATTTGATCTGCTTATCGGTATGTATTATTTTACTCATTCAACCCACAGTGTTATCGTGAATAAATGTTAGGGGGGATTTCCCACATTAACTTATGGGAGTAAGACTTACAGTAGGGCTGGGCGATATGGCCCAAAAAAATTATCACGTAATTTTCCATATCAGTCGATATCGATAAATATCACGATAAATGTAAAATCTTTTATTTATTTTTTAAGTTTAAAGGCATATGTTTGCTCCTGATCATGAAAGATGTAGAAAACAGACAGTTAACTGTGGTTTTAAACTATCCTTTATTGTCAAAACATGACAAACACTTCTCAAACAGGTGAACAATTTATTAAAACTAAGGTGGATTTATTTATTAAAATCTTAATTGTGGTCTGCATTTTTTTTACTGTACACTGTATATCAATAATATAATTACTTAATCGTGTAAGTAGTAAATCACAAAAAAAAGGTCCCCTGTGCATCCTCTGATCCCCCCCCCTCTCTCTCTCTCTCTCTCTCTCTTTTTCTCTCTCTCTCTCTCTCTCTCTCTCTCTCTCTCTCTCTCTCTCTCTCTCTCACACACACACACACACACACACTCACACACGCGCGCGACACACACACACACGCGCGCGACACACACACCTCACCGACAGTGGGCTGGCTGGTCGTGAGAGGAGGGAGAGAGCAAAGTTCAGTATTTGTGGATCTCCAGTAGGGGCTGTCTAGTCTATTTTAATCATTTTAAACATCGGATGACATTATTTCTCTTTTGATACAGGCGATGCGGAGTCATTAATACATCATCAAAGACAAACAATTATGATAGCGATCGTGTACAAGTCCGATGTTTTAGTGATTATTGTTTGGTAGCGTTAGCTTAATTCATTCACACACAGACTTATGCTACCAAAGATTATTTGGTAGCATAAGCCTGTGTGAATGTAGTTAATGTAGATTTACCGCTGTGTTGGGCTCAATGTTATATGGAAGAACTTAGAAGAAGCACGATAATTTAATTATTAAATTCCGTGTGGTGAACGTGAACCTATGATAAGCACTCCAGTCCACGTAGCCTTCGTCGCTGTTTTATGTTGGATGGGATCGCCAAAATATCTCCAAACCACTGATGTTGAGCGAACTAACTTGTCAACGATATCTGTGTCCTCCGAGCTGGTCGTGAGCTCTGAGTTTTCTTCACTATTGCTCATTTTTCTCGCTCCACTTCACTCCGATCCTCCAAGCCTGTCAGCCACTGACTGTAAACAGCAGCGCGTGCAGCACCCAGAAGCCCGGTCTGCAATACACATGTGCAGCATTACGCATAGCGCGCAAGCATTATATCGAGAATTTATCAAACTGTTGTTATTGTTTTATCGAGGAAAACTATATTGTGATAATTATCATTATCGTTTTATCGCCCAGCCCTAACTTACAGTAAGTAAAATAACATAAGACTTAAAGTAAATAAGTAAAAGACTTGGAGTAAGTAAAATTATGGAAAAGATTTTGGCCCTGATTGTACCTGATTATCATGCCCAACATTTGTGCTGATGTCAACAGGCCTTTATTATGGGCTTGTAATGATGTTGATGATACGTTGATGCATCACAAATAGAAAATAATGTATGTCAAAATACTGCAAAATATAAAGTTTTTAGCTGTGTTGCTTTGTCATTACATTTTGCTTTTAAATGGGCTAAAATGCAAGGAAGCTCCAATACTTTTTTTGATTCAATATGATTCCATTAACCATTTGTAAAATATAATGTAAATTACTTCTTTGTGTGGAACTGATGTGTTAAGCTCTCCGCTAAATATGACTTCATTAGAGAAAAAATATAAATTAATATAAATACATTTTGGCAGTTTGTTGTTATATAGGGTTAGATTGAGGTGCCCTCAACACTAATAATTATAGTAATAAGTTGAACAATCTGTAAACAATCTGTAAATCTCTCTCTCTCTCTCTCTCTCTCTCTCTCTCTCTCTCTCTCTCTCTCTCTCTCTCTCTCTCTCTCTCTCTCTCTCTCTCTCTCTCTCTCTCTCGTCATATTTTTCATATTCATGTGTCTGTAATAAGTAGGGGTGTCCATGGTTAACCGATTAACCGTTAAAAATTGCGTAACCGAGTGAAACATTTTGCTCGGTTAAGTGGCGTCAATGACGTGCCTTGAATTTAGTTGTAATATATTTTTGCACCCCTAGAGACCGCCAGAGCGCTCCCAGACATTTGTAATATCCACAAGAAGAAGTCATGACCAGCTTTCTAACATGAAGCGGGCAAAGAAAGCGTGGGAGCACTTTAAAAATGATAGTGACGGGGCAAAATGCAAGTATTGCAATGCATTGCTTACCGCATTTTTCAGGCTTTAAGTCGCTCCGGAGCAGGGGTGGTAAGTAATCAAGTAAAATTACTTTGATACTTTACTTAAGTATTTTTTTCGGGGATCTGTACTTTACTTGAGTATATTTTATTTGCATCTACTTTTACTCTTACTCCACTACAATATTAAAGGCAAAGTTTACTTTTTACTCCAATACATTTCCCCATGCCCGCTCCAAGTATTAAGTATTTATTACTCTTGATTTCCAAACCGGTCTGGTCATTCATGGATGATCCAGTCGGGTATAGACTTGGAAAAGCTGACAAGTCAGGTTTGCCACACTAACGTTAGCTCAGTGTTTCCCCAACTTTTTTATTTTGCGGCACACAATTTACTATGAAAACATCGGTAACATTTTACAATACAGGTGCACTATTATAATTCATGCCTAACTAATGCACAGATAATCATGAGTTAATGTATTACTAATGAAGAACTAAACCATTTATTAATGATTACTGCATCAGAAACTAATGAACATGATCTATGATTAATAGATTAAGTAATATATGAATTGCTATTAATTAAATATGACATCATTAATTCCCTAATAACATATTACATTAACTAATAATGTAAATTAATGTATTCAAAGCCATGCATTCCGACTCTCAGTTGTCTGTTTAATTAATCATAACAATTGGCAAAATTATAGTATGACTACTTGTTGAGGAACATGACTATTAACTAATTGTTACGTAATATGTCATTGTGGTTATGGCTTTTGAATTAATTTTGAATTAGTTAATAGTATCTTGCTCCTCATCTGTTTTATGGAGCTAATGTTATGGAACATGTCTATTTTAAGTTTAACCCCTATACTGCGTTAAGGTGCTTCATTGTCTCCTATTAATTGCAAATCTAACAAATTCTTAATTGCAGTATCTAATCTTATCATTTGTTCCATTAAAACATTGCATATCAGTCCCAAAAGATTTTATCTGCTTAATTATTGATATTTACAGTTAATTTGAATATTTACTTTTTACTTTCGGTACTTGAGTACGTTTTAAATCTGATACTTTTGTACTTTTACTCAAGTGATGTTTGAATGTAGGACTTTCTACTTTTACTGGAGTATTTTTTTATTTAGGTATATATACTTTCACTCGAGTATAACTTTTGAGTACTTTTACCACCTCTGCTCCGGAGTATGAGTCGCATCAGTCAAAATATGCGCCATGAAGAGGAAAATAACATACGTCGCACTGGACTAAAAGTCGCATTAGGGCAGAAGCAGAGCGGGAGCCGCGCGCGCTATGCATAACGGATCAGAAGAAAGAAAGTTTGAAGTGAGAAACTTGTGAATGACTAGAGAAAAGCAGACGTTACTTTAACTGTAATGAAGAAAACAAAAAAGCTGATCGCGGACTGAAAGCAAGAAGGCCAGAGCTGAAGGGACGAGACCACAGATGCTTGAACTCTCTGCCGGGAGAGGCTCAGCCGCGCGAGTCAAACGCTGAGTCTGTGTGAATCATTCTCGGCTGCATATTTTACTAACGTTACATGCTCTAATCGTGCAGGCGCCCTCGCGGCCACTCGCATTGCTCGTGAACTGGAGCGCATCTCATCCTAATTTAACGAAACTCAGCGTACGCCTCGCAGACATGAAATAGATCTTAAGAAACTTGAAATGTCTTTTAACAATTTAAAATGAAAAGAAATAGGCTACTCTCTGATTGCGTAATCCATGATGTGCATTTCTCTATATAGGCGCGTTCACTACGGAGATGGTGGTCGTCAAATTAATAAGCTAAAAATAACCCTGACGCACACTATGGTTAACCGAGTATTAACCGCTAAGGGCCTCGGTTAACGGTTAATGAAAAACTTGAAAACGTGCAGCCCTAGTAATAAGTGTCGTAGGTCTGTGTTTTATTGGTTGTTGTCTCCGCACAGCAGCATTTGTGGAGCTTTGCAAGCCTGTATTAACTCTAGTGTGGATTGTTTCTACAGTATTCACTCATCATGACAGTAAAATTCTAGTCAATCTACTGCAGTATTTCCTCAGTCAGTAGAGAATGTTGTTCTGATATAACATTCTGAAAACATTCTGATATAATTTTTTGGTCATACTGCCCAGTACTAATGACTTTTAGTTATTTTTTTAAATAATATATTTAATATAGACATAGTGGCTGTTATAAAATCTTGACTGATTTAGGCCTATTCAAACAAACATTAAATATTGAAAACAAAATATAACAAATATGCAATATAGTGTGTACATTTAAAGGGATAGTTCCACCAAAAATGAAAATTCTGTCATAATTTACTCACCCTCAGGTTGTTCCAAACCGGTATAAGTTTCTTTCTTCTGCTGAACACAAAAGAAAATATTTTAAAGAATATTTGTAACCAAGCAGACAGGGAAAAAATACTATGGTAGTGAATGGTTGTTCTATCTGCTTTGTTACAAATATTCTTCAAAATATCTTCTTTTGTGTTCAGCAGAAGAAAGAAATGCATACAGGGTTGTACAACATGAGGGTGGGTAAATGATGACAGAATTTTCATTTTTGGGTGAACTACCCCTTTGACACAATGCTCCTCACTAGAGTTTGAATTGATACAATAGGGACATTAAATTGCTTTTCTGAGGTTAATGTAATGCTACGTGATATTGTTTACAAGCTGTTTAATTAGCTGTTGTATTATGTCTTTCCAGTTATTGAGTGATTACATTAAACATGATACATATTTTTTGTAAGTTGTACTGTATTTTTCTCTGTAATCTCTGTAACCAAGTCGGTACTGAAATTTAAAAAATGTGACTATATCAGCATTTCTGTAATACCGGTAGTACCGACTCCCGAGTATATCCGGTACCCGCAGCTGCGTTCTGTCGCTTCTGTGTTAATCTGAGCTCAGGGCTCCAGGCTGTAGCTGAATATATACTATTGTATGTGAATATTAAACTGCAAAATACTATTTAAATAATACTCTTGCTAGGGTTGGGTATTTTTCAAATTCTTTAGATCCGGTGCTAATTTCGATACCTCAGTTTCGATACCGGTTCCTAAAGATACTTTTTGCGATACCATATGCAACCGACTAGCAGCACAAGCTAACATGCATAACGTGGTAGTCAATGTTATGGGGATGCATTTGGTTTAAGTAGCGAAATTACACTTATCTGTCAATTCCCCAAGCATGATTGTCCCCCCTCCCTTCTCCTTTGCTGGCCTGCACTCACACTTAACGTACTGGGCCACACGCTTGTGTCATTTATGATGCCAATTTTTGTTTTGAAGAAGAACAGAAGAAAAGCGCTTTTACTAATAGACTAATAGATTTATCATGTATGCCGTGCAGTGATTTTCACTTGACTGCACAGCACGTATCAGAAGATTATTTCAGAGGCAGCTGACTTTGATGGAGGAATTTATAGCTTAACTCGCAAACTACAATCCATATTAATCAATAAGGTGATAACCAGGACCGTTATAAACTAAAATATACTTGAATTAATAGAATCCATTAAGTGTATCCAAGTAGTAATAATTTGGTGTTTGCTGTCGTATTGATGATTGTAGTGCACAGTTCTGTGCTCTGGCACAGTTAGCGCTCACACTGCATGCGAACCGCGCTCGAGTACAACCGAACCACGCTCTGGCCCACCTTTTCCAAGTGGGCCAGGGCCGACCAAACAAACTGCGCCTGTCATACAAACCGGACTTCGGGGCTTAAACGTGCTCGGGCACAGTTCAGATAACCTAGTGTGAGTACATTGCTGCCTTTGGTTATCACATAAGTTGCACTTTGCTGATTCGGCATCCACTTTTATAGCCACACTTCAGACCTCTTTAGCATTGTAAAATGATGCGATAGAACACATGAGAAAAAAACAACTACACTTGTGTTGTGTGACTGCGAGGGTGGGAGTATCTTTAGAAATCCTACCCGTCACGTGGTCGTGGACAGCCAATCACCGCTGCTGTAATTTATTTGTTTTTTTTTTTTTTTGCTGTGGTACCGAAACAGGTACCGAGTACCGTAATTTTTATGGCAATGGTACAGACTATTGGAATTTTGGTACCGCGACATCCCTAGTAGTTATTGTTTTAATTTCATAATAATATTGACAATATTTAAAAGCTGAGACAATTGTTTTATGCAGACAAAAAAACTATTTTATTGTTTTTATTAATCCACAGACCTTTATCTACAGGTCAAGTATACTAATGGAAACATTTAACCATTTTGGTTGTATCTGTAATATACACAATGCTGAATGGAGAATGATTGATAACCGCAGGAGAGGGAAGTGTTTCATCCACCTTAATTTAACAACCAAAAATTAGACTGTCAAATAGGATCTGAAGATTTGGAATATAGTGCACAAACATTTTTATGGTGCTTTATAATGTTATTGTTTGCCATTGTGGAGTTTTAACAGTAACAAACGTGAGCATCATCAGCTAACTGTGCACTATTATGTGTTCTGAAGCCATTCCATAGTTTAATGTGAGGTACAGAGTTCACAGTGAACGCTTCCCTCCGGTTACAACAGTCAACAAGATGAAACTCTCTTCAAGATGATTCAGTGTTCCTGTTATTATGCTTGATCTGTAGATATGGTTTATCGTCATATGACTTTGGCCCTGTCCACACGAAGCCAGCGCTTTCCCAATCTGATCTTTTTTTCCTCGTTTCAAGAAATATCTGCGTCCACACGAGATTACCTAAACTGACTAAAACGATGTAGTTTGCATGCCAGGCCAATGTGTGGCGCTGTAATTCTGCCACAGAAATACACTAAAAACGGAGAAGAAGAGTTGTGGCTAGCAGGGGTATAGCAGTGGTCGGCGGTGAGGTGAAATCTCACAATAAAATAACAATAAATACATTTGCTACTTAACAGATGTGTTTTATTAATGCCTACACTTACCCCAACCCAAAACATACCCTTACAATAATGCAGATACGGTAATTAAATGACCCGATATTGATGTGCGCATGCCCAGTGCCCGTAGTTGTATCTCTTACCTCTTTCACCGTGCTGGACGTAGTGTGATGACATCACCGTTTCAGAAAATATACGTATTCGCTGTAAACACGAAAACGGAAGATGATCGTTTTCAGATTTACCCACTTTGGGACCCGGTTTCGAAAAATATCGGATGCATGCTTCTAAAACGCCGGATCTGTGTGGGCGAAACGCTGATACGGTACAAATTGTATACGTATACAGCTAAACACGTCTCGGTGTTTATCTGGCTGGAGTTTATTGCTGTAAATCGTGTTACTTTCTACCGGGTTTCTGTTAGATCACAACACTGAACTAGAGATTTTTTTGTTCTTCACACACAGTAACTGAAATGCTAAACTATTAAAAGAAACAGCTCAATAAATATTGCATAGATAGATGCACTACGCGTTGACATCTCTGCCCTTTGTTCTTCGAACTTCTTAATGTGGACGGAATGTTGCACGCTGTGACTGTGTTGCTTCAAGTGCATCATCCTGCAAACACCACGCTTTGTGCTGCTATGAAATATTATTAATAGCCTTTCTTGTCCTGACCTATCTATAATATGTTGCTGCAGGTTGCGCTTAAACAAAACTGCCTAGGTATCGGCCAATAGTCAGAATTTTTGAGATCAGATCGGTTCTGAAGATTCGTATCGGTGCATCCCTAGTCTAAACCAGAAAAAAATGGCAGTATTTCAGCCGCTAGATACAGATACTGAATATTTGATTGGTGCATCCATACAATATGCTTTTTATTGCGTTTTTACAAACAAGTCATTGACATAAATGCATAGCTTTCCTTCTAACACCCATCACAGATGCCTCTAAACCCAGTTTTGGTTTAATGCGTTAAACCAGACCCATACATGGTTTTATCAAATGAAGAATGTGGAAGTTCAGCAGTCGACACACATTTCTATTTTTAGAGTGTCTGGGATAGGACTATGTGTGTTCATGCATGCATTCAAATTCAGAAGTGCCTGGGGTCTCCTCCGATGCGGTCTGAGATGGTACTTTAGATGGATTAGCTCTGGGAGACCTATGAATGTTTTTAAGCCTTACAGCATTTTTTTTTCCCCCATGTAATTTTCTTCTTTGTCTCGATTGCTGTTCTCTGCAAGATTAAATATTTTGCTGATGCTGCAGAGCGACTTCACAAATTCTATTTGAAAACTGACATTTGCTCTAAAACTTCAAGGATGCCATCCAGGGAATGAATATGCTATAAAGTTCAAGTTTGAAACTCTGCCAGCAAACTGCAAATCAAAAGTGGCATTCTTGTTAGATTGGATGGCAAACCCAGCACAAGCTAATAGAACAGTGTAATACCCTGAAAGAAGCACTGCATCATTACCAGAGCTGGGGGAGGAGATCCCTGCAAGTGTCTTCCTGTGCATTGACACACTCCCCATGAGACTGAGACAAATCGTAGTATGACTCAATGCATCTTGATTTGTTGGCAAGTCTGGATGGTGGAGGATCATTGGTTAATCTTATCTCTTACTTCTGAAATCATTCACCTCATTAGTTCTTTTGAATTGTACACAAGATTTTCTAATGCATTTTATCATAAAAGAAATTGGATCAAGGTGGTTCATTAATCTCTCTGGTTCAGGTTTTGAGTTATTGATGCTTTTGTCAAATCTCATGAGCAGCATGGATTAGAGTATAAAAGCGTTTGGAAAGCTATGCATACCTAAACGTATTTATGAAACTGAAATCAGTCTTTGTTTTATTTGGGTGGGCCTAGTTTTCCCTGAGGAGGTCAGGTAAATTTGTCACAGACATTTTTGACACAAGGTTCAAATTTTTGGGTGACACCTGTAATAATAATTGGAAAAATTAAGCAAATTATTTAGTTTTTTCAGATAACTTAAGTGGGGATGCTTAAAATTAACTGGTTAACTGAATTTTGACTGATTCATATTTTCAGTGAAATGGTATGAAATGTTATTTAAGTATTTGTTAATGTAAGATGTTTAAAGAAATTGAAATATCAAATTTTAAATTGAATCTTGAATAGTTTAAAATCGCTTGCATGTTTAAACTGACAGGATCTAATCATGTGCGAATGATAAACTTTCACTCTATGATGGTTAAACCTTGCCTGGTCCGTATACGGATCACATATCAATATATCTGACATCGCACTTTATAGTGGGTACGCACATCGATACAATGCTAAAAATATATATCGTACAGCCCTAATTTGAATGTATTTTTAAGCCTAAAAACAAGGGATTTTAAACCATTCAAGAACAATAAGCAGCAAAAGAGAATTTATTTCTGTAGGACTGTCTAGATTCCGTGATTACATTAGAGTACTCAATAATAAAAAAAATCGATTGCAATTTAGCCATGTGGATTAAAATTCCAGATGTTAAATAAATGCGCTGCAAGTTTTAGAGTGAAGTGCAACACTTAACTATTTCCAGTGTTTCTGCAGCATCTCAGAGTGGCTCTGTTCACAGTAAATGCTCCGCCACATGAAATCTGTCTCTGTATGTGCTGTTTGTTTTGGTTTCCAATAGCATGCATTTGGGAATGACTTGACACATTTTGTGTTTCATAGAAAAGTATTGCATTTACATGCATGGAGTACATCTCACCACTCGGTTAAACTCCATCTCTTTATATGCTGTGAGTTTGGGCAGCATGACCTTTACCTAGGAACGCAACATCAAGTCTTTGTGCGCCCCAGTTTTAGCATGTTGTTTAGGGCTGCAGCTATCAATTATTTTTGTAAGCGATTAATCTAGCACTTAATAAGATGATGATTAATAAGAAAATAAGATGGGTATCTTCAAATTAACATCTATTTTTTATTTTAATTTTTTAGAAATGCATTAATAACTGTGAAACTAAACAATTTTAATGCATACAATTGCCATATTATATAAATATCTATTTCAAATTACTTTAAAAAGGTAAACATAGTTCAATGTAAAACTAAAGCTACAACCAATAAACCAAAATAATAGTAATATAAATAACAATAATGCCGAAACATTGTATTTATGTTGTGCAACTTTAAAGTTTCAGCCCAGCTCAGGCATGACATAAGCCTTTACTGTCTTCTGAAGGCGTTGTGGCTTTTGTAAGAAGCAAAAAATATTGGACAGGAAGGTAACTTGAAATAAGAACAAAATTAGAGATGGGCGTACTAGAGATGTGCGGATCAACTCTAACATCAACGAATCCGCTGTTAAAAACAAACCATCCATCCGCACCAGATCGTCACAAATTCAAATCCTCATTGTAAGTGCGATGTTATCATCGTATATTAGCAACACTGGAGTAGATTGCTTTTAAAGAAAAAACTTCTTTGGCGAAATTATTTTTCTTAACCTACACCAGGATTGACAACCTATACATCACACAAAGGACCGCTGGAGCGTGAATAAACACGAAAGATGTGTTTGTGTTTAATTCAGACAAAGTACCTCGCACATAGACATTTTCAGCTACCGTATTTTCCGGACTATAAGTCGCTCCGGAGTATAAGTCGCATCAGTCAAAAAATGCGTCATGACGTGGAAAAAAACATATATAAGTCGCACTGGACTATAAGTCGCATTAGGGCAGAGCTGGAGCCGCGCGCATGCGAGCACGCGAGCACCCGCGCGCGCATGCGACCACCTGCTCGCGTGCACTCGCTCGTGCCCGCTTCACTGCATAACCCGAGCAGAAGAAAGAAAGTTTGAAGTGAGTGAGAAACTTGTAAGGGACTGGCGAAAAGCAGAGGTTACTTTAATTGTGATGAAGAAGAAAAAGAAATCTACTTGCGGACTGTAAGCAAGATGGCCAGAGCTGAAGGAACGAGTCCACAGAGGCTTGAACTCTCTGCCGCGCGAGACGAACGCTGTGAGAATCGTTCTCCGCTGCATGTTTTACTACATGCTGTTTGTATTTTGCAGAATAAGATTTTCTTTATGGGAGCATTTTGTTTGTGTTCAGTCTTTCTAAGTTGTTGTGTATAAGTAAATATTAGGCTACAGGAGCAGCATAGAGCGCATTCTCGCGGCTATATGTTTATTCTTGTCAGTCAGTATGAATTAAATTTGATATATAAGTCGCACCTGACTATAAGTCGCAGGACCAGCCAAACTATGAAAAAAAGTGCGACTTATAGTCCGGAAAATACGGTAATCATTCATCATTGTAACACAGCTTGTTTTATTAAGTTAGTAGCTATAAATATGATTAAAGTGTGATATTTAAATTACAAAATAAATGAAAGCGCACAGCTCTGAAAGCACGAGTGCTGCGCATCACATACACACACGCAAACTGCCGCAAATGAAACTTAAATGTTCAGCGTCGCATCGTGAAACTCAACACACAGTTGTCTTCATTTAAAAATAGCGAGACTAAATGATATTAGGCTACCAGTGCTGATGCCACTCTCTTTTGAATTGCGGTCTTTGATCTCGACATGAGCTGAAAATGAAAGTTAAAGAGCGACACACATTCATTGCGTTTTACTGTGAAACTAGAGTTCTGTGTCTTTTTTAAAATCAACACATTAATGTTTTCTCTCATCCACCCGCAATTTTTGGGATGTTTGCCCACCCAAACCGCGGATATAACCGCAATCTGCTCGTACTCCGAGTGAGTCCTTACGCAAAAATGTATTTCTGCAACATCCGTGTGTAGTTAAATGGACAAAACGAACCGTCGAGGCAAATGATTTTGCCTCAAGGATTTTTTAATTCAAATAACTCTGAATCGTTTCGGCACTAATGTTTTTACAGAAAACAAGTGTTTACAATGAAGCACCTTCATGACTATAAGTTTGCTTTTGCATTCACAGCCTTTTGTTTTGTGGAATTGTAGGATGCAGTATTTATTTTGTGTATCTGATTTATCTTATATAGAATGTGTTTGGTAACTCTTCAGTTTACCGGCGTTCATTCAACTCTCAAGCACATGCAGTTCAAACAGCTATGCTTGGAAATTATAACTGTGATTGGTATACATTACATAACTTTATAAAGAAACACTATTGTTATAAAACACAGTGTATTCTTCAGGTTAAGTTGTGTTTTTATGCCTGTTGCGATAGTCGGTGTTGCTGGTGTTACCAGTGTTCAGACTCAACACTGATTTACATCACTTGCCCGCCGCAACACCACCCACACCATTTAGATTTTTATAGTAAAAAACTATTTTGTTCAGTGAAAACAGACACTAGAATTAAAAACTGAACATGTCTGTTCAGTAAAGTGTGAGTGAGCAGAATGAGTCACAGTACAAACGCAGCAGAAGTCCGATTTCATTCATCACGAGAGCGAGGAGCTGACAGACAAGATGATCGCGGAAGATTTGATTTCAAAGTGAAATTGAAAAGCGCCTATTTTTTTTTAAATGAGTTTTATCATTGTACTGTTTTGTTGTTGTGTTTTTCATTAAGAATAACTAATGAACCCACCATTCAAGCAACCCTCCTCCAAATTGGCACTAATTCTAAACTGAAAGTAAAATGAGCATAGCCGCAGTCATTCACAGTGCATGTCCAGTCCGGTATGTTTTCAATTCATACATGGATAGGGATGGGTATCGTTAAGGTTTTAACGGTATTACTACTCTTAACGATACTGCTTATCGGTCCGGTACTTTAACGGTATTCTTAACGGTACTTTTTGAGATTTACTATATATATATATATATATATATATATATATATATATATATATATATATATATATATATATATATATACCCCATACACACTCACACACAATTAATTATATAGGCCTACACAGTGCTTTAATTTCAGGAAGAATTCTAGTAATCAAAATCAAATGTAAAATAACACTGCATAGTTTATCATATATAGATAGGATAAATTAATGCTTATTAAAGCTGAAGTTATTCAATCAAGAGCTGTGAGTGATTTTCTCTTTGCATTTGGTTGTTTAATTCGCAGGAATTCGTCAGCATGTTTATTTACACTGCTGCCTCTTTAAGACAGATGTGCAGCTCTATAGGCGACTGATAATAGGGAGATACACTACATTTTCTCCCGACTATCCATAATAACAACGTCCATTTTAGACACAAACTGTGTTGTGTTTAAGAGACTCTCCAAGCCGGTCGTTTTGACATAGATGTTTGAGTACATTTGATCGTTTAGACGCGAGTGTGAAACCGAAAGTGTAATTTGCTCGTCTCGTTGCGGCTGTTTCGGAGCGCGCGCCGACTTGGGAACAATCTCTTGCGCATATTTTTGTGCTTTTAATCGCTCTTTTTATTATTAAAACGCACCCCACAAATTACCAGCAGTAGCTAGACTGTATTTTACAAAAATCACCGATCGTACTGATTCTGTATGAGTTATAGGGAGAAATGACAGCGTAGGCTACTACTGCAAAGGGAATTAAGTTGCTCATTAGGGCTGTCGTTTTGCTCTCTCTCTCTCTCTCTCTCTCTCTCTCTCTCTCTCTCTCTCTCTCTCTCTCTCTCTCTCTCTCTCTCTCTCTCTCTCTCTCTCTCTCTCTCTCTCTCTCGTCACGTGTATTTTCCAAAAGTACCGACAGCAGAACCGATAACGGCCGAGCTTATCGATACAACGGTCTTTCAAAATTCAGCCCCGGGGCCCGTTTAATACCGGGTTTCGGTACCCATCCCTACATATGGAAGCTTAACTTTCACTGGAATTCATTGAAAAGACCCGCTTTGCTCTGCTCTGCTCCGTTATGAATGCTCGAGCGGCTGTGTGCATTTTACTATAGGTTTAAAATTAGCAAAATTAGTGATACAGGTTTTATCTGAGTTGTCTCGCGCTGATTAACTGGTGGGAAAATGTCACATCTGTCACATCCCTGCTTCATCCCTGCAATGCTACAGTAATGTGAACAGTTTTAGACACTTGTGTAAAAAGGCTGTAAAGTGAGAATGCTGTCAAAAAAAATAGTCATAAATAGATTTTGTTCATCAATTAACTCCTAATAACTAAAATCAGTGTTTGTTGTGACCACCCTTAAACGGCTTTTCTCCTTTTACACTTGCATATGGTTTTTCAGGGAGCTTTGCAGGATGGTTTCTTCAAGCGTCTTGATGTTGTTGCAGTTCTTGTGGATTTTGTCTCAGTTTTTCAGTTTCTTCATGTCACAGATGGATTGATGATGGTGAGATTAGATCTCTGTGTGGATCAAACAGCTGTTGTCAGATTCCTTCTGCTTACAAAAATCTCACTGGAATGGATTATTACAATTAATGGGAAAATAAATGTTTGATAATTCAGTAGCTGCAGTTATGCGAATAAAACATATTATTTTCCTCTAGCGATATATGTAATTTTAAAAATTATGCCACCTATAGATAGGCCATCCTTAAAAATATTTTGGTTTGCAGTAACAGTAAAAATTTTTTTAAAAAGGGTCGGTAGGTAGGTCTATATTTTTTTTTTCAAATTTTAATACAAAAAAAAAAGTACATTTTTGGTGATGGTGATTACGTAGGTATGAATTTAAACAAATTGGCATATCGTGACATCACTGACTGGGTCTTCAAGCCGTGCCTTCGGGCGTGTAGGCTTATTGCAGGCTATATAGACCACAAACAAATTTTTATATTTGTCAAAAACATGTTTATTGCATAAATTTCAGGTGCATTCTTAAAGAAAAGTGTCCAACCACCAGCTAGCTGTCATTGACTCAAAGCTGTCAACCCTCCCTTTTTTTCCGGGTTTCTCACGTATTTTAGCTCTTTTCCCGCTGTCTTCCCGTTTTAGTATTTTCCCGTGATATGTTTCTTATTTTTACGCTCGATTGTGTAAAAAGGGGTCGTTTTACGCTCGATTGTGAACACGCAACTATCTGTGTCTGTCTCTGAAGTGGCTTGCACTTCTTGCCAGACCAACGCATCTGGTGATATAGACTAGTGCATTTGAATATTAAAAAGCAAAAAGTTGTTTTTATGAATTCAATTAATTAAGTAGCTATAACCAGCTATTCAATCAAGAGCAGTGAGTGAGTCCTTATCTTTTGTTTGACAGAGAGCAGTAAAGGCTACTGCCCCTTTAAGACCTAATACAGAGATATGCATCGTCTTTCTCAACTGTATACAGTTCTCTTAAGGCATATACAGACTGTCTGATGGATACTCATCAAGATCGACATGTTGACATACTTTTTGTGTGAGTTTATCCGTTCAAACGCAAGACTTGAAAGAACTCAATATTTGCACGCTGTGAGACGTGCGCGCGCTGCGCACAGAGACAGATCTTCTCTCACTGCAGAGGGTTCTTCTCATTCGCGTCTTCTGGGGAATATACTGAGTGATGATGGCGAAAATGACTGGTCATACGGCAGCACTCGCATGCATTGAACACAGGTTACAAAGATAGACCGTTTTGCCCACGTTTTCTTTTATTATCGCTGTTGTAGTGCACGTGTATCCATCGACAGAACCATACATAAAGCATTATTTTTCAAGTTACAACCAGTGCCGCCGCTCCCACCACGCGCTGGGGTTGAGCAAAACACACGCTACCCATAGCAAAGCGTTATGACAACGACATTTCAGACTGACAGAGACAAGATAAACGGCTTTTCCACCATTTGTTACTGTTTTGTACACGTTGTTATATTAATTATAATTCAAAATATGTTTTATTCGCCACAATATAGTAATGATAAATGTTGAGAGGGGCACTTTTGATTCATTTTCAAAAAGGACAGGGGTTTAAAGCCCTCCCCTCTGCAGTGCACTTGCCTGGTGTGTGTAACGTGTCCATGGTCCTCCTGACTCCTGTCACACAATGCGGCGAAATCTCCGACAGGGCTTTAAAAGTCTAACGTTACAGTGAATGAAAGTATGAGCCGAGCCGAAACGAACGCACGTGCAGGCCATAGTGTGACACCCGTTAACCATAGTGTAAACATAGATGACGTCACTGGTTTTTCTATAAACGAAAGAACGTAGCCTTCGTTTGTATGGCCCAGGCAATTTATACATTTATAATACTTACTAAAATATAATTCATATTATTTTATTACTGTTGTATTAGTTGTTTGAAAAGTAAAAAAAGAAATTGGTCGGTCTTAAAGCCAATTTACAACCGGCAAGTCGGTCGGACTAAAAGGGAAAAAAAAAAAAAATTGAGTCGGCCCTAAATTGACAGGGTCGGTCGGGTTACGGCAAACAAGAATATTTTTAAGGATGGCCTAGGTAGGTTTTTATATAAATGCCCTAGCCATTATAATGGAAGGAGATGTGTGTGTTATCCAACCATTAATGGCAAGGAAATCCCCTTATTGGCTACTTAAACGGCATGTATATGAGGCGTTTGTGGGTGTTTCTTCCTGAGATCTGCTTCAAGGTCTTCGTGATAATGTGGCATTTTTGTGTTTAGAATCCAGTCTTAATGTAATTCTATTGTCTTTTATGAGTTTAATAAAGACCCTTCTGTCCAAACAAATGATCGACTTTCTCACACCAGGTTATCGTAACGCATTGACACAAATAGAGAAGAGTGAAATGTTTGAATTTACATGGTGGTAACTCGGTTTTCTTTTTTACCACTTCGTTATTTTGGCTTGAAATTTAATTTGTTAGAAATATGAACTGAATTTAGAAATGCTTTTTGAATTAAAAACTTTGCACTTAAAGGGGTACTTCAGCACTGGGAAGATAAATCTGTATTGTAAACTGGGTCATTAATGTAGTAGAAATGTGAAATTATTTTTTTATTTGGTGCTTTCTAGACTGAGAAAAGACAGAAAACGTATTTCTGTCTCATGGGGATGAAAGACAACAATTCCCAGAATGCTTCGCTGCCCTACGAGGCCACTCCCAAAGCCACCGCTACTAGATTACTGAATCACTGATCACTTAAAATTAATGAATTCAATGTCTGGAAGTACGTTGGATTTTGGTCGGTAGGAGGTAAAATTGTTGAGCCGCGAGATAAAGTTATATGCAAGCTATGCAAGATACAGTTAGCATATCATTGCCTCATTTTATTTAACATTAAACAGAAACACTAAAGTGTAGGCTACTGTACTGACTGAAGAAATATTTCATGAATAAAGGATAAATGCACTGCTTTCACTGGTGTGATTATTTACCATGTCGAGGAAAAGTTCCATGTTTACCACAGCAGAGATCGCTCGGAGCGTTCAATATGCTGTAAAACATCAATTAATATTAATAATATTTGTTTCAATCACTGAATGAAGCCTGCTATATTTGGGACAAGAGTCGTAAGTCTCGCGACCAAATTGCTTGCACAAAACTCTTGATCAGCACTCAAAGTTTGTTTTATATTGAGAGAGAGAGAGAGAGAGAGAGAGAGAGAGAGGGTTCATTGGTTCTCCTGGTTTGCGACTAGCAAAAATCGAATACATGGTTTAATATTATTGCTTATAGAAATGGCTGGCAATACAGAATTCGCAATATAACATCTATGTAGCCATAATAAATAGTAAGTGTATTTTCATTGCTCAAGTACCGACAGCAGAACCGATAGCATCAGAGCTTATAGAAATGTGGCTACTATTGCAAAATATATAAATAACTGGTTTACAAATATTTTTTGGGGGGTGAAAAGTCTTTTGCACAGTACCGTAATTCCTCAAATAAAGACCGGGCTTTCATTTAACTGAACTGCAGAAGGTAAAGAATAATAAGCATGTTCATGTGCTTGTCCTTCAGACGAGTAAATCTGTCATTCACTTGTCCGAGTAAAAAATGTGCTTGTCCGGAATTTCTTTTTTTTATATGTGTGTGTGTGTGTATTGTAAATATAAATTATTCTGAAGCAATATTCTGACCAGTATTCACTCAGCTTTGACATATTTAAATCTGCATATTTGTGATATTTCTACCTTTTATTAAGGGCATTCATTTTTTGCTACAGTTTTCATTTTAGATTCTTAAATTTGATCTATAAATTAAATTAGAATAAGGCACTGTAGAGCTGTTACCAATCAAGTAAAATAATTTACCATTAAAAAATTACAACTGCATTATATAATGTAATGAGAGATTTTTTTATATAAATATTTTTCAAATTTTCAAATAAGAGATGTTGGAAAGAATGTATAAACATGAAACTAAACCACCAGTTTGCCGCAGGTGACCGTCTTATTGAGTGAGTAATTGAGTCGATTTGTTCAAACAGCTTATTCATAGCCAGGCAATGTCCGTGTCAGTATTTCAACATTATCTTCATAACTTGTTATGAAATAAGTTGAACACCCCAAAAATGCACCTTTCTCTTGTCAACATTATAGCCTACTTTGAGCACGGTGTGCATTCTTCGGGAGCGTGCTGTATATCGCGTCACAGAAGGACTGTTGAATAGTCTTCCATGAGCTTGAGGTCCCCCCACCACTTATGTTAAGCTAGTATGCTTTTTTGCGATTATTCAAATTGGTGTAGCCCCTATGTTGTGTAGAATTTTATAAAAGTAATTATTACCCTATCAACAAAGCATACGCTGAGAGAGAAACAGTTGAAGGTTGATCGTTCAACATTTTATTGGAGGTTCTAAAACACTAGCGGTTCAGTCCAATAAGCTCAGACATAGCTTAAATGGTTCTATAATTTGTTGAAATCCCTTAATGTGCAGCCCAGCCTTTTCCCCAGAGATTTCATCTGATATGACCCCAGTGATGCAGTATCTGCATGTGTTTTTATTATGCTAGGATTTATCAGTAAACATGGAGGGAGATTATTATCTGGCACATGCAGTGTGAGTTTTTTTCTTCTTCATTTTTTTCATTTGTTTTCGCCACTGTCAAGATGTTTCTTTCAGTGGATCTCTTATTTTGGCTAGACCATTATCTGTCGGATAGCCATGTAGTCTAGACCACTATCTTCTAGACCTGCAGATAATATGCATTTAACAATTGTGAAGAAGGCCCCCTGTCACTTAGCCTAATTACTTTTGTCCATTAGACCAATGCTTAGACAAAGAAGGCCAGGCTATAAGGAACTTGCACTCAGTGTTGGGATGGGAAACCTTGTCTAACCAAGTTGAGATCACGGTATCTGTACTTTGAGAGTAACAGGGCCAAGCACATCAGTCGAGTGGCATCAGGATGGAGGAATTATGTTTTTGCTGAAGGCTAGAGAGTGGTGTCATATCATTTAAGGATCAGCACAATTGAAGTTTTTGACAATTGTGAAATTATATTTGGGGTTTTGTAGTGAAGCTGTGATCACATAAGCAATCTTATACACCTCACTTTCAAATCCCTTATAGTGAAATATGCACAGGCATTCATAAAGGCCCCGATATACTCACAGCAAAGTTATTTTTCGTTCTTTGCTTTGGGATAAAACAAAGTTCAAAATACTTGAGCAGCAATATACTGTAAATGAAGATCTGATGCCGCACACACTGCTGAGAGTTACGGTTAGATGAATGTGCTGTAGGGTTGGGTGATATCTTATTATTTGTGATATACTGGTACAAATTTCCCCCACAATAAGAATCAAGTCTTCCTGCGATAATAAACGATAAAGCCTAGTTAATGACGTGTTTCTACAACTATGGCGGAAGGCAGACATGAAGCTGAGGAGCAGTTTAAAGCCAAAAGTGGAGCTACTGCTACAATCTTGAACTGTTGAACATGTATTTTCACTCAGCGGACACTCTGACTGAGCACTTGAGAGTTTTCACTCCCCGTCAAGCCATCCGTAAAGCACGCTTTTTCAGTTCACCTCAATGAATGCACTGTGTATTTGACGCAGAGTAAACACCAGTGTGAGGTGCCCGACTGAGAGCGCTCAGTGTTTCTCACACACTCAAAGAGAAAGCAAGAGAGTCTTACATACTGAATTGTCGTGTAAAAATAGAGTTCATTTGGAATATCCAGCCTTTATTAACTAGCAAACTAATGGGTAACCAGCAGTCTCATCGCCTGGCACTCATTTATGACTGTCCCTGTTTTGATTTGAGCAAATCAGTTTGAGGGAACAATGCCAGGTTCTATTCAAATGCTTGATCATTTGCTTTTTGCACTATTTTTGCCACTGTTTACACTGAGATGAATATTTAATTTCAAACTTGTAATTGATTTGAATTGTTATAGTGTGATGTTATATGTGTGATGCATATTTTAGCCTATTTGTTCGAAATTGTCAGTTCATTCTTTGATACATTATGCTTGAAGCATATCGGGGGGTGCCATGGTAGTCAGGTGATGTAACCGCCGGTGCTGTGTCTGAACACTGTGTAACACTATCACAGAAGCCTAATGCCTAGTGGTGCTTTAGGGTGTACTCACACTAGGTTCTCTGAACTGTGCCCGATCACGTTTGACCCCATAGTCTGGTTCGTTTGACAAGTGTGAGCACTCCATTCCGTGCCCTGGCACGGTTCGTTTGGCCGTCCCTGGCCCACGTGGAAGAGGCGGGCCAGAGTGTGGTTCGGTTGGGCTCGAGCAAGGCTCACATGCAGTGTAAGCGCTAACTGTGCCAGAGCAATTATTCTGACAGCAAACACCAAACTATTACTACTTGGATACACTTTTCGATTAAAAGGTATATTTAGTTTTATAACGGTCCTGGTTTTCACCTTCTTTATGAACATGAATTGTAGTTTGTGAGTAAAGCTGCAAACTCCTCCATCAAAGTTAGCTGCCTCCGTAATAATCTTCTGATACGTGCTGTGCTGTGCAATTAAAGGTGAACTGGCTTTTTTTTATACTGTTGTCTGAGGTCAACTAATGATGTTTGTGTGTTTTTTACATTCAAAAACATCATAACTAATAAGTAATCAATCAATCAATCAACTTTATTTATATAGCGCTTTTACAATCACGATTGTGTCAAAGCAGCTTCACAGTGTCAAACAGGGTAATATTGCGACAAAATTAGATTTGGCTGTACAGCCGTACTGGAGTAAACAGTGATGTTATCAGCTTATTTTAATTTATCATATAGCGACAATGTTGGCAGATCAGTATTATAGTTTATAGAATTAAATAAGACCTAATTCATATATTTTATTTGTATAATAAGTTGAATAACTTTAATCATATTTTTAGTGTCCCCAACTGAGCAAGCCAAGCCAAAGGCGACAGTGGCAAGGAACCAAAACTCCATCAGGGCATGATGGAGAAAAATAAACCTTGGGAGAAACCAGACTCAGTCGGGGTGCCAGTTCTCCTCTGGCCTATTAACACACCGTGTAAGATTATTATTCTGGCAACCTTACAGGTCGGAAATCATATTAGATCGGATTATTCAAAATTTTCAGGGTATCACGGAAGAGACAGATTTATTTAGGATGGGGCGTCAATTACACAAGAGTATGAATACATGAAAGATCGGAATTATTGCGCCGAAGACGGGTTTTGAGCATGTCGTGCCAGTGAGGCAAATTCGGAGGAGACACCATTTGACACGGCTCAGCAGACACTCCAGGATGCGTTGGTCATGTCCAGGCAGGTCCACCATCCGATCCGGACAGGGCCCAGATCCGGAATAAACCTCGGGATAAACAGAGAGACTAACATTAGCGTAGATGTCACTCTTTTTATGATGTAACGAGTACATCAGGTGTTATGGGAAGTGTTTAGTAATAGGCTGTTTTCTACACTGGTTTTGAGGCTCTCTCCTGAACGCTGGGTTTTGATGGACGTGCCGCACTGGAGACTTGGAAGTAAACGGCAACAGCTAGGATTGGATAAGATTTGAATATATTTCATGAGCTTAAGCTTCCCTGTCAGTGAGGTAAGATTGAGGGAGAAGCGGCAACCAGAATGATCATCTCGATCACAGGGCTTGTAAACGTCTTTATCAAACGAACACAATGTTTTATTTCTCATCAACCCCGGATTGATTGGACATAATGAAGCACAGGACCGTTTGCTGAGCCTAGTGTCTATAAAAGCTTTTCTTTGACTAACAAGGACGTTTTCAGCTCTGAAACTTAGAGGGTATTCTTATATTACCATGAACTTTTATATATCAAAAGCTCAAGGGAAAGTTGATTTCTCAATTCATCACCCCTTTAAGTGAAAATTGCTGTGCGGCTTAAATGATAAATCTATTAGACAGTCTATTGCGAAAGCACTTTTCTTCCGGCTTTCTTAAACAAAAAGTTGCATCGTGAATGATGATGCGTGCTCCGGCAGTGCGTTCAGTGCAATGTGCGTACAGGTCAGCGGGGGAGTTGGGGGGGCATCAGTGGCAACCGTGCCTAGTGTGAGTACACCCTTGATGATTACCGATGATGTTTTAAAGGGGATGGATTTAGTGATGCAACTTTTTGGAGAGATGGTAAGCTGACAAATCTTTCCAAGAAGTTGTCTTTTAATGTATCACCTAAATGTTTCAACCACATAAAAATACTACAACTAAAGCAAAAATGAGCTTAAAGTCTAAATCATTGGTGTCCAATTATGCTCTTGGAGGGACGCCATCCTACAAAATTCCATTCTAACCCTAATTTAGTGTACTTGAAGTGGCTAATCAAGGTCTTTAGTATTACTAGAAAGTTTCAGACTAGTGTGTTGGAGAAAGGAAAAGCTAAACTCAGCAGCAGGCTTAGTTTATCCATGATAAACTAGTTGACATATCTAATCAACCACCTTGACCCCTATTATGTAGCTGATCATTCAGTCTGGCTGGAGATGTTTTGGTCAATAAATCTTTTGTAAATATAAGTTTAGACGTTTCGTATGTAATAAATAATTATAGATATAAAAATAAAGGAAATCTGCTGTTTGGTTTTACCATGGTTCACTGGAGTACAGCATGTGCCAGAAAGAGAAACCATTTTTTTCTTTTTTTCTTTTTCTTTCCGTGAACAAAAATAACAAACCTTGCACTATTGTTGAGTATCTCAAGTGGCACTGCACCCTCACAGCTCATTCACTGGCTAATAGCCATTATTCTTACACGATCGTCTCTTACGTTAAGCCTGTAGGTGGAATAACGCGTATCTCCACGGCTTCTATAAATCTTGAAATATCCAGGGCTGCTGCATTTCTTCTGCTTTCCTGCACCTGATGAATACCAACACATGGTCTGAAACTAAAACGAGATTATTTTTTTTGAGCAGCTTCTTTTAACAGAAATGCGATTTGACGTATCGCTCTCCAAGATCCAGCGTCTTCCTCAGGCTAATCCAAACAGCTCGGTTCCCCAGTAAACAAGGTATCTGATTGAGATCGGTGACAGTTTGGTATTTCCCCAATCCCCAGTGCAAAATTGTTGCTAGCATGTGCATGAAATGGAGTGTGAACACAGGTCATGTTTTTCCAATCAGGAGTTTGTGTGTTGGTATAACACAGAAAATCAATCATCTTGATTCAGTAAGCTGCAAGATTCTGCTTCTCAAAGTCAGCTTATAAACCATAGATTCATGAACTCCTAAAGCTTTATGCTAATGTTTATTTATTTAGGAGTTATTTTAATGTTGTTATACATAGGTTTATTAATGCAGTCAGGTATAATGTTAGGTACCGAACTCTTACTTTTAAGGGCACAGGCCGAATTGCATCAGGACTACCGAGTACCTATTCACATTAATTCAATCTGTACCAAATTTCGGTACCTGAGAACGCATCTGGGGATATAGACTAGTGTTTATGAATATTAAACAGCAAAAATACTATTTATATACAAATCCTGCAGGTCATGTGTTTGTGGGAATGAATGGTGCTGACCTGCAGTTTATTTACCCCACACACACACACACACACACACACACAATTGCGCGTGATAATAGCGTTTCGACAAGAGTGCATGTCAAGAGTCACTTCATCAGTCTTTTACCATGTAATTTGAAAAAAACTCATCATGTCATAAACGCACAGAAACTCAAAGGTACTCACGGCAACCTGTCAAAATAAAAGTTTGCTTTAACTTGACAAATGTATTACTGTTGTACAGTAGAATTACAGTAGATAATACTATCACTAATGCAATCATTATAAACTATCAAAACTTCATTAAGAAATATAACATAATTTTTCTTCCACATTTTAATTTTAACAGTATAAAAGCTCAGTTGTGCAGCTTTGTTTGACAAAAAAAGTTTAATTAAATCAAAATATAAATTAATGTGTTATGTCTTCATTTGATTACCAGAAAATACACAGAATTTGTGGGAATTTTTTTTTTTTTTTTTTTTAAAGAATTCTATTTATTAAGTAGCTAGTAGCCTACAATTTACTGGTAAATTACTGTGAACAAACATCTCCGACAATGGCAGACCATGGCAGCTTTGGCTTAATGTCAATAACACATCTATAAATGACTTACTGTTTATTTAGTTACTGATTTACCCCTTATGTACCGAGAAAAGGTATCATCAGGTATCATACAATCAGGTATCATAATTCAATCACATACTAATTTTAAAATATAAAAACACTTTGGCACAGCCATTTTCACTCTTAAACAGAAGCCAAACCTGTGAGTTGTCATTTGCAGTTTCTTACTGCATCAAACACGCTTTGATGTATAATTTCAAACGCTGTGTCCAATTAGTTGCAATAATTATGTCCTCTGCTCTCTTTTGTGGCCTTTTGTACACTTCTGTCCGGCTTCTCGACCATTGTGCCTCCTCAACTCTTTTTCTCTCCGACAAGCAGTTTTAAGCACTTGCAACCTTATCGTGTTTTGCCTCCGTTGACCTTCATCAGTCCCGCGCGTCTCTTCTGCCGGTCTCAGATGACCCAATTAAACTCTTTCTCTCATTCCTCAATGCCGCTCGCACTGGACTCAACTCCGGACCGCTAAAAGGGTGAGAGTCAAGGTTCAGGAAAGGGCATCTCCATGGTGAAATGCTGCTGTGTGAGAAAAATATGCTGTAATGATAGTCTAGCCAGAAAGTAAATGGAGACGCTGTCATATGCATCGGCCTGGCCGTTGTAAATGGGTGGTAGTTAACAGACATTGATAGAGGAATCCTTTTAAATGTGTTTCTCATCAATCCAGATACCACAGGGTGAGGATAAAAGAAAACTGATCTCTAATGTTGACACTTGTGTTCGTGTTAGAGAAAATGTGTTTAAAATGTAACTTTCACAATGTTTTATTTAGAATGTTAGAATTCACCCAGTGGATGAAGACCATTTATGGCACAATGTTTAGTAGTATTATTGTTTAGAAATGAGGCAGTTTGCTATTTTCTATTTACTGCTGAGAATTAAACATAGGATCCTATGATTTCCATGATGTGGAAAACACAACGGAATTGCAGAATCCGGTCAAAAAACTGATATTTATTGTATTATGCAGAATTTCGTGGAATCTGTCAAATCTTGGATTAATAAATCAAAAGTAGGTCAGTACACTTAATTCAAATTGCAATAAAAAAGACTAGTGTCTGTAAATGTTAAACTGGAGAAAGGCTATTTAAATATGAATCCTGAATGTTCTGCCTGTGAGAATGAATGGCACAGACACGTATTTTCATTGACTCCACAGAAACTGAAGCATGTGTGATGCTTGCTGTGTATTGAGCCTCTGCGGCCTTAGGCATGAACTTTATCTCCAGAGCTGCTCTGAGATCATCAGCATTTTATCGTTACATTTGAAAAAAAACTATCTTGGCCGCTTGATCTGAGATGCCTACACAGTAATCTCTCACACCACATCAAAGATCATTAAAATGACATTTTTTGTTAGAATTTCATGATAAAATGGACAGAATTTGAAAGATGAGACATTGCTTCTTATGAAAATTAACAAAAAAAAAACAGTATTTTTTTAAAATGTGTACTAAACTGGAAGACATACTGATAAATAGCAATACATGTACAGTAGCATCCCTTGTATGTGTGTGTGTGTGTGTATACATATATATATATATATTCACATTTACCATTTTACTCTGAGGTGATTGAGGCGATTGAAATAAACTCAGCTTCTCAGCTTAAAATCTCTCTTAAAGATATTAAAAAAGCAATATGCTTAAAATAAGTGTAGGCAGTAATTTGAGTGATTTTTATATCCGGCAATAATGTAAAGTTAAACAAATAAATAAGTCATCATGAGTGTAGACCTCTTAATGCTACACCTGGTAAAATGTACAAAAAATAACTACAATTACAAGTTATTAGTTGCATCACAAAAGTGTCAACATTAAAAAAAAATCTTATGAACAATACATTTGTGATTTTAGTTATTGCTACAATTTCTTTTTAAATAGGACACCAAATATAAAATAGAACAACAAATAGGCTGAACATGAACAATCTCTAATTGTGAAAAATTATTTACTTCTTTGTCATGTGTGAATCTCTCTCCATAATGAAACGTTTTTGAGCACAAAGTAGAGTTGCGTGCGCGCACAACACTTTATTTCTACTGAGCTTTGTTCTTTAGGGTTTTGAATTCTAGTTACTGTACGTGTGAATGACAAGCTTCATTCAGTCCGTTCCTCCAGTGTTCTCATCTAACAAACACGCAATAGTGAGTGCCACAGCATTCAGAATCAACAATAAAGCCAAATGCGACATGCTGTTTGAAGATGCTGAATGTAGGTGTGGGATTCTCTAGGCACCTCACTATTTGATTAGATTATGGTTCAGAGGGCTGTGATGCAATGATATTTATTTTTTATTTATGATTTAGTTTTCTTTTTTTCTTTCTGTGTGACTAATTGGTACTTTCAAAGCAAATAATTTTGTAATGATCAAAAACTATATACTTCCAATTAGGGATGGGCGATAAAACGATAACGATAAATATCACAATATAATTTTCCTCGATAAAACGATAACAACAGTTCGATACATTCTCGATATAATGCTTACGCGCTATGCGTAATGCTGCGCATGTGTATTGCAGACCGGGCTTCTGGGTGCTGCACGCGCTGCTGTTTACAGTCAGTGGCTGACAGGCTTGGAGGATCGGAGTGAAGTGGAGCGAGAAAAATGAGCAATAGTGAAGAAACCTCAGAGCTCACGACCAGCTCGGAGGACACAGATATCGGTGACAAGTTAGTTCGCTCAACTTCAGTGGTTTGGAGATATTTTGGCGATCCCATCCGACATAAAACAGCGACGAAGGCTACGTGGACTGGAGTGCTTATCATAGGTTCACGTTCACCACACGGAATTAAATTATTAAATTATCGTGCTTCTTCTAAGTGCTTCCATAAAACATTGAGCCCAACACAGCGATAAATCTACATTAACTTCATTCACACACAGGCTTATCACCTTGTTAGTTGCGGTGAGTGACTTACAACAAGCTAACGCTACCAAACTATAATCACTAAAACATCGGACTTGTACACGATCGCTATCATAATTGTTTGTCTTTGGTGATGTATTAATGGCTCAGCATCGCCTGTATCAAAAGAGAAATAATGTCATCCGATGTTTAAAATGATTAAAATAGACTAGACAGCCCCTACTGGAGATCCACAAATACTGAACTTTGCTCTCTCCCTCCTCTCACGACCAGCCAGCCCACTGTCAGTGAGATGTGTGTGTGAGAGAGAGATGCACAGGGGACCCTTTTTTTCTTCTTTTTTTTGCCTTTTTGCATTTTTAGTGTTTTACTACTTACACGATTAAGTAATGATATTATTGATATACAGTGTAGAGTAAAAAAATGCTGACCACAATATTTTAATAAATAAATCCACCTTAGTTTTAATAAATTGTTCACCTGTTTGAGAAGTGTTTGTCATGTTTTGACAATAAAGGATAGTTTAAAACCACAGTTAACTGTCTGTTTTCTACATCTTTCATGATCAGGAGCAAACATATTCCTTTAAACTCAAATAAGAAATAAAGATTTTACATTTATCGTGATATTTATCGATATCGACTGATATGGAAAATTATATCATGATAATTTTTTTGGGCCATATTGCCCAGCCCTACTGTAAGTCTTACTCCCATAAGTTAATGTGGGAAATCCCCCGTAACATTTATTCACGATAACACTCACTCGCTCCAGCCCTACTTCCAATATGGGAATCCCAAAAAGATGCTGAAACTGTGGCTAAAATCGGTCACTTTTCTACATGGTGAATGGCACATCGTGTTCTATATAGGGGAATAGGGAACAACTCAGACATTGTAAATGTGTTTTCCATTGGGGTGAATGAAGTCTGGTTTTACGTTAGCATCACACGAACCGGCACAGACAGGAGAGCACAGAGCTGATCATATGTGCGAATCTGCGATTTGGACTATTGTATTATCTGGACTATAAATCGCTCTGGAGTATAAGTTGCATCAGTCAAAAATGCGTCATGTAGAGGAAAAAAACATATATAAGTCGCACTGGACTATAAGTCGTATTATATTGGCCTCACACCACATGTGCAAGCATTGGCAGGACCGAAGCAGTGTGGAGCTGTGCATTTACACCGTCCATGGTTCACACACGTTTGTCTTGTGTGGCTGAGTCTCTCCCGACAAAGTGTTCAAGCACCCTGTGGACTCGTTCCTCTAGCTCTAGCCTTATTGCTTTCAGTCCGCGATTAGCTTTCTTTGTTTTCTTCATTACAGATAAAGTAACCTCTGATTTTTGCCAGTCCCTCACAAGTTTCTCGCTCACTCCAAACTTTGTTTCTGCTGCTCGTTTACCGTTTTCGGCTGCACATTTTACTACCTGCAGTTTGTAATTTGCTGAATAGGATGTTCTTTATTGAGGGGCATTTTGTTTTTGGTCAGTCTTTCTTAGTTGTTGTCTTTAAGTTAACATTTCATTTAACATTTTTTTTTCTTCAGTTTTCAGTTGTTTTTCTTCAGGGGTAGGCTAAAGGAGAAGCATAGAGCGCCCTCTCGTGGCTGTAGACATAGCTAAATGTTTATTCTTGTCAGTCATTATGAATTAAATTTGATATACAAGTCGGACCTGACTAAAAGTCGCAGGACCAACCAAACTATTAAAAAAAGTGACTTATAGTCCGGAAAATACGGTAACTTAAACATCTGGTTGGCCATTGTATTCACACACTCAACAGATATGTCTGTGATAGGCTACAAAGCATAATGCTGTAAAAGCATGTTGTAAATAGAAACCTTTGGCACTCTTCACAGAGCGCTTACTCAAAAACTCAAAGGAGCATTATAAAGCAACCGGCTACCAACAGAACAGCGGGTATTGTCACATTAAATGATCTGATAAATCTTTGGAGGATTCCATTCCTGTATTTTTAATGCAGGAAAAATCCTGAAGGGGGGGCAGCAGCAGCATTGTTTTTGATTGGCTGATGTACCCTGAGATTATGATCTCAGGGAAGCAGTTTCTTATCTTCTGCATTGGGAAAAGTAAAAAATAAAAATAAAAAAAACATTGAAGAGAAACACATTTGTGTTTACAATCCAAATATGATTTATTTATTGACCCCTTATTTCTTCAAAGGCAATAAGTAACCATTTTTTTTCTGTGTTTTATTTGTCCAGACTGTAGAGACTCCTCCGCTGCTAAGGGTTTACATTGGAGCAAGACCTGATCACATGGTAAGCCAAGAAATAGCTCTCTTTCCTTTTTGGTCAAGATCTGGGAACCTTTGGTCCTGCACACATGTGGTCTGAGTACACAGCTGTAATTGAATCATGGGATGCCTGAAGGTTAACTCTGACAGTCATTCACCTATTTTACATGTTGGAAATTACCTAAATGTCTGCACTGTTTGTGCAAAAGACATTTTGTTAAGCCCAGTGGTATTGTACCAAATATTACACAGCAGTTTCAAAAAGCATTATAATATAGACAGTATATACAGTTATTAGATATTTAGTTTTGCATGCCTTTTTCCACTTTCTAACATTTAGATTCTCTTTGTCATCATTTAAACGATTTTTTTAAACAATAATAATTGAATAATACTGTTAAATGTAACCATTAGCAAATCTTTCAATGAATATCTGTTTTTCATAGTGCACACTGTAATGTTGTAAAGCCTAAATTCACATGTAGCATTTAAAACAGTTTACTTTATATTGTCTTTAATATTTAAAATAATTCACTTTAGTTTTGATTTTAAGTAGCATTTCAAATGATTGCTTTTCAGATTTACATTTGTCATTGAAACAAAATGGTATGAAATCATCCACCAGAACATGAAAATGTGCTTATCTGTATGCGCCACAGTAATATTTGTGCATCCCTAGTAAAAACAAGCCCTTAATTACTGTTACATAACCAAAAGTGTACTAAATGAACATGTTCCTCTTCCACAATAATTTGGCCTCTTCAGTCAAGACAAAAATATAAGCTCATTATCTATAAACGCAGGGAATGGCCTTCTTGCATCATGCACTATATAAAAGCCACTCAAGCTCATCTTATTTGTATTGTTTAATGTTCTACGTGTTATGTGTTTCCGAAACGATGTGAGTTTGGAGCTTGCTGTGTATAGTTTGAGAACTAATTGTCTATGCCAATTTATGCAAGTTCTTGAGTGAACTGAGTGCTTGTCATTTCGACTGCCTCTTTTTGAAGCTGAAATTACCTGTAATTTTGTTTAGTAGTGTCAGTCCAACCTGTCAGTCAGGACCACTTGACAAATCGTGTTCAAAGACCCATTAAACCCTTCACAAGAGTTCCAGCTCAGTTTTTGTGTTGACTATTCTCTGGATAATTCCTCTCCAATAGGGTGTATTGTTTCAGGGATCAAGGTGTGTGAGTTTGAACACTTTCGAAACCAAGCTGCATTCAGAACTGAAGCAGGATGGACTCAAACAAGTTCAACCAATGTATACTAAAGCAGTTTTGGATGTGGAATAGTTTATTATTTTGGTATTGTTATGGTTCCTTATGAAATCCCTAAATTCTATCATTTTGAACTGCAGTAAATGCTATTTTTAGTCCAAACCATTTTTGTCAGGTTTTCTTGAGTGTTGCCACAGAAACAGAGTATAGAGTGGCTAGTCTTGAGGCGAGATTGGTTTGTCTGTAAGCTGCTGGAGAATGGAAGAAAATAGAAGCCTAATAAGCCTCTTAACTTCTGTATTTGTTACAAGTCTTTTACAACGCGATGGCCTAAAATAAAACTACTTTTGGACTAGCGGTGTGGTTGAATGTGCAAGGCTTTTGCGTATTATCAATCTATTTTCGGACATACTTGTCATGTGGTTCTCAGAAGTTTATCTGAAAATATCTGAAATGTAATGAAAGCCAAGCTATTGTGC
The DNA here is from genome assembly GCF_024679245.1 of Pseudorasbora parva. Lineage (NCBI taxonomy): Eukaryota > Metazoa > Chordata > Actinopteri > Cypriniformes > Gobionidae > Pseudorasbora > Pseudorasbora parva. Next base: position 19,551,913 of record NC_090193.1, on the reverse strand, counting down.
TTTCAAAGCAAAGATATGCATCTGTTCTGAGTTGTGAAGGTGCAGTGTAGGATCAGAGCCAGATGAGTTTGCTTTGGTGTAGCCCGTATCCATCATGTAATCGATGTCCACAATTCCAGAGCTTGAACTGTTCAACAATATAACATTTCCATGTTTTGGCTTTGGGCAAAAAAAGTACCCTGCATGGTTACTGCACCAGTTTTAGAAAACAAAGTTAGGCTTATTTGTGTCTGAGATGTTTTAACTGTTTAATCTTTTAGAGGTTTGACCCTGGAAAGGGTACCTAGTCGATGCTTTAAGACCTATAAAAATAAAAGCCTTTTTCACTTTCTTTGTTTATTAAGTTAGATTTGGGCAAACAAAGTTGCCCTGTCCTTCTTAAAGGGATACTTTACCGCTTTTTCATATTAAACTATGTTATTCCCTTAAAGGGGTACTTCAGTGCTGGGAAGATGAATCCGTATTTAAACTGGGTCATCAATGTAGTAGAAATATGAAATTATTTTTGAATTTGGTGCCTTCTAGACTGAGAAAAGACAGAAAATTTATTTTTGTCTCATGGGGATGAAAGACTACAATTCCCAGAATGCTTCGCTGCCCTGTGAGGCCATTCCCAAAGCCACCAACTTGGTTACTGTGACTGAGTTGGAGCAGGCACTACAATTAAAAACTGAACGTGTCTGTTCAATATAATGAGTGAGTCACCGCGCGAGTATCACAGCACTGAGCACTAACTGCAGGAGTGAGATAAATGAGCTGATGAGCTCTCGTGATGAGAGCTGAGGTAATCGCGACTACACTCGCGGCATACATTCACAATGCGAGTTCAGTCTGGCACGTTTCAGTTCATGCCTTTGCAAGCTTAACTTTCATAGAAATTAATTTGAGAAGTTAAAAGACTTATATTGCACACCATAGCTCCGTTTAAATGAGTGCCTGTAGCTGAGCTCTGAGTGTGATCTCCATCCCCCATGCTCAGGTTCAAAACATGCGGAAATGGCTCCCTCTGCTGGCTGTAGTCTTTAGCCTTTGGCCAAACATTCCTCCTATGATGCAAATATTGTCAATTTGCATCATAGGAGGAATTTTTCCAGAAATACAATGCATAAATCTCTTGTCTCAGGGGGATATGAGGGGGGAAAGCACATTGATTTGAATGTACTACATTTCTACTGATACAAAGCCATATGCTAATAGCTAATGAAGTAACCCTTTAACTAAAACGAGTTGATACATACCGCTCTTGTCTCAGTGCGTGCACTTAATCTCTCTGACGCGCAGTGACAATCTGATAGCGTTTAACTTAGCACACTAAGCCCAGTTCATTCACTATAGTTTCAAACAGAGATCAAGTTAGAAGCGATCAAACACCTCCACATTTTCCCTATTTAAATACAGTTAACCGAACGATCAAGTATGGTGACATAAATAAATAGACCTAATGTAGCAGAAAAATAAAGCACTGTTTTTGTCATATTGTTTGTAATTTGCATTTTTTGCTTATTTTTAAAAACAGATACAATTAAAAATCTATATTATAATTATAAAATTACATTTAAAAAACATGAAATTACTCGTATCATGAAATAAGATTTTGGTCATCCCAACCTGTTCAGAAGTCAAAGGTTCACAGCAAAAAACATGTTGGGAGATTTATCACCACGGGTGTTAAAATTATCACTTTCCGGGTGAACATACAGGTCCGTCTTTGCTAGTGTTAAAACAACACTGACGAAAGTGTTGGTTATACAAACACTGTGTTAGTGTTTCTTTTTAGTCACTCAAGGTGTTGAGAAATGTATTACTCATAAGTGTACATTTAACACTTTATGGTGATTAATCTCACACACCCAGTGTATTTAATGTTTATTTAATGTAAATACTTAAATACTAAAATGGCACTGTGAATGAAATTTAAAACAATTTATATATATTATTTTATTTTTTCCCCAAAAAAATCAAGTGACTACAAATTTATTTGAATATTTATTGAAATTGTAATATATCAATTCCATTACATTTATGTATTTGGCAGACACTTTTATCTAATGCGACTTACACTGCATTCAATACCATTTTTAATAAATAAAAAAAAAACATTTTTGTCAGTTCTTGCTTTTACCGGGAATCGCTACAGTAAAGCCATTGTAGTCACACATACAATTGAATAAAACAATTTCTTGTTATACTCCAATGCTATAACATCTTACCATGATAAATCTCTACTTCGTTTCAAACAAGATTAAACAAAGAAACATTCCTCAAGTAATGTTTTAATTGAAAATACAAAAATTCAACATTGTATATATTAAATCAACCTTAATGTTAAAAAAACTGTCTGGTTTGTAATTCATTCTGATAAAAAATACTATTCCTTTATAAATTAATACATTTACATTTGGCAGATGATTTTATCCAAAGAGACTTACATTGCATTCAATGTACGCATTTTTACATTTTGTCAGTTCTTGCTTTCCCAATTCATCGATCCCACGATCTTGGCGTTGATAGCGCTCCTCAAAATGATCCAAACACATAGTATCGTTCCTGTTAAAGAGACAAATTTGGTTAAAACAAACACATTAAAAAAATCTAAGATATAAAGTTTCAAACATCTTCAATCAACAAGCAGAGATACTTACATAGCCTGTCTTCCTTTCAGGATCGTTTAGGTTTGTAGAGTAATAATGCCAAGGGCATACATAGATTGTGGCCTTAAGTGGTTTCCTTCTGCAATAATAAACAATATTCCATGAAACAAAAATCCTCCAAAGCAGAAAGCAAACTAAAAGACTCAAAATAATCAGGTCACTTTGTGTTTTACTTCAGGTTATCTTTATACCAACACATAGCAAGAAAATGTTATATTCAAAACATAAGCACTACTGTTACAGATTTACAATACTACAACTTAGGCTTGGGCGGTATCCAAATTTTGATACCGTCAAACCTCCTCCCTATTTTACCTCGGTATACGGTATTACCGTGAATAATTAAAACATTATGATGTAAGGCTCAGACAGCGTCAACAAACTGTTGGCTTGGCTTATATATATATATATATATATATATATATATATATATATATATATATATATATATATATAGGCCTATATTTTTATTTTATTTTTTACATTTGAGCCCCTGCCCCTGAGAAACTCTCTGCACGTTTTATGCTTACCGTTATGAGACAATTGTCAGACAATTGACATTTTTTTTTGTGAGTCCCATGTCCACTTGATTTTTGTGGAGTTCATGCTTATTGCTTACATTGCCAGCTGTGTGACAAAAGGCTTCGGCAATATTACAGCATAGTCCGAGGGTGCGCTCGGTTTTTCATCCACGCAGCAGTGAGTGGATGGTGGTTTCGGATATGCGCCCTTAGGTTCAAGGTATTTCCATCTCTTTTTGTTGCACAATTTGCAAATTGCCTCGTCTGTATTTACCGTCAAAACCCAAAATACTTCCAAACTGCAGAAGTTGTGTTCTTTTTTGAGACCGAATAACTCAGTGCCCGACTCGCCGTCTTTTTCCTCTCTCTCTCTCTCTCTCTCTCTCTCTCTCTCTCTCTCTCTCTCTCTCTCTCTCTCTCTCTCTCTCTCTCTCTCTCTCTCTCTCTCTCTCTCTCTCTCTCTCTCTCTCTCTCTCTCTCTCTCTCTCTCTCTCTCTCATATCCACGCTGTCACAACAACGCATACACATATTTAGGCATTTAATAAATAAATAGTATTTAATATGTAAATAGTTTAATTAGTTAAATATTTAATAATTAATTTTTGATCAGCAATATGTAGGTTGATCTGGGTTTTTTTTTGACGGTTTGACGGTATTGAAACTGATACCGTTGCTATTTTTAGATCCCGCGGTATACCATTTTACCGTATTACCGCCCAAGCCTACTACAACTAGAAAAGGCTAGAACTAAGTTGTACAGAAAAAATCGCGCATGGAAGGGCACTAATGCATGTCTGCTCAACTAATACAAAATAAGACGAAAAATGTCAAATAGTATGAGTGTGCAATGTCGTGGAATGTATACGCCAAAACTCATTTCGGCGTGCATATGATACGCACTTTATGGCGTATATATGACACGCTCTCTTGGGTAGGTTTAGGGTAGTGGGGTGGGGGGTTCGTATGTATAATACGCCATAAATTGCGTATCATATGCATGCAAAAAACAGCGTATCATATGCACGCCAAAATGAGTTTTGGCGTATACATTCCACGACATTGCACACTCGTACTCGATCTTGAGTTTCTATATGACTGAAGCAGTTCATGAAGAAAAGCGTGTCCTATGATGTTTTCGACATTTTGGAGCGCTGTACAGAATGGTCGGCGTATGTTATCAAAGTACAACGAGAAGATTGCTAGAACACACAGAGCATTTCACTCGCAAAATGTTGCAGGCCGATCAGTATGCGCAGCGCCGACAATGATGGACCGTGCTATCCGTGGGTGCTCGGCCAGGGATCGAGCCCCGGCGTCACACAAGAAAAAAAAAATTAAGAGCAATTAATTCATTCGATTAACGTCTGCTTTCTCATTTGAATGACATTTCAAAACACCAGAATTAACTCGTAGTTACGGGGTGAAAGATATAAACGGTCTTATAAAGGTTGGAAGCCCTAAAGATACTTAACGTTATGCCAAATGAGAAGAAATAACTATCCAAGTCCAGTGAGTTAAAAAATGACACTGTTAATGCTGCTACATTATTACAAAATTAATACAACGAAATTAAGTCACTTACGTAAATCTCGTCCTCCATTAACGAATTTAGTGTGTTAGTGGGGGTTATTCAGTTATGTTAAACTGAATGGCGGATCAAAAGCGCGCTAAATTTAAACTGAGGTAAAAAAAAAAAAAAACCGCTAAGAGTTAAGTCATCCACATCGGCTACGTTACTCATTATACAAGCTCATTAATAAATCACAAGTTGATAAGATAATAATACTATACTATACCTTGTCCTTGTAACCGTTGTGTGTGCAGGGAAATCCATAAAGATGGAGAGACCGAAGGATGAGCTGGGAAATTTAAAATACTCTGCACATGCGCAGATGTTGATTGTTAACACCCAAAGGAAACACTGTGCTTTATCACCCAAAGGAAACACTATGCTTTAACACTAAACAAGTGATAAAGCATATAATATTTGTAAATTAACACCAGATTTTATCACTAGATGCCCAACACCAGGTTTTTATCCCTCAGTAATTTGCTGTGTTAGTGAATGATAACATGATTGATAATGTGATCTCTGTAAGGATGTTCACACTGGCATGTAGTTATTATAGCAATAAGAGGAGGGAATGGTCAAAAACCAGGGCAGGAACATGCTGGCCAAGTTCATTTTTTGTATATATATATAAAAAAAAATGAAACAATGAATAATAAGTTCTGTTGTCATATTTTTTTTAATGTTTTTTTTTTTTTTTTTTTTTTTTTTTTTACCATGGTATCAATTTAGTATCGGTTTTGAGGTATTTTAGTCTGGTATCGTATCGAAGTCATCATTTTGGTATCGGGACAACACTATAACATGGTCAGACTAGTGGCTTTAGCTGTAGTGCATTCGCGGTGTGAATCGCACGAATGACAGGTTAAACCCAAAGTGCTCGCACACATCTGCTTTTAATCATGAAGGTGCTGGATTTATATTTGCTGCCAATTGTTTTTAATCTTCTCGCTGTGACTATGTGAACAGGAAGAGGTAGACTTCGGCTTCTGTGTAAAGTTAATAGTACAGGTAACTTGCTCTAGTGGCTGGCTGACCAAATCGCTGTTCCTGCAACGCGAACGGGGGTAAACCTAATAACACTGGGGATTTGATTCACATCTTGACGTAGCTCTCATGGCAAGAGAGTCAAAAAAACAGCACAAGACTCAACACATCTGCCAAAAGAGAGGTTCACACGAACAAGGATTCGTCTTGCCAAAGCAACCGGATGTCATTCATTTTTCATGAGACCTGGTAATTTTCAGGGGGAACAAGTGGCAGCAACCGTTGGCAATGAGCGGAGGTCAACTTTATGCAAATGAGTAGCGCCTACTAAAAGGAGCAGTTGGATTCCAAAGAAGTGTAGGACCAGACGATCTCCGATCTCTGTCTGCGCGAACGTGTCATAGGGATTTGATTGCTTAGTTTAACCTGCCAACTACTAATTAATTAGCCTTCACTGTGCATTTTCATCATACTAAGTCCACAATTAAGCAACTTCTAAGTTGTTGTTTTTTTTCTTTCTAGGAAGCTTCTGCAGAATTAATGAAAGCGATTGCTTTGGTTTTTGTGATACTGGAATGTGAGCGATTGGAACATGAAATAAAAAATTACAGTATCGAGATTTATAATCTTACAAAATATTTTTTTTTCAAGTAAATGGAATTTCTATTTATCAAAGAATCCTGAAAGAAAATATATCATGGTTTCAATTAAAAATATTAAGTGGCAGAACTGGTTTTAACATTTATTATAATAAGAAATGTTTCTGAGCACCAAATCAGTACATTACTATGATTTCTGAACACTTTTGTTGGGTAGCTTATGTCATAGTCCCATAGCCCCACTACATGTGTGATAGTTTTTCAGGCGACACTGGTAAAATGACTCCACAATCTCCTTCACTGATCCGCTACCTTTATATTTAATGTTAATATATTTTCCTGTATAATTTAATGTTACTTTAAATAAAAGTGTAGTTATATGATTTAATTGGCTTGTATTTTATTTTATTTTTTAATTCAGGATCATTTAAAATTATTGAATTTCATTAAAGTGCCCTTATTATGCTAATTTAAAGGCTCCTCGTTTTATTTTGGAGGTCTCCAACTACAGGTTTACATGCATCAAAGGCCAATTTTGTTTTAATTTTCTCATAATATACATTGCACATCACCACATTGTTCAAATGACTCGACGGATGAACCAGTCTCTTCAAATCCCTCCTTTCCATGAGCCTCCTTTGCTGTGATTGGCCAGATTACCCAGTCAATTGTGATTGGTCTACCACTTACACCAGGTATCTGAAGCTAAACAAACGGCCATTACCATAACTGATCTTCAGGTTAATAAGTTGATTGTTTTTTTGAAAAAGCGCTATTTTTTCATATTAAACATTAAACATTTAACAAAGTTAAGCATTTTAAATACTCACAGTCTACACAACATTCTCTATGGTCACAGCGTTACAGACATTAATATTTTAACGATTTATAAAAGATGAATCACTGTCTGGCCATCTGGAATTTTGTAGTTTTTGTAGTTTTTCCTAACTCAGCGTTTGGACCCGGAAGTGCTGCCGCGTGATGTCAGCCGTAACAACCCGATAATGCTTTTGTTCTTTGAGCCTATATTTTTTTGTTTACACACAGTGTTTAATGCTTTAAACTGAAAGATAACCTTAAGATATAATGTAAGCTTTTTGTGTACATTGCGCAATTGTAAGCTTGTTCAGAAATGATGACAACGTGATGAATAAAAAGTCTTTTTCATTTTCTAAAAATAATGTAATTTAAATAAACAAATATATTTAAATATACGTTTTTTTATGAGCCCAAATATTCAATTACAATACTTTGGGAAAATGCCCATCCCTAGTATCAAAAACATTAGCCGATCAATAACGTGAATGACTGATGTAACCATTAAAGCTCCGTCCTTTATCTTTAAAAGTAGTTCACACAAAGAATGACAGACAATGTTCTACAACATTGACAGACAACTAAAGAGTTTTAGGTAATAGTGGTCAACAGCTGATTTGCAGAACTATTTCAGTAAGGCCGTTTGTCCACCAAAGCGTTCTTAGCCAGCTGAAAATACTAGGCACTCAGCTGAAAACACCTCGCTGTGAGCGCTTGAGAGCGTTTTGACAGGCAGTGTTTTTTTTTTTTTTCCTTCAGTTGAGACTCTTTGACTCTTTGCTTGTTGTTATGATCCGCGGAAGTCTTTCTCATTTCCCAGGTAGTTTTTTCAAATATTGATTCTATATAAAATTGCAGATACAATGTAAAGTATTTACTCTGGCTCTTGTTTTAAATAATTTTGTTCTGTTATTATTGCTTATTGTCATCTTATGACGACACGCAGAATGTGGCGGTTTGTCTGTGTTGTGTTTGTCCTGCCCCTCCTCCACTGTGATTGGACGGCTGAGTGAAGAGTGACAGTGATGAGCGCTGCGTTTTACTCAAAGTTGAACATTCTTCAACTCTCGGCGATCAGTAAAAAACACTGAGCGTTCAGCGCTTGAGCGTGAAATACTCGCTCAGCGCCTCGTTGCACTCAATGCGTTCTAAAAACGTGGCGCTCTCATTGAAATCAATTGAAAACGCCAGCCAGCAACGTGAAAAAATGCTTTGGTGGACACACGGCCTAAGACAGTAATAACGTGAGTTATCCAGAAACGTACACAATATAAAACACGAAACTACGTACACACCCGGTAGAAAATATACCAGATAAACTGGGTACTGGGTGAGACATAATAGAGACACTTTAAAAAGTCTAATATGAATAAAATAATAATAATTTTCCTGCCAAGTGCATCCAGAAGTTTTGGCTCTAAATTTTTATTGAAATGCATCCCTGCTCAATGGGATTGTATTGTAGAAACTGATAAGCAACAATGTAAAGGACAGAGAAGAATCTCAAAATGTGAACTGGCTAAAAAAATCTAGATGATCTTGCCAACCTCACTATTCTCATTAGTCAACCTTCTGGACCAATCCCTAGTTTATTCTTTTCCTTTTGTCTGGCTCATAAGCACAGTCCCTGATTCATAGATGCTATCACCTCCCCAGATTATTTAGCATTAATGTCAAGGCAACCGCCATTTAGTGATGAATATGCAAACCTTAACCTTTGTGCCTGAGCGGCTGCAGCTCGATCTAAATCGCACATGATTACGGCCTTTTTTTATCTGCCTGCTTCCTGTCTGATGTAAGATCTTCCAAACAATAGAGAATGTGTTTGTCTTATCTAGCAGGTGCATCAACAGTTGTTAACGGACACCCCCCTCATTACCTTACTGCGTCTGATGGGGGAGGGGAGCGTCTGTCGGAGCCTCCATCTTTCTTTACGATAGAGACCGAACTGAACTGTCACTTTGGTGTGTAGGAGTAAAGACTAACTGCTCTTTGAAAGAAAACCGTGACATCTGTTTCCTTTAAGCTAGGTAGCATTGTAAAGATTGTAGAAAATGTTTTGTGTCCTCAAGTATGTGAGGTTTCAATTTCGGTGGCATACTTTCTGAAGAAAGGGTGTTTTCTTTTAGCACATTCTCAGTGTGAATCTAGGCCCCCTGCTTTACCACTGAACCGCAACAACCTGTTTCCGTTCACCAGAAAAAAAATAAACAGTCGAAAAGGCTATTTAGTGCATATTGATTAAAGTTATCAGTGGAAAGCAGATGTTGATATTAAGGGTCTGTCGGTTGAAGATTGCTCTCTGGTGTGTTCGGTAAAGTATTGGACACGGTATTGTTGGTTTAAACAAAGGTCTAGGATTAAAAGCTTAGAACGAGAGAATAATTGCTCACCTGAGCTAAACCCGGGAATACAAGTTGCCATGGTGATTTGTTCCACTAAAATGTGATTCAGCAGTGTGACATAGATGTTACCAAGTTAATCCCACGGTTTGCACGATAGCCTATTGTAATCTTCTCTCCAACTCTCGATGATAGCAACCTGTTGTTTTGTATAATTCTATTATCTGCTCTGACAATAGTTGACCTGAAAGTGAAAACTGACTGTAAGGTTATAGGGTTGTCTTTTTGGTGTCTTATTATACTATAATAGCAAAGTATACCAAAACCTGAATTCATTGTGTGGCTGCATCATGCATATTATTTACAGTTTTGTATTATTACTACTACTACTACTATTACTACTATACTGAATTATAATTATACAGAAATAACGCATTTCATGTTTTTCTTGTCTTTCTTTTCTAAATGTGGTGTTAGAAAAGCTAGTATTTTGAATAATGTCTTTAAAATTGGAATATAATTAGAATTCTGGGAATAAGTAAAAGGCATTTTTACAATTTTCGCCATGTTTACAGCTCAATTACCCAATGGAAGCTTGTTTTCACCACTGAATACAAAATAAAAAAGGTAATTACAAGGTTATATCTCACAATTTCAACTTTTTTTTTTTACATGCAATTGTGCATTTACATTTAAAAAAAAATTGAGATACACTTGCAAATATAAAAAAATAAATAAAGAAATTGCAATTTCAGACTTTTTTTTCTCACAATCGCGAGTTGCTAGCCTGCAATTTTGACTTTATAACTCGCAATTGCACTATAATGATTTTTGTCTTGTGTTGAGATGCATCAGGTGGACATTTTTGGTAGTTAAATGTTTTTGCTGTCAAATCCCAGTATTTTGAGGCTTGGGTATTGGGACACTACTGTAGGACAGGTACGCTGTACAACCCTAATTAGTAGTAGTGTTGGTTTACACTGATGTCTTTTATAGCACTTACGGTAACACTGAGAATGCAACATGCTCGAGTTGCATTATTAACTGCAGTCTGACACATTTAATAACAATGCGGGTAAATTGAGCTTGCTGCTTTGAGTAGTGCCTAATGCAATGGGCAGTATATGTTTTAAAACTGTGTAAGTAGTCTACATGCGGTAGTTAATGTATCGACTGCTTAATTCAGAATGAGTTATGTAAATCTTTCCAATGGATTGGATTTGATTTCCTCAAACATTTTCACATTTTATATAAATTGGAAATTACACTGAATTAATTCCCGAGTTGGTTTTTAACAAATTTTGGTGATGCCTTTTCTCTCAGATCAGATGTTCTTTGGCCTAACACTGTAACGACACCTGCTACTTTGCTTAGCAAGCACAGGCCAATAATCTGAGCTAATTGGAACATACTCTGCTCTGGAAAACAGATAGACGCAGCAGGTGCAACAGCACAAAGAAGTCTCAGAAAACCACAAGACATGGACTGGGAGCAGGCTGCCTGAAGGAAGTAGTTTCCACCCATCTCTGTTCAAGCTTAAACTTCGTAGACAAGAGACCACTGAAACCCGCCAATAGCTGTAACTTAACAGCCATGTCAATACATGCATTTCATTGCTTGGCTCTGGAAACTAACACATGCGCCCTTGAAAAGTTATAGCACACTCAGGGTGAGCCCAAGATGGTGATTCATGAATGCAGAAATTAATTCCAGACCTAGGCATAATCTGCGCCTGGGAAAACTGCCCTCGATATTTTTTATATTTTTTATATACATCTAGGCCTGATTTAGCTGTGTGTATATGACATGGCAAGTTTTTAACTTAGGACCATATTTCAGACACCATGTTTTGGTGATGTGACAGCGAGTTTTCTTGATGACGTGAGGGAGCTTTGTATAAACGTTTACTAAAAAGTTAATGTTTATAATTTGTTTCTTTTCTTGCCGAAACCATTTGACAGGGCAGTAAACAGTTTCAGTTTACCTGATTTATGGTTGATATCTTAGTCCTTTAATAATTGGAAATCTGATCTTTTATTCTTTTAATGCTAATTAGTCATTTGAACTGATGCAATAAAACCAAAATATTTTCATAAGGTCACTGACTATTGTTTTGTCTGTAGGTTGAATGTTGGTTGAAAGCCAAAAGCAATATAAGGCTAAACCAATGCAGGTTTTTTTCTTCTTCTGTCACCACCTGATAGTGGTGGAACCTGTTTCGTCTCTGTTATATGCTTGGGTGTGCCCTTATCTTAAAATAAAATAAAAAGTATATTAGGGATTTTACCTGGGTCAGTGGTAGAGGTTGGCACCGATAGCTGATTGGTGAAACAGTCAGTTATTGGCAAAAATCCATACTGAAGCAAACTGCATCGTCATGCAGCCGACAGAAATACAAACAACTCAAAAAGGCATTAGATTTCAATACATATTTTGTTATTTTGATTAGATAATCGTCAAGTGTTCTAAAAAAGCAGACTGTTAGGATTTATATGAAATGTTAACACTTTACAATAATATTCCATTTTGTAACCTTAAGTAAGGTTAATAAATGCTGTAGAAGTATTATTCATTGTTAGTTTTATCTGTTAACCTCAATGCACTATGAACTAACATGAATGCTCAAGGTACAATTGTATTGCTCAAATGTGAATGCATGCTGTAAAATGGATATTGCATAATGCATTTAGTTCATGCAAGCTAGCTAAATAAGCTAATACATCCTTGTTAACAAATGAGACTTGCAGTCAGACATTTTATATACACGTTTCTTAGTTATAGTTAAAGAAACATTTATTTATACAATTTTAATGTTTAAATTGATTTCTGTAGAATTGTTTCTGTTAGAACTTCTAATTTTATTATATTCGTATTTACATATGCAGTTTAGCACATTTTCATGGTTCAGTGCTGTTTTTTTGTAAAAAAAAATTCTTGTAATAAAGTTCAACAACAAAACCCCAAAAAATACAGTATCGGTATGTGCGGTCCAACCTTGTTATCGGTATCTGTAAAATCCACTATAGGTCGACCTCTAGTCAATGGTCTTCAGAGGACACATATATATACACACACACACACACACACACACACACACACACACACACACACACACACACACACACACACACACACACACACACACACACACACACACACACACACACACACACACACACACACTGTGAGGTACACAATGCTCTTATTGGCATTGTGTTTATACTTTTGGATATAATGAAACTCATGCTGAATGATCAAATAAATCTTTGGCAGGACAAACATTGATTTTGGTGGCTGCCCCAAAATATTTTCATTGCAGGAAAGCCCCTGCATTTATCATCTACATTATAATGCTGGCAGTTACACAAACATTTGTGAAGTCCATTTGTTGTAATGTCAGTCTTCGTAACGCTTTTAGCCTGTTGTCCAAATGTACAAGGCAGTGTGTGTATAGTTCTTTCCAAGAAAGACTTTCCTTCCTGGTATTTTTGTCTTAAAAAAATGTAAATGCCATCACAAAGAAAATTACAGGGAGACATTGAGATTTATTGGACATTTTAAGAAAGTCCATAGAGACACTCATTCACCTTACCCTGGTGAGAAGGGAAAACAATAGAGACAGACAGAGAGTCTCCCAGCAGAAAAATGGGAAAAGATATGACATTTTCCATCTAAACTAGCAGTTGCTGCAAAGTCCACAAACATGCTTTGATTGACCTCAGACAGGTTGGTTTAAATGAGGCATGGATTGCAGGTGATGTTTTTTTCCCCCTCACCAAGTCCAGATGCTTGACAAATTCTGCTTCATTCACCCTTTTCTGTAATGTTATTGCAGGTGCTGAGACACTTGGGTTGGATCCTTAAAAAGCGTTTGCCTTGCGGAAATAGAGCTGATAGTGTGGTGAGTATAAATGCATATTGGTGCTAAGATGGCTTTTTTCTCTCCTTAAGGAGAAGGGAAAAACTTTTTTTAAGCTGCACTCGTTTTTTTTATTTTTAAAAGGACATGGAAAAGTTACAGGTGTTTCAGAGACTGTTTTTGGGCAGGAATATTTAGAACAGAATGTTCTCTACCACTGTTCTTGGTTGTTTTTTGCTCCTTGTAATGAAAAGCCTGGTGACATTTGTTCACGACAGCTTCCTCAACACTGATCACAGTGGGGAGATTTAAAGTACATGGAGGAACTCAGTTCGATGGGAATTAGAGCTGCAACTAACGATTATTTTTTCTGTCGACTAATCTAACGATTATTTTTTCGATTAGTCGACTAATCTAACGATTAATTTTTTTACCCTTTGAAATTTTTCAAAATTCTGTGGCACCCCCTCGCATAAGTTACGCTAGAGGTGTAACAGTACAGACTGCTCACGGTTCGCTTTGTATCACGGTTTTAGGTTCACGTTTCAGTACAGTTCGGTATTTGCTATGTTCAGGGGAAAAAGGACTACTGTCAAATGAAAATAAAGAAAATAAGAACAGATAACTTAAATAGAAGCAGCAGCACAAATAAATACTATTGAGCAAAGATGAGAATAAAATAAACAATGCTTTTCAGGATTTTCAGGTAGGTCTAACATTAGTTTTTAGGTAGAGAAATGGAATTAAGTAATCAGAAGTAAAATAACCACACATTTAACTGTTTAAAATTAAAAAATAATCCTTATTAAACTTACAAAAGCTATTCAGTCAAGAGCAGTGAGTGATGTCTTTATCTTTTGTTTGACATTAAACAGACAGCAGTGAATGCTACTGCCCCTTTAAGACCCACGGATAGTCGTCGTATTTTCTGTATAAAGTTCACTTAAGGCATAGAGTAGGCTATGACATTTTGACATACTTTTTGTGAGTTTGTCCGTTTAAGCACAGGATTTGAAAGATAACTCAATATTTGCGCGCTTTGGGACGAGTGCACAAAGACAGATCTTCTCATTCGAGTCTCCTGGCTACACGGGGGTGATGACGGTGAAAATGACTGCTCATATTCGGACGTACAGCAGCACTCGCATGCGTTTTATAAAGTTTACAAAGAGAGACCGTTTTGCCCACGTTTTTCTTTTATTATCGCTGTTGTTGTAGTCTACCTGAGGAGTCAGCACGTGTATCCATCGACAGAAACATACATACAGCATTATTTTCAAGTTACAACCCATATTAAAGATGCGTCATCAGATGCGAGATGAACCGAAGTGTAAGTGCGTCCCCGCAACTTTTGCTCGGGATCCCGGTTGGGAAACACTGGTCTGTATTGATTGACACCGCGCTGGTTTGTTTAGAATTATATGAGCGCCGTGACCGCGCGCTGCCGCGTGATGAAGGCTTGTCGCAACTCTGTTATTCAACTGCTCTGGTTTTAAAAGCTATGTCATACTAAATGCGCCAAAATGCAATAAAACTTGTTTTACGGTCGAATGCAACGCGTGTGTGTGAGTAGACGCGCAAAAGGGCGGAGAGAGAAGTTAAGGAAATGCAGCTAAACGAATATGCGTGCGTCTTTTAAATAGCGTAAAAATGAATGAATGACGAATGTGGTGGCCGTTATTGATTATGTGGCAGTCCGCCACAAATTAGTCTATGTGTGGGAAACACTGTTTGGCCTCTGTTTAAAGTATTCCCATACTTTTGATATTCGCGGTCTAGGTTTTTGTGATAGAACCAGGAGCAGAAGCCAACATTACGCGAGATGAACGTCTGACACGACGCGTCGACGCATTTCACGAACGTCGACGTATTTCCGTAGTCGACGTCATCGATGACGTCGACGCGTCGTTGCAGCACTAATGGGAATGCTTGCTCTGTGAATGTAGAATTTCAAAGCGTTATACTAGCATATGGATGGACGCTACTGTTCAAAAGTTATTTTCAGCAATCTTTGAATAATAGAAAGTTTAAAAGAATATAGGGGTGTAACGATTCACTCATTTTCTTGATGTATCTCTATTTTCTATTATGTAATTCTACAAATGCACATAAAAATGCAAAATCAAATTGAATCTTACACTGAATCATATCTAAGGCAATTTCCAAAAAGGAAAATTGCCTTAGATCTTGAAATCAATAGAAAAAATCAATAGAAATCAATAGAAAAAAAATCTTGAATCAATAGAAAATGTATGAATCGAGTCACACCCTCGAAAGAACAGCTATTATTTGAAATGGAAATCTTTTGTAACAATGTAAAAGTCGTTACTGTCACTGTAATGCATCCTTGCTGAATAAAAGTATCCATTTCTCCAGTCAGTCTCCAAACTTTTGAACAGTAGTGTATTTTGTGTATAAAACACTGCCATATTCAGACATTTGGGTTGGCTTCACTGATCATTTTATTTCAAAAATGTAGTTCAGTCAGTTAAAAAGATTTTTATTTTCATCAGACAAATGCATGTGTCTGTCCAGAGTCAGATGTATCTTGATGCCCTTGTGCACACTTAAAGCTGAGATCATGTATTGCCTCCAGATATCACTAGGTATGAACTTCACACTCAGTGATTATGATTGCTTTCAAATGATTATGGTTGGAATTAGGGATGGCACAAGTACCAGTTCTTCGGTACCAAGTCGGTAATGAAATTTAAAAAATGTGACTATATCAGCATTTCTGTAGTACCGACTCCCAAGTATATCCGGTACCCGCAGCTGCGTTCAGACGCTTCTGTGTTAATCTGAGCTCTGGGCTCCAGACTGTAGCTGAATATATACTAGTCTATGGGAATATTAAACTGCAAAAATAGCAGTTGTATAATTTTTATTTTATTTTAATTATTTAAAAAATAAATGCTATTTCAAAAAAATAAATAGCAGGAGTACTATTTAAATAGTACTTCTGCATGTACTGCTTTTCTATGTGAATGACAGGCGCCGATGCGCGAACACATTCGTGACGCTCGTCTTTGTAGTCTCTGCCAACTGCACTATATGAGGACATGAACGCATGAACCATCACTTCATCAGAATTTACCGTTTCATTTGAGAAAACAGTCATATCATGAACACAGACACTCAAAGGTCTTCACGGCAACCCCTCAACGTGAATAAATTGACAGAATATCTTAGGCTACTGTTGTACAGTAGATTTATCATCTGTAATATGTCTCTAATAATAATAATAATTATGCCTAGATGGGTGCTTATTTTTCACTTGATCTTTGTTATAAACAATGTTAATTTTAAACAGCATACAGCCTTTAAATGTTTTTGTATTATAATGATTATCATCATAAATAATAAACTGAATTAATAATAATCATTGAATTTTGCTGTGGTACCAAAATTGGTACAGATTTTGGTACCGTCACATTTTGATTGTATTGGTACCGTAACATCCCTAGCAAGTATTTGGCATGCATAGTTTTTTTTCTTTTAAACTTTAGCCATATTAAACCTTTGTCATATCCGGTCGGCAAAACTCAGAACACGTCTTCTTTTTAAACGAATGACTTTAGTGCCGTTCTTTTCTCACAAAAAACTGTTAACTACAGAGTCGCGGTCAAAGCCGAGTCGAAAGACTGCCATTCTCCAGCTTCTTGGTTTTCAAGTAGCACGCAGCAGTCGTCATTATGTTAAGCCCGCCCACCGACTCTATACATGATGTGATTGGCCTGACCAGAGTTTGTTTTTTCAAACTCGTAAGCCTGCGAAGAGCTGCTTGATGCCTTGGCTACAAAAAAATTACATTTGCTGCCGCTAGGGTACGTCTAGATTTCAAGATATCCAGAAGTGTTAAAGGGTCATGAAACCCCCTCTTTCAGCTCAAATCCACCTCGTAATCTTTTTGAAAAATGCTACTTAAATGGGCGTGCATGCCCGTGAAAAGAGGGGAGGGGGTGGGTGTGGCAGAGCGAGGCAGGGGAAGAAAGAGGGGGGCGAGCAACTGTCATCTATCAGTGCAGAGCAGTGGCCCATGCCAAATCTCAACAAAAATATGGGGTTAAACGTAACGAAATGCAGGATTTTTAAAGCTGGCAAAATTAAAGTCCAATAAAATACACTGACAACCGTCTGTTTGACCATTTAAAGTAACCGAATGCCTTGCTACATATATTAGATTAATCGGAATTGTTTAAAATATAGAAATGCATACACAATTATTATTGTCATTTATAAATATAGAATTATGTTTGTATACACAGTATAAATGCATATTTTTTTAAAGAAAAAAAAAATGATCGAAAAAAAAACAACCGTTATGTACATATAGCCGAGATCTAACTTACGTGCGTCCCAGAACACCCATAATAAAGATGGACAGCGACAGTGAAGACTACAGTAAAAGCAGTACAGAGGGCTCTGCTGAGGTGGAGGACTTTTCTCCTCCTGAAACCCCAGGGGAAGATGGTTCAGATAGAAAAGTCCTCCGGACTTGGTACAGCATTGCCGGCAAGACGCAAACTGCGTTGCTGAGCAAAACCGAAGTCCACCTGTCTCCAGTTCTCGTAACTTTCATTCGAAAAATGTTTGTTACACACATAAAGCTTTGAGGTGTCGCTAGTTGATGGCCAACCAACCGCCCGCAGCCAGAGACTAGCCCTGGCAGCATCGCGGGGAAAACCATGCAACACACCCGAATCTTTACACCAGGGAAACAAACACTTAGGACCCATCATAAACTCCTCTCATCTACTCCGTGAACACGTAGACTGTCACTTCTGTCATTTGAAAGAACCACGTGCTGTCATGAATAATTAAGAGACGGTGTCTTCTCATAGGATAAGAAAACTCAGTCTCATTAATAATAATGAGACACCGATGCGTCACGTAGCACTATTAGAGCGATGGTACGTCACAAGCTGTGACGTGGACGCAATGTAGTTTTTAAACCCGGAAGACGAAAATAGGGTGAAAAACATAAAAATTGACCAGATTCCCCTTTTAATTAAATCTAACAGATGATAACATTATGTTCAATGATGTTCAACACACATACCTCTGTTAAAATCTCAAAAATTTAGCTGTAGGGTTTCATGACCCTTTAATGTGAAGGCAACCATTGTCTTATGCGCAAGCCTGTCAGTAGATCGCCTAGGATGTAATTTATAAATGAATCAGTCAGCTTTTTTTAATGGGCCAAAGGTGACAATTTTATCCCTAGTTGCCTTTATCGGGCACTGTTGTGGTTTGAGAACTAACAAAAGCTTCTTATCGTAATCACTAATGCTAATGCACTCAAATCAGAACAATGAATGAGTCTGTGTGTACTGGCACTCTAGCTATAGTAAGTGATTTTGGCAGGTGGTGATATGATGTAACCCTTAGGAACCGCTCCAGCAAGATCATGTTCCAGCAGACCTTTAGGCAGTGCCTGTCCCACATGTGCCAGAAACAGCTCATTCTAAGTTTCTTCATGTGTAAAAAACACACCAGCAGCAGAATCTGGTCAAAGGGGACATTCCTCTATAGTTTCTCTATCACTGTAGATAACACCCCATCCCTGTTAACCGAGTCTCCACAGACCTTGAATATGTTACTCATTAGTCATTTCTGCTGTCCGAGTTGCGGTATAGTGAGTTCCTGGAAACCCTGTCAGTGCACTCGGTTCAAATGCAGATAAATAACTCTTGTATCTGACTGGGGGTGGTTAAACAAATCTGGTATTGATTATTGGCTTTCTCTGAGCTCCAGTGTTGATGACAGTCATTTTTTTTTGCTCAGTCATCACTCAATTTCTTTCCACTGATGTTTGTCAAATGCTGGTTTCCTGGATCTCTATAGTTAACCATTTGAAACACATCCAGGTCATAAGTCACCCCCAATATCAAAAGGTGTGTGTGTGTGATATGGGTATCTTATAGGTGTAACGGTTCAAATTAGGTTTCAAATTAGGTTGCAAATTATGATTATTTTGACAATGAATTGCTTAAAATACATCTAATAACAATGATGCAATAATAATTGGTTCAAAAAAGTATCAAAAGCATTGAATCGCATGGGTTTTATTGAACACTGCTAAAATGCATAATATACATGATATTAACAGTCAACCTGTCCATTATGTATTGCAACAAATGTCTGAAGAGGGCGCCAACAGACTGCGGATTGTTGTTATTATCAAATTCTACTATCAAATCCTTCACCAAACAACATTTCATTCAATTTTCCACTTAATCTTTAACATTGGGCCACATCTTTATGACAGAAATGCTACAGCCACTGTCATTTCTTGAACAAGAACATGTGGACCTCAAAACTTGAAAACTTAAAGCAAGGTTTTAAACTTATATCGCATTGATGTGAAGCTCTCCATGCATGTAAATAATAGCACTGCCAAACGCTGTGAAACTCAAAGCTAGTCGTCAGACTTTGTGCCTTACCAAATGCACATTATTGGAAATCTGAAAAACCCAATACTATAGACACTGATTTGGTGTGGAGAAGCATTTACTGTTTGAGAATGGAGCCGCACTGAGACGCACATAACCTGCACACATTAATTAAAGTGCATATAGCTATTAAACCCAGAGCACATGTTTAATTTAATCGCAGCCTTTGTGAATTCACAGTAGCACAATACTATGTAATGATTTAAAATGGTTTTAATTCATTGTGCAGGCTTAGAATACAGTCTTCTAATGCGGTTCAAGGATTCTCATCCGTGGAATGTGCCACTTTAGGTATTTTTCCGGTTACTCAACAAATTGCATTCAATAATTTTTTTCAAATTGAGTACTCAAATTTATTTGAGGAATCAAGATGGCCCTAGTTCCAATTACTCACAGATTGGTTTTTATTACGTCTTCAGTATGGTTTGGTTTTTTCTACGTTGAGGGGGAAAAAAAACTACTGTCACATAAAAAGGTCTACGATGCATGCAGCTTTCCGTGTGCACACTCAAATGTGTTCTTTCGTGCCGTCATTGAACAAAATGTATATACAATTTTGTGCGTGTGTGTGTGTGTATGTATATATATATATATATATATATATGTATATATATATATATATATATATGTATATATATATATATATAAATTGTGTGTGTGTGTGTTTGTGTCTTTTTACACACACATGTATTATGTACAAAAACTTTTATGTTACCGTATATAAGGTTTAATTTGTTATCATTAGTTAATATGAACTAACAGTGAAAATAATTCTAACGTTTTTTTTATCGTTCATTTATTAATACATTTATTAAAATCAGAAGCTTTATCTTTTAATAATATTTAGTGGATCTGAGCTAATATCAGCATTAACAAAGATTAATAAATATTGTAACAAATGTATTACATTGTTATTAATGCAGGATGTTAACTAATGGACCTTATTATAAAGTGTTAAAGAAATGTTTGCTAGGCTCCAAATCAGCATATTAGAATGACTTCTGAAGGATAATGTGACATTGAAGACTGGAGTAATGACTGCAAATATTCAGCTTTGCCACCACAGGAATTTATTCCATTTAAAAATATATAAAAATCGCAATGTTTTATTTTAGATTGATACATTTTTTACTGTATTTTAATCAAATAAATGCAGCCTTGGTGAG
This sequence comes from Pseudorasbora parva, assembly GCF_024679245.1. Lineage (NCBI taxonomy): Eukaryota > Metazoa > Chordata > Actinopteri > Cypriniformes > Gobionidae > Pseudorasbora > Pseudorasbora parva. The sequence goes on along the minus strand of NC_090193.1, from coordinate 19,530,945 downwards.
CATAAGAACATTTGTTGAGAAACATTGAGATGAAAAAAATCACACAGACCTGTACTTTTTAATATTTGTGTAATGCGTAAAGAAAATTACGATTTTTCCTTTCTGTGACGTATTTCTATGATAATTAAGCACATTTTCTGGACTGGTTTTGTGAGATTCAGCACTTCTGCGTTGCATTCCTCTTTCCACTTAGCTCATAACGCATTTGTCCTTTAACATACACATCAATGCCTCACCTTTGGTCCATAATGGTGTTGAATTTAACGATTCATAAGAAACACTGTGTAGGCTTTAGTGTGGGCTTCATCTGGCTTACTCATAGTTTACTCTGTAGCTGTAGGCAATCAGCCCATATTTAGTGTCACTCGTTAACAGAGGCAAATGAGTTCATTAAACATCCTCAGCACGTCTCTGTCTGTGCTACAGCACATGAAATTAGCCCTCAGGATCATTCAGTTACAGGATGGTAGCATCGTTTTTCACGTAGATTCATAAACAACATGCAGAGGACTTGCTACTTTCAGTGACAGTAGATTACAATAATTAATAGTCACAGCATGCGTAAGTGTTGGTATGCAAATAAGCAACAATCATTTGTTAGATTGTATGAATGTGTCAATATAGATAATTATTTTCACTTTCATTGAAGTTTAATCCATTCTAGAAAAGAGCTTGTATCATTTGTAGAACATTTCTTTGAATTGCTTTTTTCTTTCTTTCTATGAACATGTCACATTGTTGTGTTTTTAAATGACATGCTAAACGGAGTTCTCAAAGTGCCAGAGCAGGGCAAAAACGTTACGCAAACCCCATGGTCCTCCAAAAACCCAGGAGGTTTAGGCCTTGTCCTCATGTTACCCATTCTTGTTGCCCTCTGTCAAGTCCTGGATTGAAGCAGCACGTCGCCTCCCTTTCGTGCAACTCCCACCTCAGTGCCAAAGATAAAATCGATGATATGATAGTCAACATTTCATTACAGAAATGCTGTGAGCAAGACACAAAAGTGACAGCCACGCTCAGAAAGCAATGCCACAACATGTGCAGATAACCTTGCCTGTTTCTAAAATGTCCTTTCACCCACAAACTTTACTGTTCTCAAAGGTTGCCATGTGGTGTGTACTTCAAACTGAAGACTTAATAGTGTCCATAAATCCTTTATTTCTCATTTTAAAAAATCAAGGTGTGAAAAGTTCAGATATATTAAAACTATATAAAGTGGTTTACAGAGATGCATAATGTATCCAACACAACTTTGAGGGGAGAAAGTGAAACATAGTGATGTATTTCTGCTCAGCTAGTGACACTGGACATATACCTGATGGAGTTTTGCTTCATTGCCACTGTCGCCTTTGGCTTGGCTTGCTCAGTTGGGGACACTAAAATTTCAACTAAATATCCAAATAAATGTAATTACTAAACTAAATTAACGTACTAAATTACTGATCTGCCCACATTGTTGCTATGTGACATTTGAAATGAGCTGATGACATCATCGTTTTCTCCAGAGCAGCTGTACAGCCAAATCAAAATCTTTTGCATTATGAAACAATCAGCATTGGTAAAAAGCGCTATATAAATAAAGGTGACTTGACATCAAACACACAGCAAACGCTAATACTTTTTCATATAATGCCTACCGTATTTTCCAGACTATAAGTCACACTTTTTTTCATAGTTTAGCTGGTCCTGCGACTTATGGTCAGGTGTGATTTATATATCAAATTTAATTCATACTGACTGAAAAGAATAAACATATAGCCGCCAGAGGGCGCTCTATGCTGCTCCTGTAGTCTGCCCCTGAAAAAAATAACTGAAACAGAAAAAAACTCTTAACTGAAATACTATCTTAAAGACAACAACTTAGAAAGACTGAACACAAACAAAATGCATGTAGTAAAATATGCAGCGGAGAACGTTTCACACAGCGTTCGTCTCGCGCGGCTGAGCCTCTCCTGGCAGAGAGTTCAAGCATCTGTGGTCTCGTTCCTTCAGCTCTGGCCATCTTGCTTACAGTCCGCCATTAGCTTTCTTTATTCTTCATTACAGTTAAAGTAACCTCTGCTTTTCGCCAGTCCCTCACAAGTTTCTCACTCACTTCAAACTTTCTTTCTTCTGCTCGGTTATGCGTAGTGAGCGGGCACGAGCAAGTGCACGCATGCGCACGCGGCTCCCGTTCTGCTTCTGCCCTTATGCGACTTATAGTCCAGTGCGACTTATATATGTTTTTTTACTCTTAATGACACATTTTTTGACTGATGCGACGTATACTCCGGAGCGACTTATAGTACGGAAAATACGGTACTTTATTTGTATAACAACAATTCTACCTAATAAGATACAAATATAAGCGCGGCTTACGTCACTTCAGAGTTCCTACAGGTGGTGCGAATGCAACCAGGAAAATGACCCTAGTCCTATGGGAACCCTGATGCCTAGATCCTATAACTAAGTATTAGTTCAATGAATCCATATTTTTATATCCTATTTTTGTATAAAATATGGCATGCAGTTGCTTCAGACAGTGGTAAAAAGCTATTCAAAACATCATTCAATGTAAATTGAAATGGAAAATTTCAAGGAAATAATCAAAAATTATGATTTTTGTCATAATCGTATATCCCTAACCATCACTACTGAAAATTAAACCAATTTTGTTGGTGAAATATGACTCTTTGCAGTTGTCAGCACCTAGTTTTTTTTTGTTGCTTGTAAACGAGAATCAACTTTCACCTACTTATACAGGGTTGGAAATGTGCAGAGTCTTTTGTCCTTTCAGAGAAGTTGCAGAATGACTTTGATCCAAATTTAGTTGGAACTGAAACAAGAAAGTTTAATGATCCCACAGTGCCAGTGGTTATTCGCTTTACAGGTGGTGGGCAGGAAATTAAAATACTTTCTCTGTCCTATCCCAGTTTAATATGCAATGACAACTATATGCAAGCCATCCGTGGGCTGAAGAGTATAAACACTGTGTCATTATTGTAAATGAAGGAGCTGTAATGTGGCGATTAAAAAATTTGTAATAAAAAGCTCCAAGAGGCCTGTGGCGCATATATATATATGTACTCATTCGACCACAGCCAGTGGGATCCGTATTCACACAAAAGAAGAGTAGGGAGATCCATTTATGGCGTGTCATATTTCCACCCCGCCATATTCAGACAGACACTGATGGATCCAGATCTCAAAGTAGGTCAGTTGAGGTGACGCGTTAATCTCGCTGGTCCAATTTGATTTTATTTTCTGCCCTTCGGAGAGTAGGTTGCATCACAAGCAGTTTAGCCCAGCATCTGTCTTAATGGCTTGTGACAGCATTCGCTAGCGTGTGGCATCTAATAAGCAACGGTCATTGTTCCTTTTGGATTGATTGGGCTGATTGCCTTTGAACTCAACCTGATTGTAAGATGCTGACGAAGGCATGTGAGCCATATGCTGATTTCCCCAAAAGCGTCTGGTGAAAACGGTGTTGACATAATTGCCTTGAAAAGAGGAAGAAAAATGGCACAATTGTCTGGATGTGGGGTGGCGGTAGCATGTCTGCTTCAGGGCTCTTCTGTTACATTACCTTGTTTTACAAGTAGCCGAGTGCTTTACTTCTTTTTTCTATAGATGGCAATTTTGACAATAACAAGTCAAGAGTAAAAATAGTATAAAGATTTACATTTTAATATTGTGTATTTAAGTGTGCATTTGAATTTGAAATTCTGAACACATTATGAAAATTGCACATTATTGAAAATTAAATCTAAATACTTGGTTACATATTTAACATTTATATTGTTCACATTTTATTTATTTTTGTGATAATTGCATGTTAAATGTGAAACAATGTTTACTTAATTGACATACAATACGTTAAGGGTAACTTAAGATTGAACATTGGTCTGTGGAGTCTGCTCTGTATTTTCTACTGCACAAGAGGTGTGATCAACGAGCATTATTCAAATGACTCCGTACACTCTGTAATTGGATAGTCCTTCAACCAATCAGCAACAACCTATCATTTCTCTATCCGTCATCGTGTTAAATCCGCCAATAGCGGGCCAAGTGGATAAGCCAGTCTGTGATTAGTTCCCACAAAATTGGAACAGAAGCAGTAGAAAAATGAATGTACAGGTTTCCGGACTGAGTTGCAGGGCGAAATCAAATCAGGCTGGGTTTACCAAGTCTATGTTAAGGTACATGGCTATATAAATATTACAAATGCTAAAAATTGTATGTGACCCTGAACCACAAAACCAGGCCAAAGGAAAGCCTTATTTTGAATAAATAATCTTTCTATTACAGTTTTTTCCCCCGATTGCATGTGAAATAACTACAGTTGTGCCCACTGTCGTTTAGCAATCGAACAAAAACTATAATGTATGATTTGTTAGGACAATATTTGGCCAAGATAAAACTATATAGAGGGTGGACAAAAATCTAAATATTGAGAAAATCACCTTTAAAGTTGTCCAAATTAAGTCCTTAGCAATGCATATTACTACTAATAATAAATTAATTAAATAAAACAAAATACAAATAACAAAAACACTAATATATTTACGGTAGGAAATTTACAAAATATCTCCATGGAACATGATTGTTCCTTAATATCCTAGTGATTTTTGGCATAAACGAAAAATCGATAATTTTGACCCATACAATGAATTATTGGCTTTTGCCACAAATATACCCGTGTGACTTCTGGTTTTGTGGTCCAGGGTCACAAATGTATTAAATGTTGTTAACCAATAACTTTAATATTTCACCATCCCAATATAAATTTTTAGCAACCAGCATGCTATATTATTGCCTTTAATTATTACATTTATGTTTATATTTAAGCTAAAGTTTAGCATATTGGTATTAGCATATCATTGATATTGAGAAGGTGGAATATTAATGTGTTTGGTATTAACTGCTGACATGTTAGAATTATTTTTAGACTTTAGACGTTGGTTTGAACAACCTGCCCAGCCTGACATCGCAGCATTGGTTTAAGAGATAAAGAGTTTGGGGCAGGGCTATCTCTTGGTCCTTTCCCCTCATATCCACATAAATATTGTAATTATGTGAAATTTAAGAGTAATGATTTACATTGCACTCAGTAAAGTCTGTACCAAACTCTTTATCTCTATGTAATATTGCTTAAAAAAAACATGTCAAACATAATCCCCACAATTCATGGCACCTGAGACAGGGTTTTAGTGCTTTTGGGATATTTTCTGTTGTGCTTAATTGGTGGAAGAGGAACACTTACTGTAAAGAGTGTCTGGAGGAATTTACGTCCAATAGTCAGTGTTACACAAGAACACAAGATCTCCAGGCTTCTCATTGTTCACTGAGGCCCTCAGAGGTTTGAGAGGATCAAGTTCACTGTTGTCAAGGGAGACGTGTGAAAAGCCCAACGTACCACTGACACACACACACACACACACACACACACACACACACACACACACACACACACACACACACACACACACGGTGTAATCAGCTTCTTCTGTATTGTTAGATTTTCTGAAGTGTGTAGATTTTCATTGCTAAAGCACTTTCTCCGCCCAGGTCAGTGAGACGACTGCAAGCCATTTGTTTGTTGACTACAGAGGAGTGCAAAAACTGTGGCTCTGTGCTGCTTTCAAAATATGGCTCTGTTTGCATCATCAGCATGACATGTTAAGTATTTATGTATTTGTTAACTCTTTCCCCTCCAAATTTAAAAAAAAAAAGTACCCAGCCAACCACCAGTGTTTTTGATTATTTTCACAAAACGTTATATCTAAACATCAAAAGAAAGAACTGCTTTAAAAAAAAAAAAAAAAATCCAGCTTCATGCATTTTTTTTAATCAACTCTTGAGTATGGGTAATTAAAATAAAGAAAATAATAATAATTTGAGCAAAAGCTGAGAAAATTGAGTATTTGACAGACTGCCTCTGGCTCGGATTCAGAATGATGATCAAACACAGATGGAGTAAATCGAGTCCATCAACACCCGCAGCTTCACAGTACTATAGCAGTACTATTTCATTCAGTTTTGATTTGTATGCTGTTTAATGTTGATGATTTTGTTATTTTACATATACTGCATGTTTCTGCAGCCTCTTCACGCGTTTTGATCAGGAGATTCTGAACTCTTTCAGAAGTCTTGGAAGTCTGTTATAAAATATGGACAGTGTCCTTGACGTCACCTGTAGGTAGCCTGGATAGCTGGAAATGTTAACCGGATAGATCTGAATCTTTTGGAGCCTGTCTGAATTGCAGGCCAGCTGATGAATTGGCATCAAGAGAGACCCGGGAGGTTGCCGCTTGTGAAAACAGAAAATTCTGTTTGGCGGGAAAAGTTATTCATTTCACCTCGACAAATCATTTAAAAACATACTTTTTTTGTACTATTTTTTAATTACACCACATCATTTTTTAAGAAGCAGTAAATATATATATATATATATATATATATATATATATATATATATATATATATATATATATATATATATATATATTATTGTTAATAATAATAATAATAATGTTTAATTAATTAAAGAACTTATTATTTTGGCTATGGTTGCTAATGTATGAAAATAAATGAATATGAATTTAAAGAATTATTCAAGTGTAACAATACTGAATAAATGTCATGTTTTTTTTTATTTTGGGTAGTTTTTTATTTTCTTTGTTACAGATTTTCTTTTTTCTTCCACTTGAAGATGCGTCTAATCACTCTAAAGCAGCAGGAAAATTACTTTTTTTGGGTCATTTTTGACTTCTAAATTCCCCTCTGTGTGGCTGCCTCTCTAAAGTGGCCTGTTATCAGTCTGTAAACCGACAGCCGTCCGTTACACCTTCCACCCAAACCAGTTAAATAGCGTTTCCTCTCAGACTTCCCCCTCAGCCTTGAATAACACAGTACAAACTCTCTCACCCTGAGCGCTTTCACTGTTACGCAACCCGCACCCTCTTTGATTATACAATGAAGATTACTCCACACACTAAGCATCCTCCAGTACACCAAAATGTCGTCCAAGGCAGAGGACGTATCGTGATATCTGCATTCCTGAGGGCGATTTACGAGGCACAGACGGCGATATATCTCATGGAGGTCCCTGTTTGCCGTGACCCATTTCAATAAAAGCTCTTTCTGTGTCACGTCTATGAGGGAATTTCCCCACCCGTGGTTTCTTTACTTGAACTAATGTTGCCGACTGTAAATGCCTGGAGTTCCCTGCTCTGTTTTACAGGCTAGGTGGTCCTGAGGAGCAGGGCTGATTTATTGAAAGGTAGCCGTCCTCCTCGGTATTGACTCGGCTGCTCGATAATATAGATGAGCACTCTGCACTGTTGCAGGGATTTAATTTGGCTATGCTGTGAGATAAAACGCATCGATTCGCTGGCACTGTTTGGCCTGATTTGATTGGATGCTGCAGTATCTCTGTTATCTGATTGGCTTTGACACACTGCCTTTTGATGATGCTCCTATTTGCATACTTTTGCAATGGCTAAATGTTTCTCAAAAACGAGCTGTAGTCAGTTAAGACGAGAACAGGTAGGTGTTACATCACATGACGGCACCGTCTAGAAATAGAATAAAACCTCATTGCTCAAAAACGATCACAAGCAAGAACCCCGAGGAGACGAAAACCATCCCTCTCCCAAACAAACCACATCCTATGACTGCAAACAGCGAGTGTAGGGGAAACACTTTCCACTTCACTTCTCTGTATAAATGAGGATGTGCTCTGGAATGGTGGACACAGAGGTCGTGAGGAAATGGGTCACTTTTCAGAATTAGCCCACTTGTGGTTACACAGCGTTTCGGTGGAACTGAAAATGTTTGTGCTCTGTGAAGTCCGATGCTGAGCAGACGTCTTGAATTATTATATAGCGTATTATTTGATTTAACCACACTAAATTGTATATTGTCAGTGTCTTTGAATCAAATGTTTTCTTGGTTTTAAATCACAATAAATTGAACGATTTAACTATGCGAGGACCATCATCTTCAGTGTCAAATCTAGGTCAGTTATAATTTCAAGTAAATGTTCTTGTGCTACAAAATGAAATGTATCTGTAAGTGTAAACTGACTTTTTCCCAGCTCTGTAATGCCAGTGCCACAATGAATCCAAGTGTCAAACTCAAGTAAACAAAGGTATTTTGTAGTAGCTCTCATGTAAACATTTTCAGTGGCATATGCTTCTACTGCTCTGCAGGTTTGGTGCAGCAGCGCCCCCACAGTGTAATGGCTACTTTAAGTACTGCAACTTGTTATTCAGCCATGCAGGGCTGTGAAGCCCTCAGTAACCTCTGGCAGGATAGTACACACTCAGGTTCCTGCTGACAAAGAGAGCTTTTACCCCCTTATTGCACTGTAAAATATGTTTTTTTGTATACACACTCCCAAGTCTCTTGAGTGGAAGGCAGAAAGCCTGGCGACTTCCATACGTCTTCTGTTGTTGTTTAAATGTCATTCTGTGAGATGGCTTCTGATATAGTTTTTGTATTTTCTCTCTCAGGCTTGTGTCCTGTGTGCTGACCTCATGGTGTAAGCAGGTGTGAAGATGAGTATTAGCAGCGATGAGGTCAACTTCCTGGTGTATAGATACCTGCAGGAGTCAGGTAAGTGCAGATTAAAACAATGAAACGTCCCAAATCAACACTTCAGAATTGTGTCCAAACAAATGCATACAGCTCTTAATTAATAATGCGTTATATATATTTATATAGAGCTTTTCTTGGCGTCTTTCTTGGAATGTCCTCAACAAGGTCTTGTCATCATGACCGTTAATAATGACCAGGAGCTGTTATGTCCAAAAACGACCAAAGAAAAGAAAGTATAATCAAAACAGGCCACATGTCTTTTGAATCCACATGATGGCTCCTTTATGGCATTAATTGCAAAACAAATGTATTATGTCAAATAACAGCATGGGGGGGTTATATAAAGCATAATTTCATATCTTGGCAAACTATTCCTTTCACTCATTAATGCAGATCACTCGTGTATCTGTCACCAAATGTCCTTCGTTTGTGTTTTGGGACACAAGCCGTTATCAGCATTGATGACAGTAAAACACTGTTCACAGGCAGGGCGTTGTTTAAGGGAGCACACATGATACTCTCCGCTGGAGAGAAAGTTGATCCAGCAAGCGTCACACTGAAGTGTTTATCATTCCCTCTGGCAGGGTTTTCCCACTCGGCCTTCACATTCGGTATTGAGAGCCACATCAGTCAGTCTAACATCAACGGCGCCCTAGTGCCCCCTGCTGCCCTGATCTCCATCATCCAGAAGGGCCTGCAGTACGTGGAGGCTGAAGTCAGCATCAATGAGGTAATAGCAGCTTAAATTACAGAATCAAGGATTGTTTTTATTTCTTAATTAAATATGCAAATGGGATTGCTACATAGATTAGTTAATCTTACAAAACTTGCCGATACATTTTATATATTTATACAGGGAAACACTTTAAAAAGGCCCACACGAAGGCTGGGCAAGATGGCAAAAAGATTTAAATATTTTTTCCCATATCTATTCATCACAATACTAATTTACCATTAATGGGGAAGGGAAATGCTTTCCACATATTTGTTAGAGCTTGAAAATGAATGTAAACATGATAACTTGTTTGTTCAGAATTAAACTTGAAAATTAAATTCTCATTTAGGGTCTCAATTTCTTTTCCATTTTATTTTTGGGGATTCTGCATTTTATAATTTAATGCCAATGTATATAAACCTTGACAATTAAGGCAAGCTTTTAAAATGAGATGAAATAAAATATAATTAATTTGTAAAAATTGAATTTAAATTTTTTTGTCAAATATGCTGCTCAATAGAACTGTGCACATTTAAAACATGAATGGTAAATATCTTGGTTGTACAATATTATTATCCTTAGGAATATTATTATTATTATTATTATTATTATTATTATGTTAAGTACATTTTAGTAAACAGTAGTGATTGATCTCTGGTTTAGTGTATTTTTGATAGCAGTTTTTCCTCAAATGTCGCTCTGGAGATGAAGTTCATGTCTTCGTATATTGAGACAGCAGACGCTGAAAACACGTTTGTATATCAGACAAAACAGCACCGTTTATCTATGTTGTGATAGACTGTTAGATTAATCCTCGTTATCAAAGACTTATGGCAATCTCGATATGATATCGTTTACCATACACTAAAGGGGTCAACAATAAAGAGAAACCACCAATTTCAAGATAAACCCCCACTGCTTTAATGAAAAAGTAGGTTTCTTAAAAAAAAAGTTTCTTTTTTTAATTTTGTGTTGAAATGCAACCTGCAGATGTTTTTGTGCATTTCACCCAGGTAATAAAATTGGTTGATGCACACAACATCAAATGAGTGCATGACTGACATGTTGACTTCTGTCCGCAGGACGGCACACTGTTCGATGGACGGCCGATTGAATCGCTGTCATTGATTGACGCGGTGATGCCCGATGTCGTACAGACACGACAGCAGGCGTACCGAGACAAACTGGCCCAGCAACAAGCCGCCGCAACGCCCTCGGCAACCAGCACCAACATGCAGGGTAATGCCAAAAATGGAGAGAACACCGCAAACGGAGAGGAGAACGGTGCTCACGCCTTACCCAGTGAGTCACTGAATGATTCTAGAAACACATTGTGTTTGTTATTGTTTTTGTGAAAATGTTACGTTATGGAGTGAATTTTCTAGCTTTTAGTAAATCTGGCTCTTGCGCCCTTCCTCTTATTGATGGACATCATGTGATTTCATGTGCAGATAACCATACAGACATGATGGAGGTGGACGTGGATGTGGAGATCCCTCAGAATAAAGCCATGGTCCTGAGAGGTCACGAGTCAGAGGTCTTCATCTGCGCCTGGAACCCTGTCAGTGACCTGCTCGCCTCTGGGTCAGTTGTACAGTCTCTTTCAATCGCTGAATCCGTTCATTCATTCATCCTCGCTGAGTACACAACAAGGACACACTGTAATGTGTAGATTGGTGATAGCACTAAAACTGACATTTTTAAATGGCACGGCGTCTGTCAGATGTGTCGATATTTTGGGTTAGTCATGGCATTATATTACACTTTCAAGCTCCAGAAAGTACACAAAAGTATCCAAAAGTTTACTTTGCTACTACAATATATGTTACTAGAGTGCCAGTTCATATTTTATTTTAAATACCAATCTGTTCCAAACAGTGTGAAATAGATTATATGAACATCAAGAATAGAAACTGGCAACAGTTTGAGTATCAGTATTTGCAAAGAATGAGGGCGATTGGTGCATCTGTAGAAAAGAATACTCTGGCTGTTCACAGGTCTGGAGACTCAACGGCACGTATCTGGAATCTGAGCGAGAACAGCAGTAGTAGCTCTACACAGCTCGTCCTGAGGCACTGCATACGGGAAGGTGGCCAAGATGTGCCCAGCAACAAAGACGTCACATCGTTAGACTGGAACGTGAGTTCAGATCTGACAAACCTCTTCCTCTACTGTGTATATTGAAAGGAACTAACGTTTCCTCCTCGTGTTTTTCAGAGTGAAGGTACACTATTAGCTACAGGCTCCTATGATGGCTTTGCAAGAATATGGACTAAAGATGGTAAGCGAACAGGTTTTTTGTCTTCTGCATCAACATGCTTTTCTCTGTATATTTAGCAGTCTGACATACAAAGTTCTGTCATGAAACTCTAGATGGCGCTGGCTGGCAATCACATCATTCTCTATAGGGCACAGCTGATTGGTTCTTGCTGTATCAGTAGTCAATAAACTCGCTGCTCAACCTTCAAATACTTGTCAGCATTTGCTTTAGTGGTTGCAGCACGCTTTCAGAAACCCTCCACCGTCCCCAGCTCCACCTGTATAGATTTGCTAAGGGTAATACATGTATGCTATACTGTACAGCAGCAGCAGCAGCAGCAAAAGCAGCAGCGTAGCAGATCTATTCCGCCAAGACCAAACATATCAACATTGTCATATCCATTATGATGTCAAACACGCAGAGATGTCATGACAGAACTGTGTTCATTCACAGGTAATCTGGCCAGTACCCTGGGGCAACATAAAGGTCCAATTTTCGCATTAAAATGGAACAAAAAAGGAAACTTTATCCTCAGCGCCGGTGTTGATAAGGTACGAGAAGAAAACTACAGTCTGTGAAGTGTAGTAAGAAAGCACTCAGAACAATAGCAACATGCCACAAACTACTACAATACCGCATAGCAACACCCTGACACCTAAAACGATAGTTAACCTGGAGCAGGGGTTCCCAAACTGGGGTTTGTGAAATCAGAGATGTAAATTTAAAAAATAAATAAAGACAATGTTTACTAAAATGATTTGCTGTATTTTTTTAACCTGCATGTCATGTGGTGATAAACCAAAATCAGAGAACCATGTACATGCCAGGGGTTACTTCGAGTCAACATTTCTGTTTAGTTTGGGAATCCCTGACCTAGGACACTAGCGTTGTAGTTGTGTTTTTCACAGTCACTCACATTTTTTTTCCCAGAAAATGTAAGTATCTAGTGTGTGTTGCTAGTGGCACATATACATATCAGTTTACCCTGTCGCAGATGAGTTAATTTTTGATCCTTTTCTTCAGACAACAATCATTTGGGATGCTCACACAGGGGAAGCCAAACAGCAGTTCCCGTTTCATTCAGGTTCACAGAGATCCCACTTTATTCTTCATAATATGAGACTAATATTGTGAGCAATTGACTATTTTAAAGGGAAAAAGCTCTTACGCTGTGGCCTTTTCTCCCTCTCGCTTCAGCACCCGCTCTGGACGTGGACTGGCAGAGTAACAACACGTTTGCCTCCTGTAGCACAGACATGTGCATCCATGTGTGCAAACTGGGCCAAGACCGACCCATTAAGACATTCCAAGGACACACAGTAAGAACTGTCTGCTATTCCCGCTGTTTCCCTCAACTCCAGTCTGCCAAAGGGATGAATGTTAAACCGTTTTCTCTGTCTCCAGAATGAAGTTAATGCAATCAAATGGGATCCGACTGGCAACCTGCTGGCGTCGTGTTCTGATGATATGACTCTGAAGGTAAGAGTCCTTACCACACTGCCTACACTATAGAAATTCAGAATCATATTTTTGTATTGTTGTACCAAAATGACTGCAAGTACGCACATTTCATAGGGTGTTTATAAAATGCAGATGCTGCCCTGATGATCTAAATCATTGTTTCTTCCAATGTCCTAGATCTGGAGTATGAAACAGGACACCTGTGTTCATGATTTGCAAGCTCACAACAAAGAAATCTACACTATCAAATGGAGCCCCACAGGTCCAGGAACCAACAACCCCAATGCCAATCTAATGCTGGCCAGGTAGAGTCATATTCCTTAAATATCATATTCACCAGTTGCTACTCCATGGATTGAGGTTTTTTTTTCCTTTACAAATAGTACTTTGAAGTTAATGTTACATAGGGGAACTATGAGCAATGTTGCCGCCAATGGGCCACCAGGTGAGACACAGGGCCCACGACTGATCTAAAGTATCCAGATAGAAATGTCTTGTCCATTTTCAGTGGAGAAAGTGCCCAATCAACATTGCTCAAAAGTGGCCCAGTGTATCATCACCTTAACTCTTTCCCCACAATCCATGTTTTCACTGTTATACGGTAAGGGGTGCTATTATGCATCTTCTGAAAGAAGGAATCTCAGGATCAAAAAACAAATGATAAAAAAGATGCATGATATATTGGTGCCATATCAAGCATGTATATATTGCATAAACATTTCCTCTACTTTTTATATTTTGACTTACCTTTGCTGATATTTAAAAAAATGTACACATTTAAGATATTTAAAATATAGTATGGAAATCTAATGTTTCCATTGATTGGTTATCTGCTAGCCTAGAAATCTATACCCACTCTAGTGGCAGCAAATATAATTTGCAGCCATGGTAGTCTAGCAACTCTCCCTTGGCTTGCGAGCTTGAAAAACCAAACTCTGGTTAGGCCAATCACATCGTGTATAGAGTCGGTGGGCGGGCTTTAACATCATGACAGCAGATGTGCGACGGTTCCACGTGATGCTAGAAAACAAAGAAACTGGTGAACAGCGGTTTTTCGATTCTGCTTTGGCCGCAACTTTGGAAGACAGAGTTAAGCTTTTCTTTGAGAAAAGAAAGAACGGCGCTGAAGTCATTCTTAAGAAAGGAAGATGTGTTCGTCATTTTGCCGACTGCATACAGCAAAAGTTTAATTTGTCAACTAGCTCTGCTTCAATTTCTGCGTTGCTCAAGTTGGTTGTAGCGCTATCCTATTGCTTGCAAAGGGAATTAAAACAATAACTGTTTATCTCACCCCTCGGATTGAGCCCTGCCATTGGTGTGTTCCCAGACCCAACATCTTGATGTGGGTCTGACTTGTCAGGCTAGTTATCAGCCATAAAATGTAAAAAAAAAAAACACAACCTAAACACAAACTGATTGTGTTATTCTGTGTCGACTCCAGTGCTTCCTTTGACTCCACTGTTCGGCTTTGGGACGTAGATCGAGGCATCTGCATCCACACACTAACCAAACACCAGGAGCCCGTGTACAGCGTGGCCTTCAGCCCTGACGGACGCCATCTAGCCAGCGGCTCTTTCGACAAGTGTGTCCACATCTGGAACACACAGGTAAGATTGGACCTGTTCTGATTTAGCAATGCAAACCGATCAACACTACAGCATGACCAAAACTCTTTATGTCATTTCCACAGACTGGTGCTTTAGTCCATAGCTACAGAGGGACAGGGGGCATTTTTGAAGTTTGCTGGAATGCAGCAGGAGACAAAGTAGGAGCAAGTGCGTCGGACGGCTCTGTAAGTACAACCTTCCTCTGTGCCGCAAACAAAGGTTATGGATGCGTTAATGCCTATATTTATTTAATATTTTGTGTTTCCATTGTAGGTTTGTGTATTAGATCTGCGGAAATAGCGCTGCTTGCTGGAAGCCATGGACCGACTATGAATGTGTACATAGCCAAAATGACTGTCCCTGACCCTCAAACTGCTACAGTCCCTAGTGAACCATGGCCAGCCACTACAGACAAACACAAGCACCCTGACGCCACAGGCCACGCGCAGAGGATGTGATTCCAACCAGAGACATTCAAATGACTTTTGTAAGGTGGGAAAAAAAAACAGTATAGCCGAGGAAGAAGAAAGACAAGAGGACTGGTGTATGTACCAAATTTGGAAGATATTTTACTATTTGTTCTTCAAAACCAATCTCATCAAAATAAACAAACGAAAGGATTTTAATCTTTGTTGGTAGTTTCCGTTTCAGTGTGCAGACATATCAAGTGTTTTCTTTTCCTCCCCCACTCTCTTTCTTTCACACATTTGATTTAACGTCACAGCTGCATGATTCCAGGACTCATGTTTTCCTCCGTTTGACACAAGTACAGTTATTTAGTCTTTTGGTACTGGATGTGTTGTGATTTCAACAGTGTGGGGACATGAAAAAACTTTTTTTCAATCTTTTTCTTGTTCTTCGGTTTTAGTTTTTATGCTATGGTGTAATTGTTATTCCCCCTCGTACCTCGTTTCCCCACCCCCCCAACTGAGAGATACATTAACCACAAAACAGAGAAAAACAGGCACCCACATCTACAGGAAATACATCCATTCACTCTTACTCTATATAGTCCCCCTTAAAATGAATAAACAATTCTGTCTGAGGACCGTTTGACATGCATGTAGATTTAAAATAAGACTTGCTTTAGGGTTTGCAGTATTTCAAATTAAACTAATTACTTTAATAACTGGATTATTTACTTGTTCATTTTGTCTTGAAACTACAGGCATTTTAAAGCAAACAAACATCAAATACATTACGTTAAAATAAAGGTTGAGCATGTTTTTTTTAATTATTTTTATTATTGGAGTCCCCAAAACTAAAAGCAAGTCTGATGCTCATCAACATTCAAAAGCATTTAAATGACGTCAGATGTTTGTTTATTTACAGTAACTGCATGCATGACGACAGTCTATACTAATGTGTGTTTGGTTTTTCTCCGTGTTTAGACAGGGAAAAAGCAGTCAGACCCAAAGAGTGCAAAAGTGAAAGAGGCTCTGAATTTCTTTCCTCCCTCTGAAAGCTATTTTAGGACATTACATGATGTTTAACCCTGGATTTTAAACAAGGATGTGGTATATTGAAGTCTGTGTAAAACTGATTAAAAAACACATCTGAACACTATTTATTACAGCCTACGACAACAGAAGGGTGTTTGCTCATCTCTGTAATCGCCCCAGCGTCTGCCTGCCCACAGCAACCTTCAGCTCCCCGGTGTCATTTCTAATCATTATTCTTACTGCGTCTGTGTCTCCTGGACTTTTTGTACTCTTTTAAAACTTTTGTAATTCATATTTCTTTGTAGCTATTAAAAAAAAAAAAAAGAGTAAAGAAATAAGCAAAAAAAAAAAAGAGACCCCCCCCCCCCCCCCCCCCCCCAACAAACTACTGGAGGTCGGTTTGAGGGTGTACAGCTTAGACCTCCGTTTTGCTCACTCTGAGTCCCACGTGTTCTCAGATGTCCCCACACCTGACCTTTGTTTCCCCAGTCAAACGTTTTTGGTTGCAAAAATTCCCCCTTGCATTGCATTGATCTGTTGTCATTTGAATCAGATCTGAAGTCCAAAATAAAGTATATTTTGATATTACTGCTGTGTTTTTATTCTCCTGATTTGTCTATTTAGGTAATGCTGCAAATAAACCATTAAAGTTACTAAACGGCCCATTTGAGGAGTGTTTCAGCTAGAAGAGATAATCCATTATGCGCTCACATGCCATGTTTATTCATTATTTTTCAAACGTTATTGATTTGTCTCTGGTTGCTCTACTTCATCATAAGAAGGGCATCTAATTAGGCATGTTGGTGTAAACAAATGTTTGGGGGTCAGTAAGATTTTTAAAAAATATCTTTGAAAGACTCAAGCTCACCAAAGCTGTGAAAATAGTAAAAAGTAATATTGTGAAAAATTATAATTAGAAATTCACATACGACCTACTTTCTATATTAATGTATTGTTTATTGTGATGGCAAAGCTGAATTTTCGGCATCATTACTCCGGTCTGCAGTGTCACCTGATCTTTTATTCTAATATGATGATTTGATGCTCAAGAAACATCTCTTATTATCAGTGTTAAAAATAGTTTACTTGATTATTATTTTACCTTTTTGTGTAAACCTTGATAGAGAAATATAAATGAGTTCAAATGAACAGCATTTAAATAAAACATTTTATAACAATGTCTTTACTGATACTTTTGTAAAATTGTACTGACCCAAATATTTAATGCTTTACAGTTTAGGGTTTTTCTTTGTTGATAATGTATTCAGGTGAAAATGAGCAATACATTTATTGCTGTATCTATAAGGGATGTAACAATACATGATCTATTGAGATATCGCAAATTCGCAATATAAAAAACGTGGCGTATATATATTGATGTAAACGATATGATTTGTCATAGTTGTTTTATCTCAGGCTCAGCTTACTGTTTAATAAGGTACAATTCACTTAAAAATGAAGAGTTTTTTTTTTATGAAACCAGAAAAAAGATTTCTGGCCCTCCATTTAAAGTCCATTGCTCTAAAGCTTAAAAGATTCAATAAATGTCAAAGGCATCATAAAAAATAATCTGGTGGTTTAATCCAAATCTTCTGAAAAGGGACTGTCTTTATCTGATGAACGGATTCATAACGACACACATACTTAAGTAAACACGGATGTTCAGATGATATTTAAATAATAAATAAAAAAACATCTCTTTATTTTGGCTTAAAATTGTATTGTGAGTTTAGTATTGTGAGAGTATCATATCATGAAACGAGTGCATTTAGTATTTATTCACTTTGTTAATGTGAATAGAAATCTGAGGTATATTTTTACAGACTGCAGAAAGCTACAGAAAAGAGAAGCGAATGGATCGCTGCAAATCACGGAACGGATTCAAAACTGGACAGCAAAACATGGATTTGCATTTGCAGTTATCATCAATGTAACTATGCCGTATTTATGTTTAGAGGCAAATTTGCTTTATGTATTTCCCCGGCGTTGAAATCCGGTATCCGTAATCCGGTTCATGTATAAATGTCAGGAAACATGATTCCAGGCTGCATGTCAATATCCTTGATCACTGGATCTTTGGTAAGTTTTTAAGGAACACTATATTGAGCCCGTCCTTTAAAGGGGTGGTTCCGTGTTTTTTTTTCTATGCTTGGTTGTGTTTATGGGGCGCAGTATGTCATGTCTTAATACTTCTTTTTGTTTTGTTTTTACGCTGTATTGTTCTTATATTTGACCTTTATTCCACACCGCTGTCTCCACAGTCCTTTGAACGGCTTGTCTGCTTCCTGCTTCTATGAAACCTATCCCTCCAAAAACGCAATGATCTTAGATTGGATAGATGGCCAAATGTAGTTTCATGTATTTTTATTGGCTGACGTGCCAAGCACAGGTTGTCACATCTGCGGTGACTAGCAAGAGAAGCAGCTTATTGTAGTCCAAACCGGACGTTTTTGTACGCAATAAACTGGCGTAACTTTCAGAAAGACTTTCAGTGCTTTCAGATACTCTTTATGCTCAAGCATCAACATTACACACTAACTAAAGTTAAAAAAAATGGCATGCAACCACCTTAAACTGAAAATTATTTGTTTTACTCATATTTTCGCAGTTTCCCCTATTAACTCCAGTGGCTCTTTTGCCACTCAGTCCAGCTGAGGGGTCGTGTTCAGGCGGGAAAGTGACGTCAATGCATGCCCTCTATTAGTCCATGCTAGCAAATGTAGTTAACAAATGAATCTTTATTGTAAACGTTACCCTATTTTATTTATATTATTTGTAATAATTATATTAATTACATAACATTGGCAACAGGATTATTGTTTAGATATAATTTACACAATTGTTTCTATTTTAAAATAATATGCTGCTTTTTATTAAATTTTTATTTGTTGTCAGCCTGTTTTTGGCTGACCATAAGCAGTCATATTTTAATAATAGTCATGCTTTAATATTACACGCAATTAACTTAATCAATTTATTACAATATAGCAATGAATATCATTTTAAAAACAGAAAACTGAATAAGCGGCGTGATATATACACGTCAGCATCTCACACACCTCAAATTAAATCACTATTTTATTCTGCGGTCCTGTGGTTTACTTCTTGTCAAAGTGAAAACACAAGTGACACATTGGACAGCAATAATAGCCCGTGATTTCCTCAAAGATCTTTGTTAAAAGCAGCAGCTTTTCTGGGAACGTTGTTATGGTTTCATGGTGCGACTGCAGATTTAATCACTGTATTGTTGATGAAATCAAAATATGCTTCCATAACTCACTGAGAGTACATGCAATTTACTGGATTAAAATGAAGTGGGGGATATGAAATATATTCTTAGCATGCGTGAATGAGGGGTCATTTTGCCTGAAGAACAACTATAAATCTTTAGCGCGAGACGTCATCACGATAGCGCTCTATACTGGTGCAGTATTTTAAATGGCTGCCTGTGGCTAGTTCTGTGATCAGTGTGTGCTACTGCTACAATACATTAGTTGTGTGTTGGTTTGGCTCACTGGCACAGTGTGAGGTAATAACTGTCCGTTCCTGAGGGATCTCAGCAGCATGTTGCCCCACCTGATATCCAATCTCCTTTGGCTCTCTCATCCAAGAGAAGAATTGGTGTGGAGGACGAGTGACATGTTCTCAGTGATCTCTAGGATGCTCTGGAAGATGTCGTAAGCCACAGCGAACAGGAAGTAGATGGGCAGCAGCCAGTGGAGCCTGAAGAGTCTCTCGCTCGCCATCAGAGGCACCGCCAGATGCCTGGAAACAGGAAGGAGCGGTGAAACCGGAGCATGGATGCACAAGCGGATGCGCACGTGCTTAAATGTACTCACTTGAAGCGCTCGGATCTGGAGGTCCTCAGCATGAGGAAGATGAACAAACCCACCTCTGTGTTTAAGGAGAAGGAGACCACTTTGTCAAGCATCACCACAAATCCCTGTGCAACAGGACATGGGTGGAAAAGTCAGTGTTGTTAATGTTAGCTAAAATTTACAACTAAAACTAGTTTTTGGTGATGAAAATCAGTTATATCATGGATATACTAAACTATTCTACTTTATATACTATAAACACTTTGGTAATATTTTTATTTTTTTTATTTTGTCAGAGATTTAGGAAGATTTTTATTTTGCTAAAGATTTAGGAATTTTGTTGTACTTGTGTCTATATAATATTAATTTAGTCAGTATTCATTTGTATTTATTAGTATTAGTTTACATATATAAAAGCATACATATATATATATATATATATATATATAAAAAAAAAAATCCCTAACTGAAATTTTTATTAAAATTTTTAATTAGTTTATTTGAATGTTTAGGTCATTATGATGTGTGCTTGTGCCCTATATATATATATATATATATATATATATATATATATATATATATATATATATATATATATATAGGGCACAAGCACACATCATAATGACCTAAACATTCAAACAAAATAATTAAAAATATTATATAAATGTGTATGCAATAAATTATATAAATTAAATAATACCGAGAAATGGGGCCAGTTGCAAAAACATAGCCACTAAGTTCAGAATTAGTCTGACCAACTTACAGTTAGTTTAGTAAAATCAGTTTATCAGTTTCTGAATCAAATTAGGCCAATCTAACTGTTGATGTAACTTAAGAACTTATAACCAGCTTTTAGGACATTTTTTTATTAACAAAATAACTGCCAGAACACAAGCTTGTTGAGGACCAATGACTTATCAATGCAAAACCTTCCAGCAGTGAATGAACTTGGGCAATGAACGCATTCTACCTCCTCTGCAATCATTAGTGGCTGCTTGATAAATGTATGTTAGCACACGTCCTCCGCTAATGACATCCTGCAGTTTGAAACCAGTTTTATAGAAAATTATATTTGAACCCAAAACACATACAGGTCCTTCTCAAAAAATTTGCATATTGTGATAAAGTTCATTATTTTCCATAATGTAATGATAAAAATTAAACTTTCATATATTTTAGATTCATTGCATTGATTCATTACAGTCTTTTATTGTTTCAATACTGATGCTTTTGGCATACAGCTCATGAAAACCCCAAATTCCTGTCTCAAATAATTAGCATATCATGAGAAGGTTCTCTAAACGAGCTATTAACCTATTCATCTGAATCAACTAATTAACTCTAAACACCTGCAAAAGATTCCTGAGGCTTTTAAAAACTCCCAGCCTGGTTCATTACTCAAAACCGCAATCATGGGTAAGACTGCCGACCCGACCCTGTCCAGAAGGCCATCATTGACACCCTCAAGCGAGAGGGTAAGACACAGAAAGAAATTTCTGAACGAATAGGCTGTTCCCAGAGTGCTGTATAAAGGCACCTCAGTGGGAAGTCTGTGGGAAGGAAAAAGTGTGGCAAAAAACGCTGCACAACGAGAAGAGGTGACCGGACCAGTGCAGTGGACTGAAGTCTGGAGCAGTGGACTGAGTCTGGAGTAGAAACATCCAGAGCCACTGTGCACAGGAGTGTGCAGGAAATGGGCTGCAGGTGCCGCATTCCCCAGGTCAAGCCACTTTTGAACCAGAAACAGCGGCAGAAGCACCTGACCTGGGCTACAGAGAAGCAGCACTGGACTGTTGCTCAAATTTTGCCTGTCATTCAGAAATCAAGGTGCCAGAGTCTGGAGGAAGTCTGGGGAGAAGGAAATGCAGTGATGGTCTGGGGTGCCATGTCAGCTGCTGGTGTTGGTCCACTGTGTTTTATCAAGGGCAGGGTCAATGCAGCCACCTATCAGGAGATTTTGGAGCACTTCATGCTTCCATCTGCTGAAAGTTTTATGGAGATGAAGATTTAGTTTTTCAGCATGACCTGGCACCTGCTCACAGTGCCAAAACCACTGGTAAATGGTTTACTGACCATGGTATTACTGTGCTCAATTGGCCTGCCAACTCTCCTGACCTGAACCCCATAGAGAATCTGTGGGATATTGTGAAGAGAAAGTTGAGAGACGCAAGACCCAACACTCGGGATGAGCTTAAGGCCGCTATCGAAGCATCCTGGGCCTCCATAACACCTCAGCAGTGCCACAGGCTGATCGCCTCCATGCCACGCCGCATTGAAGCAGTCATTTCTGCAAAAGGATTCCCGACCAAGTATTGAGTTCATAACTGAACATAATTATTTGAAGGTTGACTTTTTTTGTATTAAAAACCTTTTATTGGTCGGATGAAATATGCAATTTTTTTGAGATTTTCATGGGTTTTCAATTTTGGGTTTTCATGAGCTGTAAGCTAAAATCATCAGTATTAAAACAATAAAAGACCTGACATATTTCAGTTGGTGTGCAATGAATCTAAAATATATGAACGTTTAATTTTTATCATTACATTATGGAAAATAATTAACTTTATCACAATATGCTAATTTTTTGAGAAGGACCTGTAGATCATTACATATTATTAGCCTAAACTCTAACCATCAGGTTAAAATAAGTACCAACCTTCGGATCACAAGCTGAAACGACAAAAATGAGGCCGAAAGCCAGAAAGGACATGAAACTGCTGAAGAACCTGGAAGAGGGGAAAGCAGAGAGGTTGTTGAGTCTGGGAGTTATTGCGATTTATCAAAGCCAGTGTTTTTAATGCACCGAAAGCCTTTTTTATTAGCAGAGTAAAAAGGGATATGCTGGCTGTGTGAGCGGTGACGGGCTGTAAAAGCTTAAAGAAATGGTCTGTGAAATGATCTGCCAGGGCTGAATCCAGAGTTTACCGTCTGCAGTGCTGTAAGCTCTGGGCTAATGTCCTCCACTGTGAGCTATGGGGCAATAGCCCTGCGCTGATTCTCGCCATCCATTCCGCATTCTCTGCCCAGTGTGTGCCGACGAGGCCATCGACTGAAACGGAAGGCGACGTTAGGTCATGAAATTAGCACTGCGGGAATCTGTTGGCTACATGTAAGGAGACAATCATGAGATACTTTATTAGATAGGTTTCCCTTTAGAGGATAACATTTGGCCACAGACACAGAAATGTAATATGTGGTGTGTGAGTATGTGACAAAAAGCAGCATTTGTAAGCGCAAGATAAAAACAAATTTAAATAGATTTAAAAAACACTTATTATCTCTTCTTCACGGCACCTGTAAGTGGGTGGGATATATTGGGCAGCAAGTGAACATTTTATCCTCAAAGTTAATGTGTTAGAAGCAGGAAAAATGGACAAGTGTAAGGATTTGAGCAAGTTTGACGAGCTAAATTGCGATGACTGGACGACTGGGTCAGAGCATCTCCAAAACTGCAGCTCTTGTGGGGTGATCTCTGTCTGCAGTGACCAGTATCTATCAAAAGCGGTCCAAGGAAGGAACAGTGGTGAACCGGCAACAGGGTCAAGGGCGGCCAAGGCTCATTGATGCATGTGGGAAGCGAAGGCTGGCCTATGTGGCCTGAACAAACAGACGAGATTCTGTAGCTCAAATTGCTCAAGTAGTTAAGGCTGGTTCTGATAGAAAGGTGTCAGAATGCATAGCGCATCACAGTTTGTTGCATGTGGGGCTGCAGAGCCACAGACCAGTCAGGGTGCCCATGCTGACTCCTGTCCACCACTGAAAGCACCAACAGTGGGCCCGTAATCATCAGAACTGGACGACGGAGCAATGGAAGAAGGTGGTCTGGTCAGATAAATCAGGTTTTCTTTTACGTCGCGTAGATGGGAAGAAGGCAAGCCGGTGGAGGTAGGGTGATGCTTTGGGTAATGCTCTGCTGAGAAACCTTGGACTCATACAGCATGTAGATGTGCTGAACAAACAAGTCTGATCCATAAAGGCTCCACCTCGCAACTTACAGGACTTAAATGATCTGCTGCTAACATCTTGGTGCCAGATATCACAGCACACCTTCAGGGGTCTAGTGGAGTCCATGTCTGGATGGGTCAGGGCTGTTTTGGCAGCAAAAGGAGAACCAACGCAATATTTGTCATAATGTTATAAATAAACAAACATGTATAAATAACCTGAAGTTCACCTTTGCAATAATACAGTTTACAGTGCATCATGAACTCTGACTGCGAGATGTTTTTTATCTGATGATATGCCAGGTAATATTTAGTCCATGCATGGCAACATTTCTCTGACCTTAATCCTTTAATCTCATTATTGAAGTTAAGAATATTTAGTCTTTTCAATGAACCTGCTCTGCAGCGTCATAATTACTTCATACAGTCTCTTCCTAACACAATACTGTTTAACACTAGCAACTAATAGCCAGATGTGAGATTACACTCACTCAACACTAACAGATGGAATATGTCACATGCAACTCAATGTAATGTGCTACAGAGGCTATTTGAATTCATACCGTGGTGAGCCATGGGTTGGACATAATTCACACTGACACCCTCGGCTGAGAGCTTTGCTGGACTGGGCCCAGAAACAGGCTGATAGATGCAGCAGACAGTGTAACAGAGCCAAGAGCAGTACGAGTCAGGACTGGACACACATAACCTCCACAGAGGCTGTGGCCGTGTGGAGGACACACTGACGACTAGGATTCAATGAGCTTTAATAATCCGACTCCATGGCAACTGATCAATTGTTTCACAGAATATTCATTTTCTTCTTTTTTAAAACCTTTTAAGGAGCAGACATTTCAATATATTTGTTTGATATAAAATCTAATAAACAAATGAATATAAAAATTACACTAATAAATTACATGTAGACAATATACATGGCTC
The DNA here is from genome assembly GCF_024679245.1 of Pseudorasbora parva. Taxonomy (NCBI): domain Eukaryota; kingdom Metazoa; phylum Chordata; class Actinopteri; order Cypriniformes; family Gobionidae; genus Pseudorasbora; species Pseudorasbora parva. Next base: position 19,506,176 of record NC_090193.1, on the reverse strand, counting down.
TTACTTGCTATCACAATATATGATTTCTGTTAATATAATGCATGTTCCTTATTTTAAATACATACATAATGATCATTTTAATATTTCGTTAAAATGTAAAATAATGTAAACTATTTAGTAAATGTAAAAAATGAACATGCATGACTAAGCATTTAAAGTCATAATATAACGATAAACTCACTCGTGTGCTTCATGGCTGTGCCCATCACGAGGAAGCTCACAGTTACACTGATGGTGATGAAGACCTGGATCAGCTCTGCCACCCATGAGAACCGGCTATATCTCTGTGTTATGACCTGTGGAACAGCACAACACCTCAGATTTCAATTACCAAAAACTCATCAGTAAATCTCAGCTGTGGAATGAAGCAAAGTTTTGTTTGTTGAAGCCGTTATACCACCAGGTCACCACTAGATGACGCCATTTGTCTTTTTGAGCAGAAAATCGAGTTTAAGGCATTGAGCATATAGCAGTTCATCTGCACCATTAGGTCTGTGTGTTCAAAAGAAAACTGAAAGAATAATAAGACGATAAAACCCTTTACACACAACTAAAATAATCAGAAATCAAAAACGCAATGTGATCCACAATACCACAAAAGCCACCAAGCCAAGGCGAGTCATATATCTGATCAAGAGCAAACCTATTGACATTTAAAAAACCCCGTCTTCTTCTCACCTTTCCAGAAGAATCAGTTCAGAGGATATGCTTGAGGTCACATTTACTGTAGAGGTGAGGTTTTAAAGGTCATCACTGCCTTAAACAGATCATTATGCCATATTTTCGAGCTAACAGAACAAAAAAAAACTGTTTTTAGCCAGATCTTTGTGCTCAAAAGGGCTTTGAGCTTGAAGGCAAAGGCACTGCACATTGAAAAACACAACTAGGGGAAAACATTTTGATTCGAAAAGTCCTTTTTCGCCCATCAATAAAACAGGATTTAACTCACACGGCTGTGTGTGGGCTAGGAAATTTGGGTCTTTCCAAGTATAGTCTTTCTGTCTTCTGTTCTCATTCGTGTGCGAGTGCCCTGATCTCTTTGTGGTTGGCGGTTCTGAGTCATATCTGACATTTCAATCTTTCAGCCCGTCTCTGGAATCTCAAGCCCCGCACACAATCCCTGGGCTCTTTTCATGTGCTTCTCTCCATCGCCTCTCCATGCAAAGAAATATTTTGGTATTTCTGCTCTGATATGCCAAATCTGGTTCTTCTGGCTCACATTACTTTGATGAATCTTTATAATGAAATTGACTAAGACAGATTTGTCAGTAGAAGGGTTGAGCAATAAAACAAAAAAAGTTGCAGCTTCATAATTTTCATACTTTTATTTCATATATATATATTATTATATATATATTTTATGTTCCTATTTTATGTTATTTTTATGTTCCTGAGGCAACGTCTTTACACTATTATCCGAAAATTTAGTCTAAACCCCTACCCACAACTTAAACCCTAAAAATGATATGTGAATAACATTGATGTATAGAGCAAGTCTATAAATTTAGATGCACTCTAGCGCCAGCAAATATAATTTGCAGCCATTGTAGTCTAGCAACTCTCCGTTGGCTTGCGAGCTTGCAAGCCGAAACTATAGTCGGCCAATGGCGTATAGAGTCAGTGGGCAGACTTAAAATAATGACGACAGAGTTGCGACGGTTCCACGTGCTGCTATAAAATAAAGAAGCTGGCGAACGGCGGCGTTTTGATTCGGCTTTGGCCGCAACTCTGGAAGACTTGGAGTAAAGCTTTTCTTTGAGAAAAAGAAAGAATGGCACTGAAGTCTTCATAAGAAACGTGTAGTTTTGCCAACCGGAGTCTGGTTGGTTGTAGCTCTATCCTATTGTGTGGAAAGGGAATTTAAGGGTGTTTTCACACTTGGTCCTTTTCAGGAGTCCATATGTGAACACTAATGATCTCAGACCCCTTTACAGCGAACCGAGCCGAGACCATCGCGGGAGCTGGACTGGGTACGGTTCGATCTCATCTTATGGTACGGTTCGCTAAAAACACGCTGTCTGACTACAAACCGCTCTGGGCTTACTTTCTGTTCGTAAATTCCAATGTAGTTTGGTCATCAGATACCTCCGCAAAAATCCGCTGTTCACTGCGGCTGATTCTTCTGACAAATCTTGACAAATTATTCGTTCACAACATACACTTGTGTATTGCAATTTCAACCACTTCCGAACTGAGACGTGGCTGCGCGTCTTTGCCAGTTTAAAATGGTGTTACGAGCACACACACGTGTGCATGCACAGAAGCAGCTGTCACAGCATGTGAAATACACTGAATCTTTAGCGTCTTATTGCATTTATTTTAGAGTGTCAAAAACACACAAGTTTCACATAAACAGGTGGTTTTGTCTTAAGTGACTGTAAACATCTGCATTATTAGCCTAATAAAATAATCAGTGGAGTAATACAGTGAAGAATATGCAGTTTTATTTTTTCATGTAAATACTCCATTTCTTACTTGAACGCTGCTTTTAGGCATATCTATACTTTAGCTGGAAAATTTAAAGCAGTTTATTTAATTTGCATCTTTCTTTAATAATTTTATTGTATTGTTTATTTTTTGTATGCTGATGTTATCATTGCCTTCTGCAATGAACATGAATCAAGGAAAACAATTCAAAATAAATGTTAGATTGTAAAGGTGGAGGTGTGAGATAGCTAGTGCAAGAATATGTAAGAATATGTATATATATATATATATATATATATATATATATATATATATATATATATATATATATATATATATATATAAAGATAAACTACTTAATACAACAACATTTGTAATGTTTTAAAGTAATAATAATCTTTACAAAATAATATCTTGGTTACTAAGGAACAAATAATGTAAGTGAATGGGATCAAATGTTGAATGCCAGAGGTTGGACAACTGGACTAGATCAAAAAAGCAGCTGTCTGAACACATTCCTACTAAAGTGGACCAAAAAGGATCTGAGTCCTCCTTCAGGTACAGGGACAGTGTGAACGTAAAGAGAACTGGGTCCTTTTTCACTTGGTTCACTTTTTGGTCCACTTAAAGGAGTCTGAGTTTGGTTCTTTTAAAGAGGACCCAAGTGTGAAAACACCCTAAAAGACACCCTTTTATCCCGCCCCACAGATTGAGCCCTGCCAGTGGTGTGTTCCCAGACCCAACATCTTGATGTGGGTCTGACTTGTCAGGCTAGTAAACAGCATAAACCTGGTTGTAAGCCTAAACTTGACAACAAAAATGTAGATTGGTTGATTAGAATGTTGTTACATTTTGTACTTGGTGAAATCAGATTACAACATATAGGTCAACATTTTTTTTTGCTTTGAAATCATCTTTGATATCAACTCTCAACAAATTTAAAGTACTGAATCATCTCTTAAGTATAATCTCCACGTCATCCCAGGTCAGAATATGTATATTCATACATCTGCCCTATGAAAAGAGATGCCAATGGCCATGTCTGTTCCTTTAGAAGAGCTCTGCTGCCCTGGGTCAACTGCTCTGGAAAAGTTGAGGAGCTGGTCAGCCTAAAAAAAAAAAAAGAAAAGAGCAAATGGAGTGGTATAGTGAGCCAAAAGTCCGCAGAGAGGAGACTCAACGCCTCACTGCCCCTAAATTAGATCACAAATTCTCGCTCATGGCACAGTCTCACCACTGGCCCCTCAGGCAAAAGACTGCACATTATTGTTTAATACTTTGCCTCTGTTCTGCTGCCACCGAATACTCTCACACACAGGGATTAAAGCACATTCACATCTGAATTAAAGGGACATACACTATTCAAGGCGGCGGGGGGGGGGGGGGGGGGGGGGGGTCTATCACTGCGTCTAGTGATAAATATATCACTCTGCGTCTAATTTACATTACTACACAACTATACAGATCACAAGTTTGGGGTCAATAAGATTCGTTTAAAATAAATTAATACTTTTATATTTATTCAATTGATCAAAACTAACATTTATATCGTTATCAGTGGTGTAAAGTAACAAATTACAAATACTCTCCTTACTGTAATTAAGTAGTTTTTCTCAGGAATTGTACTTTTTTAAGTAGTTTAAAAACAGTGTACTTTCACTTGAGTACATTTTAAGTGCTGTATCAGTACTTTTACTGCGCTATTTTACCTAAACCCGCGGTCGCTAAATTATGTTTATTTATTTTTCTTGTCAACATGATTGGCTAAGATGAATAATCAGTCCTGTGTCTCCATGCGTCACGCACGTATGCCTTCAAATCAACCATAGAGACCAGCCTAGAGTGAGAGGCATACGCTTTATGAAAGGGAGTTGTTGCTACTACTGTATGATGACTGAAAGGTGAAATTGCCTGATACATTTACAAAGAATTTACCGCAGAATATTACATGTTCTAACACACACTCAAATGGTCCGTATTCTGTTAGCGCTGCACAAGCCCGCGGTGCCATCTGCTGGAAACACTTCATTTAGTTTGATTGTCTGCAAAGCATTAACCGATCGGCACTGTTAGATTTTTGTCCCTTACATCGATTTCGTTTAACATGTAAACCTGCTTTCTGTCAGCTTATTGAAGTATATATTTTATTGTAATGTGTTCTCACATGGCGATTTAAAATTGTAGTCCATGTAGTTAGCAAATAACTTTAATAATAAAACATCAGATTTATATTTAAATCAAGTTTATTTTCAATTGCAAGAAAAATAATCAGTGGAGAAAACTGTGAGTTACTCGATTCAGATTTCTTAAGTGTATTCTTTTTACAGAGAAAACATCCACTGAAATTAATGCAGTACAATGAATGCATCTTGAAAATAAATAGCTATGCTCTTTTTTTAACATAAAATCGTTAATGTACAATGCTTTGCAACCTTTTTTAATTAACCGCAAGAAAACCTCTACAGAATGGTTGTCATAAATGTTACCAGATTATTGGTTGCTTTCTCAAATATTACATGGCTGTATTTTTAGTGCCAGCAGTCAAAAATAAAAATAAATACCGGTAGTCAAAGAAATATTGAAATACTGTTGGTGATTTCATGTTTTTTGGTTCTTACTGAGAATCATCCATAAAAGAGTCAGCTACATTTAAAATGTTTATTTTCCACCATTATAAGGTGGAATAACATTTATAGCATAACACTCACTACTCTTGAGTAATTTTAAAAGGGCTACGATTTACTTAGGACAGGTACTTTTACTCTACTAGAACTACATTTTTTGATAAGTAACAGTACTTCTACTTGAGTAGGCTTTTTCAGTACTCTTTTCACCACTGATCGTTATACCAATATTTCTATTTCAAATCAATGCTGTTCTTTTGAACATTCTATTAATCAAAGAATCCTGAAAAAAAGTATTATGCAGCACAACTGTAAGAAATGTTTCTTGAGCACCAAATCATTATATTACAATAATCTCAGAAGGATCGTGCGACACTGAAGACTGGAGTAATGATGACAAAAATTCAGCTTTGCAATCATTGGATTAATACATATTTTAAAACATATTCAAAAAGATAACTGTTGTTTTAAATTGTAATTTAAAATAACTTAAAATATTCATCAAATGAATGCAGCTTTGATGAGCATAAGAGCCTTTGTTAAAGGGTACACAACACGGACAGTTTCAGCCAATCTCATGTTAGTCTTGAGTACCTATAGGGTAGTATTTTATTCTTCATATCCCCAGAGTCTTTAATTTTATCATATTTGAAAATTGTAAATGCGCTTGCACAATACAATCATGGTATTATCCCTCCCTGGATATTTTTCAATTCATTATACGTTTGTGTTGTTTACATTATGCACACACACGCCGATTGGCAACAAAACAAACATTTCATGCAGTTTCACTCACCGCCTGCGGATTCGACTCATGAACGGGAACTCCGTTGCTGCTCCGGAAAACCAAATTGCATCTACTATTTCCTTAACACCGAGATATTTGGGAACCAAAAACCTTCTTTAGTGACACTGCTAAAAACGAAATGACAGCACTGCCGACGGCTTCTTTAACCGAACAAAGTTCATGGGGCCATACTCAGAAAAAAAAAAAAACGTATGTAAAAAAAAAAAATTGGTGCAAAAATACTCCCGTCATACGTCCAACTCGTTATTTTAAATGTTGGCCATATTTAGCACAAGAATCCAACAGTGAAGTCAGAATGCAATGAAAAATGAACCCCAAACTTTTGAAAAGCAGTGTATATGCATATCATAATGCATATACACTGAGTAAATCAATGAATTTTCCTTTTTAGACAAACTATTTACTTGTGATATCTAAACAGAAAACGTGGCTGCTGTTATCAGCTTTGATTTAGACAAACATCTGGTAATGGAACCAATGATGGATGATCTGAAAATGTGCTAAAAATAAGCTAAAGTAAAACATGATCTACATAAAAAAAATTGAGACACGCGATTTGGGTACTTCTCTAGTTTAGGGTTAAAGGTATATAACATCACTGCATCATAGATTTGGGATGTTTCCATGCAAATTAGGATTCTAAAGTTTCTCCATTCTGCCCTTAGGAGGAGAGACTTTATTTATATCCTCGATGCGGTGCATATGAAATTGTCAGCTTGATACACTCTGTCTCAGGCAACCCATGAAAAGTGGTTGGCTACGTATAAATAGAAACAAGCAGATACGCTACAAGACCGCTGCCACTGTGCTCCTCAGAGCATGATCATAACTTTTCTGAAATTCTCTGTAAACTTTGCTGAAGTTTACAAACCACAGACCTCTTTCGTCGTGATTAAACTGTCAGGCTTCACAGAACACAGTTCAAGCTGTATGTATACTGTATGTATTTCATATATTTTTCATTTCGGTGTCCTTAAATATCCTCATGCCTGGAGCTCACATCCTCCATTAAACATGCTACTATAAACCTTTGAAATAAACTTGCCAATTCCCCCAAACTAGCTAATGCGCCAAGCAGTTTATAGATGGTTTTAAAGAAATAGTTCACCCACATAATTATGTACTCACCCTCACGCAAAGCCACAAAAAGCTTCCCTATAAAAAGGTCCCTATAAAATCATCATAAAAGTGGTCTATATGTGTCATATATTTAAAGTCTTTGAAAGTCATAATCATACTGAATGTGCGAACAACAGACTTGTGTGTTATTCATGAGTTAGTTATCCTCGAGAACTGAATAAGTCTGATTAATGAATAAAACAATCAATCATTCTTTGCAAACTGGATCAATTGACTCAAAAGTACAATTCATTTACAAATCCGATGTTGCTACTCTCAGGACCATACATGAACAAGCAGATTTATGAAAGGGCGAATGTCAATATTTTCAATGTAAATTTCTATTAAATTGTCTATTCATCAAACAAAACTACTGAAAAGTTTCAGAGGACTGTAAATATAGCCTATTATTACTGTGCTTTTCCGTTTTTGTGAAGCTTGAATGCTTAGAGGGGGTTCACCCAAATATTTAAATAATCACATGATTTACTCACCCTCAAGGCCTCCTAGGTATGTATGACATTCTCCTTTCAGATGAACACCACCAGAGATATACAATTGCTCTTCCAAGCTTTATAATTCCAAAAAAGTGCATCCGTCTATCCATCTATTATAAAAGTACCCTATACGACTTCTTAATAAAGGCCTTTGAGTGGAAAAAAGTGATGGGTTTAAAAAAGAAAAGAAAAATATCCATATTTAAAACTAAAATAACTGGTTTTCGGCCTTACACAAATCGACTTGCGCCAAAAGAGTAACCCCTGACATGATGTAGGGGTATCGTAAGCTTTGACGGCACTTGTGGTAAAAACAAATTGGGCCGGGCAACAAACTCAAGCTCCTCTTCGCTTAAATCTAAATCCTCCGACATTTCTCTTTTAAAATTGCTCTACCCTCTTCGCTTCCATGTTCATCTTTCGCCATAAATCGATGCATACGCCATCTGTCAGAAGCTAGTTACATACGTTTATGAAGTTTAAATATGGATATTTTTCTTATACAAACGCATTGCTTCAGAAGGCCTTTATTGTCCTCCTGGTGCCAAACAGAATACTTTAATGATGGATGGATGGGTTGGTTATTTATGGGCTTCAAAATCTCAAACTCCATTTACTGCCATTATAAAGCTTGGAAGAGCCAGGACATTTTTAATATAAATCTGATTGTATTCGTCACATACACACAGGATGGCTTGAGGGTGAGTAAATTATGGGGATATTTTCATTTTTGGGTGAACTATACCTTTAAGTTCCCTTTCATTTAAAATGCATTAAAAAAGACTAGTAAAATAGTAATGCATTCTCCTGTTTTGCTCCATGAAAGAAAGTATGTCAAAAGGGTTTGGAACAACATAAGTAAATAATGACCTTTTGCATAGCATGACCTTTTTACGAATGCAAGGAGCATTTCTTATTTAGGGCTCTGTTAAATTTCAAGCGTCTCATAGGATTGCAGAAGAACACAGGAAAAAGCTCTGTGACTAATGTACATAACAGTGAAGATAACGTTTAAAAAGTATCACAGCAACAGCACAACACATTTTCACTGTTCCAGCACAAATTTCAGGATTACAGAGAACTGTAGCGTTTCTGATCTCACCATGATGCAAAAAAAAATGCCAACCTTTTGGGCTGCGGTGGAAAAAATGTCACAAGTAGCTGCAGAAATCAACACAGTTTCCTTAACAAGCATGAGATGACCTTTAGATTAAAAGAAGCATGTTCTTTTGACAAAAACCTTAATCAATCACTCTGTTTGAAATTTCCAATAAAGTCATAATCTATATGCCATCCATTCTTATCGTTTCTGTTTAAACACATTCAAATAACATCTTAAAGGTTCTAGTTCAGAGCCAAACTCAAGGTCACCTCCAAGCTTTGAACAGATAGAAGAGTTGTGATTGATAGCAGTTGTGAGGTCAGAGCCAGCTCATCATTATGCTAATCATCTCTAAGACAAAAGATCCTTAGCATTGATCCTCTGTTCAAACATAGTGGACACAGATTGAACAAATTTACACTGTAGATGTGAACGTTCAGCTGAGTGATGAGCGATAGAATGATAGATAGAACAATAAAGCGTGCGTTTCATCGCAAACCTGACAATGAATAATCATCTACAATATGGTTTATTAAAAATTACATTGCGTAAAAAAGAGTTAGGCTAATGTATGCTTCTGTCGATAGGTATGCATTCTAGTTCCCCTAAACTGTTCGATGTGAGTGCCGTACACTCTAATATGGCTAATAGTCATTTACGGTGTCACCACTCAGATGATAATAACGTGCAAGTGCAGGTAAGACTTGAACTGCACATATTGCCATATGTGTTTAAACTAAACTCATTTAAGTATTGCCAACTTAAGGTATGTTCACACCGAACATGAAAAGAGCATCTGGAGCGAATGATTTCCATGGTAAGTCAATGGAAAATGACGCCAGTCTGGAGGTCCTGTGGTGCGATTCCGCCTCATTTGCACGTCCAGTTTGCACGAATAACACGAATTTGAAGTGAATTGAGTTTCTTGAGCGAGTGGTGCTTTTTGTGCATTCACGCATTTGAAGCGAATTCGCGTCTGAAACCGAATTGAAAATTTTAAACTTTGGCGTCAATTCACGCCACGTTAACCAATGAGGAGCCTGCTTGCTGCTGTCACGTGGTAAAGTGACGTGATGAGAAACCCTGCATATAATTAAATATACTATTATTTTGTCACTAAATGTAGTTTTAATGCTTTCCAGTTGATAATGTAGTTGTTTAAAGCTAAAATATGTGGTTTATTTATAAAGACAGTGCATATTTAAAAAGAATACTCGTTTTTGGAGTTGTGAGATCCAGGCGATCTCCTGGCACTCAGCGCTTGTTAATCCCGGCAAGAGCAGCCTTTCCTCGGCCAGTCCTACTGGCGTTTGCCCGATGGCTTTGGCTGAACCACATGTTTGGCTGTTAATGCTGTTAATGTATATTTTTTTGAAAATGAAAAGAGTGGTGTTTTAGGACATATTTCACCTGGATCGCCTTTAACGCGCGTCTATTTCGCTTCAAATGCTCAATTTCTACGCGTGTCCAATTCGCTGCTGACGTGCGAATGGATTCAAAATGTTCACGCGTCAAACTAGACGCAGTAGACGTGATTTTGACGCTCAATTCGCATTTGGTGTGAACGCAGCATTAAACATTCAAGCACAAGACGACGCTAAAGAGAACTTGTGCAGACTGTAAAAAGATTTGAGCTTGAGCCCCTGTCCCTTTAATCGTGAAAGTGCCCTTAATATCGATTGCACCACAGTGCCCATGTGAATGTGATTTCTAATTTCTACCGAAGGTGATATTTAACCAACACCCCTGGAATCCCTGGATTTAACCAAGACATATAACCTCCCACACACACACCCCTACCTGTTTCTCTATTGTATTTATTTTTGCTGTTGCTTGTAGTCTGCTTATTTGTTCTTATTTTCTTTAGTGCTAAAACCATGATAAAATTTGAACCGGAGGTCATTTGGACAGTTACACCCCAGATATAGATCACAAGATAGATAGATGGAAGGATGGATGGACTAAATATGGGACGCAAATACAGTAAGTAGCCCTCAGTGGACAAGCACGCCTGTAAGAACCTCTCCAGCAGGCACAGATGAACAACGGAGCATGTGTCCCGGCAGAGAACCTGGTAGAGCAGAGTTACAGCATAATGCTAAACAGCCCTGCGTGTCCCAAACGCCTGCAGCAGAGCCTGAATAATTGATGAAGTGCTGGGAATGTCAAGACCCAGCGAAATCTCTGTACTTGTTCCGTGATCTATGGGAGAGCCCATATTTCTTGACACCCAACTTATCATGTTTACATTAAGAGTCTCAACTACAGCTAATGCTGTTTGATGTTGCTCAGCAAAATCATCTGCTTCAATGGTTGCCTCTGAATTAAGGAGTTCCAGTTCCAGGCTGGGAATGCAAAGTGGTCGCAGCAAAACTTTTAAAATGCATATTCCCTCCTGAAATGTTTGCCGCGGGACCCCGTCGCGGGGTGTATTATCTTTCAACGCAAGCAAAAAAAAAAGCAGGATTATACAGAATTGGTGGCATAGGCTAGGTGATACACCCCTGGGATTTATTAGACCATTTCATTTTATTAGATGTAGCTGGATAAGCCAGCTAATCAATTCAGAAACAATGATGCAGCACTGTAAAATATATAACCAATGTTCCCTCTAAAGCAGTACATACCCATGCACTTCTGAATGGGCCCAATGCAGGTGTCAATCTTTTATTTAATTTTGTATTATTAATTATACAACTGAGGCATCATTGAACACTATAGAGATTTCAGTAACATAAATAACACAAACAGAAACCCACAGAGGACATGCATTATTATTGTCTCCTTTACTGTGTAATCTCAACAAATGTAACCAACAAATATTATCATGACTATTACCTATCCAATAGTATTCATTGTAATATTTATATAACTTGCGCACAATTTTTTTCCTGTGTTAGCCGTGTTAGACTATTCGTGTGGATTAGCTTTACCGTCTCTTTTGCATCTTTTCGAAGTCTCAAAGTGTCAGTTGCGTAGCTATCAATGGAGGGACAAAGCTCACCGAACACTGATTTCGTCAAAAAGATTTTCATTTGTGTTCTGAAGACGAAAAAAATGTTTGGAAATAGGTGAGTAAATAATGCCAATTTTCATTTTGGGTAAACTATCCCTTTAAGGGCGATGCACATGTAGCACATTTAATTGTATTACATACTGGAAGATTTATCTTGTAAGTATAAGAAACCTCTCTTTGTGTATTTGCAGAATATGTTACAAGATATTCCAGAGGGAAATTCATTCTTGTCAGCTTTTACTGACCAGCTCTGACAACTTTCTTTTATGTACATGGTTGCCCTGTCAGCTGTTTTCTGAAGAATGAAAAATGTGTTACAGCTCCCACTCCTTCCTAATGCCATCATGTTTTGTTTTCTGTCAGTTTCTTCTCCACCTGTCTTGCCGTACCCGTGCTGCCATCATTTTCCCTTCCAATGCTTTCAGCTCTAGGGATTCATTGGCTCATCTGCATAATCCTTGCCCATACTGTGTAGCTCAAAAAGACAAGCTCCCCAAAATTACATCAATCTCAAAGCTGGCCGGCAGTGACTCAAGCACATTACCTGTTATTAGCCTATGAGAGCCTGTCTGTTAACCAGCATGCAAATGAGCACATCAAAGTTTGTCCAACACGTCCGGTCCACAAGACCCTGGTTACATGGCAATTGACCTGTTGTCTCATTCGTGCAGTTCCTCGTAACATCCCATGAGAAGGATCTAATATATTCCTTAAGATGAAGGCTGCTGAAATAAATAGTGCTGAGTCACCACCTGCTTCAAAAGGCCGGTGCTCTGCAGATTCGTATTTGAATAAGGAACAAAAGTTCACTTTCGGTAAAGTACTTCAAAAGTTGTCTTTTCAGTTTCCTTATGGTTGAAGATGTTAACATATTTGTAAGTTTGAAGAAGTGATGCCCTCATTTACTCCCGATAAAGTCAAGAATATAAAGATGGATGAAGCTTGTTATAGCAAAAATTCTGATGTTTATCATTATGCTATGAAGACTACTAAAAATGGTGCAAATATCCTCATAATCTTCACAAAGCAGAAAATATTGACTGCACCGTCAATCAAACGCAGTGTCCAAGTGTTTTACAGAAGTCTCTAGAGTGGACCTGCACTGTAATCATTTTTATAACCCAAACCAATAGAAAACATCATAAATAATAGAAAGATAATTGTGAAAATAGATTTTCCTAGTCTACCTCTCCTTTATTCCCTATTGCAATGAGAGGAGCCTCATCTTCTGTCTCAACCGTAATATGATTTATTTTCTTCCAATACTGTTGGATTGTCAATTTTTTTCTTGAAAGAAACTTTTTTTCTTCTCTGATCGATATCACCATCGATTCATTCTTCCTCTTATAATGAACATCCTCTCAAAATGTTCCCCTTTTCTTTGCGCATACTGTATGGCAGCACCTGAGCTTTTTATCCAACACTGAATCTGTCTCGAGTGCAAAGGTGTCGCCGTATCGATATCTGGCCCCTCACACATTTTTCATCTCTACCAATGTCTATTCATATTTCCTCTCCCAGTCACCTTAAACCCAATAATAAAGCAGGCAGGTCAGGTTTCGCACATCCATCCATTTCAACTGACATCTCGTCTTCCCATGGACTCTGGCATTCAACGTTACCGCTGAATAATAAATGGATCTCGGCTGTTTTAAGCAGTGCTCAAATGGTTCTGACAAATATTGACCCAGAGTAATACAGAGAGAATTCCTAATACATTCTGATTGGCAGACTCATGCCTTCCATCAGAGTCAAGTCTCCAACGGCTGAACTATTCCATCAGACAGAACGCTTGAGGTGGAAAATATAACGAATGTCCGCCTATATTTAGTATCTTGACCTGAGAAATATGCACTGGAAACATGAGATCAATGTTTTACACTAATATCATCCTTATAATATGTAATGAATGTTACCTAATCTCTTTGAACAGCGCATGAATGCTCTCTGACTGGAGGTACACTATATTGCCAAAAGTTTTCGGACACCCCTCTAAATAATTTAGTTCAAGTGTGTCAATCGCATCCATGGCCATCTAGCAAATTTAAAGCATCTAGGCATACAGACTAGCCTGGCTCTGCTCTCCTCCGTACTTCCGCTCAATTTTCATTTTCCTTCAGTAATCTATCTGGCACCGCGGCATATTCTCTGGTTTACTCCGAACAAATTTTAATCGGTCCAATGAGCGAACAGAGGGAGTGGCTGAGGACGATGACGATGTTGTGTGCTAGTTTGAGTTGTAATGGCGGCAGAGAAAGATGCGACCGAAGCTATCTGGTCTAAGGCTGTGCAATATATCGAAATCATCGAAATATCACAAATGTACATACCGCAATGGCACACAATATCTAAATGATTTAATTGGCTACTTCAACCTTGTGGAAAGTGTATGTTTTAGGTCAGCATATAGCAGAGAATAGACTGGGCACATGACTGTTACTTATGTGACTAAGCTTGATGTTAAAAAGAGTTATTAAAACAACTCCTTGCAGGCTTGTGCTGTCTGACACACACACTGAAACGTGTGCACAAACCCCTCTGAGATCCCCTGAGATCCCCTCAGTTTTGGTCCGTTTCTTGTTACACACTCAAAACTGTCAACACACACAATTATGTCAAAATGGCTGTCTTGATGAGTATTCATGTAAACCCAGTCAGTTATTCTTTAAGTGAACGATATCAGTCGGGGAAAGAAACCAAATGCGTGTCAATAGGATCCGTGCATTAGGTCTTAAAGTGACAGCCTGATAATACAGTAAACCTGCCACTGTCTGTCAAACAACAGAAGAACAAGAGAAAATCTCTCAGTGCTCTTGGCTGAATAACCTTTGTAGCTTTATCATGTATCTATGTATATTTAAGTAATGTGAAGACTACTGTTTTTAATTCTTATTTTTAATAACAAAAATAAATTCAAATAACAAAAATAATAATTTACCCTTAGTTCAAGTGTCTTTGTTTACCTGGATGTTCTTGATGTTCAGGTTTAGGTTGCTATAACTATATATTACCAAGTGAAGCAAAGCGTTTTTGGTATTTCAATAATTTAAATAAAACACTGCTGGTCACTTTTAGAAGTTGTAGTGATGATTTCTTGTCCCAGAAAGAATGTGAAAAATATGTTTTTTAAATATTTTTTAAAAATATATTTTAAATAAATTTTACTTACTAATAGCAATATCGTATTGCATATCGAATATCGCATTATTTAACAAGATATCGCATATCATTTTTCTTTAATATCGCACAGCCCTAATTCGGTCCACTGTGACAACGCTGCCGAAACAGCAGTTTCCGCGATCGCTTCTGCACAGTCTATTTTTTGCTTTGCAGAACGCACTGAATTAAAGTTTCAACACATTGTTTGCTTAAATAAACGTGTATTGACTCAAAAAGTCTAGTAATTTCAAAACACATGCATATATTGTAGTCTACTGTTTCAAAGCCTACTCATGGCTTTTTTCCTCAGATAAAGCCAGGAAAACAATATATTTAGGTAAATAAGGAGACATACTGGATAGCACTCACCCTTTCTTGGAGGTGAAGAAACACATTTCTTTATGACCTAAAAGTTGGCTGTTTTTGTCCTATTGTAAGGTTTCATTTAAAATGTTTGTGATTTTAGGCTATAATCTATGTTTAAACATTTTTGCACTAGCGTGAACAGTTTAATATAGGCCTAAATCTAAATTACTAGACTATATAAATATAAAGTAATCAATTGAATAAAACATTGTTTAAATGTAGTGTGTTTAAAGGGGGGGTGAAACACTCAGTTTCAGTCAATCTCATGTCAATCTTGAGTACCTATAGAGTAGTATTGCATCCTTCATATCTCCGAAAAGTCTTTAGTTTTATCATATTTATAAAAGAAATATGGGCTGTACCGAGTCTTTCCGGAAAAAACCGAGCGCCTGGAGGCGTATCGTGTGGGCGGAGCTAAAGAATGACGAGCGCAAAGCGGTGACGTCCTCAAGCGTGGAGAAACCCATCTATCTCAGCTAATACAGATAATGATCCACAATCAAATCTGAGGCTGAAATAAATTGAACAGGAGAAACGGCAACAGCAGGATGTCCGTCTCTGTGGTATGTAAGTTACTGTATTTAATGGCCTCTCCACATTTCTGTGTGTTTACTCGCAGAGTATAAGGACATGATTCGCTTTATGGACTATTGTATGCGACTAGACCTTAGAAGTAGCAAGCAAAACGGTTTTGCACGTCAGAATACTGTAACGTTATACAGAGAACAGCAATGGAGTAACCGTTAGCGCATTTGAATGACGAAGCACGCGATCGTGTCCTTTACTGATGTTTACTCATGCGACGGTAGCCAATAGCAGAGACATTTGAAGCAGTTTAAGTTAACTCACCGTCGAAGCTTTATCGCTGGAACCGCTCCGTCAGAAACACACTTCTTTGGTATGATTTGGTAAAGTCCTGTGACAGCAGTGGCGTGTAAATCCATTTTGAGACGCAACTGAAACGATGTTGTCAAGCTTCCCGTCATTTCTGCGTTCAAATCGGTTCAAATGCAGCGCTGCCTTCCCGGAATGCTGTGCTGAAGAGTTGAAGTCGCTCGACGTCACCCATAGGAATAAAGTGGAGCGCGGCGCCGTTCACGGACGACTGGATCTGCAGCTGAGAGACTGTTTACAGCGTGCTCTAGTCACGCGCGCGCGCACCCTACCGGGAGAAGAGCCCGTACGGCCCATACAAGGACCTTCCGCTCTTATTAACGTCAAATAGACCCATACTCGAAAAAAACTCGCCGAAACTTGTGAGAAACCGGAAGGAGTATTTTTGACACAGAAATACTCCATCAAACGTCCAACATTAGTTTTTGAAACTTTGTCTATGTTTAGGATGGGAATCCAAGTCTTTAACAGTGTAAAAAGCTCAGTATGCATGAAACAGCATTCCCCCCCTTTAAACGTGACATCTATAAAAGAGTGTTTACAAAGAGAATTGTAATGCTGACAAGTCATGTTCAGTAAACACATTTGGATTTAAAATAAAAATAATGCATAAATGCGGTGTTTGTGGTATACAACTGCGGATCAGTCGCACACTGCAATGCAGATTTTTTTGTGCTTTTTTTTGTGGAGAGACCCCTCTCATGAGTGTGAAACACTTTGCGTGTACATTAGTACATATGAAAGCGCTATATAAATGCCTCATTCATTCATTCATTCATTCATTCATTCATTCATTCATTCATTCATTCATTCATTCATTCATTCATTCATTCATTCATTCATTCACAACAGGCTAGTGGTGAAGGAGTTGGCTAAGGTGAATAGTGCATGATATACGTCACGACCAAAAGTTAGCGATTGGTTATGGCAGATCCTGAGTGGCTCTTGGCAGATCCAATAGTTTTTAACTTCAACAGAATACCACCTTCAAGGAAGTAAATGCTTGTCAATGGAGAGTGGCCAAACTCTCTGTACAAATGAAATGAGAGTCTGGTAGGACCAGGCTACATGCAGGCTGCTTCTACAAACATTTTTGAAAGAATGGGTCTCTCTCAGGAGCTGTGGTTAGGGTGGGGCGGTATGGATTTTTTCTTACCACAATTGAAAAGCTATGATCTAAACCATGTATTTCCATAATTTTCATACATTTTACGAAGTAAACATCCTTTTCATAAGTAGTATAGGCAGTTTGGCAGTAATTGAATTCAACCTTTAATAAATATAAAAAGAACATGTGAATTATAGCTCACTGCTGCAACACAAATGGCAAATCTACTTTTTCCCTTATATTTAAAATATTTTGCAGATTTTTTTTTATCTGAAAGTATTGACTGGATGTTATAGTTTGGACTATTGGCATGAAAACAAATTGGTTGTCTACCAATCTTTATTTATTTTTCTGTGTTCATCGCTATTTCAAAATAAAGGTCTGAACTGAATATAAAAATATGAAAACAACTAGAATTTATAAGCTACATCTTTGCACAAGGGGACTAGCTAACGCTACCACGAAGAGGACAGAAACTTAGTAAGTAGCAAAAAACATTTTTTATTTTTTATCATGACATGGGCAGCCTCTGAAATTTGATTACCCTTTGTATGTTTAGATCACGTCGCAGTGTGCCAGTGTAATGTACAAGAATAGCAACAGCGCACCTGCGGCATAGCTAAACTAACTCCTTTCAGTAACTTCACCATCCAATCATTCATCTCTGGATGTGAAATAATCCATTATATGATCGTTTAGGGCACTGTCATCACCAGGATTAAGCAGATTGAGGTGAACAAGATCATAAAAGCAATCAGTTACTCAGACTGTGTTGTTCTCTTGTGCTCCGAGTCCGCCATCTCACGATACGATAACATTAAATAAAAACTTTGCATGCCGTAGTTCACATAGGACTGGCGGGAAATGTTCATTGATACACCTTTATTCTACATGTAACAGGGGTTTTGATGGGTGAACTGTCTTTGTTTAGTTAAGAGAGTAAAAACTATGGCTTTTTTATGTCTTTTTAGCTTGCTGCTACAAATTGCTATTTTTCTGCATTGAAATAGTGAATTTTGCCAAGATATGTTTAGAAATGATAGACAAGATGTTATAGAATAATAGATCACATCACATATAACAAAGTGGAAGCAATTGAGAACAACAGCAATTCAGCCACGAAGTGTTAGGCCATGTAAAATCACAAAACAGCCACAGTGCACAGAGATCACCACATTTCTTCTGAGTCAATAGCTATAAACTTTGTGTGGCCTTCAGATTAGCTCAAGAACACTGTGTTGAGAGCTTCATGAAATGGGTTTCCATGGCCGAGCAGCTGCAACAAAGTCGTACATCACCAAGTGCAATGCAAAGCGTTAGATCCAGTGGTGTAAAGCACGCCGGCACTGGACTCTAGAGCAGTGGAGTCACATTCTCTGGAGTCATGAATCACGCTCCACTGTCTGGCAATCCGATGGATGAGTCTGGGTTTGGCGGTTGCCAAAAGAATGGTTTTTGCCTGACTGCATTGTGCAACATGTAAATTTTGGTGGAGGGGGTCTATGGTGTGGGGTTGTTTTTCAGGGGTTAGGCCCCTTAGATCCAGTGAAAGAAACTCAATGCTTCAGCATACCAAGACATTTTGGACAATTTCATGCTCCCAACTTTGTGGGAACAGTTTGGGGATGCCCCTTCCAGTTTCAACATGACTGTGCAATAGTGCACAAAGCTAGGTCCATTAAGACAAGGATGATCAAGTTTGGTGTGGAGGAACTTGGCTGGCCTGCACAGAGTCCTGACCTCAGA
The DNA here is from genome assembly GCF_024679245.1 of Pseudorasbora parva. Lineage (NCBI taxonomy): Eukaryota > Metazoa > Chordata > Actinopteri > Cypriniformes > Gobionidae > Pseudorasbora > Pseudorasbora parva. Next base: position 19,487,310 of record NC_090193.1, on the reverse strand, counting down.
ACACCTTTGGGATGAATTAGAGCGGAGACTATGAGCCAGGCCTTCTCATCAAACATCATCTGATCTCACAAATGTGCTTCTAAAAAAATTGTCAAAAATGTTCATAAACACACTCCTAAACCTTGTGGAAAGCCTTCCCAGAAGAGTTGAAGCTGTTACAGCTGCAAAGGGTGGACCAACTCCATATTAAACCCTACTGATTAAGAATCGGATGTCATTAAAGTTTATGTGCATGTAAAGGCAGGTGTCCCAAAAACTTAGGCAATATAGTGTATTTATATGTTTATCTACACTATAAGGCAGGGATGGGCTGTCCTGCAGAGTTTAGCTCAAACCCTAATTTAAAAAAACTCATCTGTCTGTAGCCTTAGTAAGAAGATATTGACTAGCTTGTTCAGAAGTGTTTGTTTTTAGGTTGGTGCTAAATTCTGCAGGACATCTCCAGGACAGACATTGCCCATCCTTGCTATGAGGCTTATTAGATTTACCATTGTTTTTTTTTTACCATTGCACATTTTGTTAGTCAGATTCAGGTCGCAATTAGAGCTTTAGATGAATAAACCACTTGCTTACTTCAGCACAACTTGAACATTCACTTGTTTTTGAATGTCTGTTTTTCAGAGTGAAAACTACCAAAGGAACTAGTAATTGTTATTGACTTCTGCAGGATCTTGGTGCAGGCAACCAAGCTCTCTTTAGACGATATATAATGAAGAGTTCAAGGGTTCTGGAAACTGCTGCATATTTGCAAAGGTAAAACAAGTTGATAAATCAGTTAGAGCTGTAATTGATTCAAAATTGTCCTAATAGATGTTCAATTGTGACACAGCACCATGTAAAAGAGAAAAAGGCTACAGTTGTATTCAATATTCTAACTCTACTCTCTATATAATGTTAAGTAAGAGCTGTTTTCTGAGTGAACAACTTCTCTACACGGTTTGCAGAATTATTAGGCAAGCTGATTTTCTGATCCATTTTTTCCCAGGCACATTTTAATTCTGTGCCTGGAAAAAAATGATTACATTTTTTTTCATTTAATTTTACATTTTAATTTATTTTTTGCCATTTTCAATTCCAAATCACACTTAACTCTTATTAATTTTGTTTTTAATCATTTCTATGTTATATAAAAGTTAATGGAGGCTGAAAATGAAAAACATTTTATATTTAGAAAAACGTTATATTCAGGTGTGCAGAATTATTAGGCATGTTTTCTTTTGCAGATTAAATAAAGCCAAACAATATTTTTTTACTCAAAACAAAAAAAAGTTAAAATTATTAAATGCGTATGAGAAGGATACAATACTAATGCAATATTAGACACTGCAGTTAAGGCTTGACTATTGTGTCATAAATACATGAAGACTTTTTTTTTTTTTTTTTTGGTTATAGGCTTTATAGACAGATAGGTTGAGATTGACTCTTGAAGGACCAGCATCACATCTTCTTGTACCACTTTTTGAAGAATTCTCTTTATTTAATAATAATAATAATAATAATAATAATAATAATAATAATAATAATAATAATAGAAAATACAAACTACTATTCAAACGTTTGTGGTAAGTTTTATTTAAATGTTTTATTCAGGAAGGGTGCATTAAATTGATTTAAATGTTCTATTCACCAAAGAATCCAGAAAAAAGCACAGTTTCCACAGAAATATTAACCAGCACAAATGTTTTCACTATGATTAATTAAAAGAAAAGTTTCTTCAACACCAAAACAGAATATTTTAAATGATTTCTAAAGGTGTACATTTCTAAAATATTAAAATTAGGACTGTCAACTGTTAAGAAAAAATATCTAATTAATTACATACTCTGTGATTAATTAATCTAAATCACATACATAATTTTTGCTGTGAAAGTATTTTAAATATTTAAATTCAAATGAATCAATGAATTATTAGCATTAGTGACATTAAAGTTCAAAAACTCTTATTATTTTTTTACTGTTCAAATACTGACCATAACAATCAACAATATGACCTAGAGTTTAGATTCTCTACCCGAGCCCGAGCCCGAACCTGACCCGAACCGACCCGAGGGCCGCGTCGGGCTGAGATTTCCCTGCACTATCCTCCTCGGGTCGGGTAGGGCCGGCCCGTGATCAAGCGTTTGTTTTTTTAATCATTAGCCTACTTTACTAGTCTAATTGGGTGGACAGAAAGCTATGCTATAATCAGAAATTATATGTATATTTAGCAAAGTAAGAACTAATACAACAACTAAGAAACAAATGTGTAGGCTACAAAGTTGCACAAATCAGGATTAGTGTAAAAATGCGTGTTAAACTCACAGCTGGAGCAGTGATGGAGCGCAGCATTATAAACAGAAACGCTCTGTGTCAAGAGCTGCTCGCGTGAACACTGCACTTTGCTTAATTAAATATCTTTGAATCGTTTCGTTTAAAAGTGGTCATTTCAAGCTTTCTATACGCATATTTGTCATGTCTGTGAGGCAAGTATAGCCTGCTGAGTTTCGGTTTATTTATGAGACACGCGCTCCAGTTCATGAGATGAAATGAAAGCGATCACTCCCACGACTTCACCTCGCGATTATAGTCTGCTATTTGCTTTTTATTTATTAAATCCAGGCAATTGGCCCAAGAAACCTTTTTTTTTAATTAAGATACAATTTAAACAAAACGAAATAAATGCTTTCTACAAAACAAAACTTAATATTAAACTAAATATAACCCCCAAAATCATTTCTGACCCACTCGCATCTTTTCACTCATCATAATCAGATGAAATGTAAAAATAATATTATAATATTTAAACATAAATATGAAGGAAAAAACACATTGTTTAATGGCTAGAGCAAAGTAAGCTACAGATAAATGTCTGAGCTGGATTTGAGCAAACATCAGTTTACCGGTGAGCGGATCATGAGCGCGCACCTGCGGATTATTGAGCGGAGTCAAGTCAACTCTATTTATAGCCTATAGCGCTTTTACAATGATGATTGTTTCAAAGCAGCTTCAAAGTGTTAAACATGAAAATATTGCAACAAAATGTTATTCGGCTGTACAGTCGCTGTGGAGAAAACTGAAAACGAAATGTAGTTTTATCATGAGCCTCACCAGTCCGCTTCGCTGCACTTTGCTCATTACTGGCTCGTTCTCGTCAAAATGCCCACGTATTGAACAATGGTCGGGTTTAAATCAGGCTCGGGCTCATAATTAAAGTTAAGGTGTCGGGCCGGGCCGGGCTCGGACACAACGTGCACGGGCTCGGGTAGGGTCGGGCTTGATTTTTTGAGCCCGATCTAACCTCTAATATGACCTAGTAAGCTGTGGAAATAATTTCAAAAGTCCTTCAGAAAGAAGATGTATGTAGGCTATGTTGCTACAGTTGTATGTATGTATGCATGTATGTAGAGGTTTTTTTCACAGAACATGCATACATACAAGGAAACCAGTCTGCAGGACATTGAAATCCATTTAGCAAGGGAATTGCTCAGTCGGTCACATACAAGTTTGCGTTTCAGTAGGTGCGTTTACATTGAGCACTGTAGTGTTTAAAAGTCCAATCTGAATGAAAATGCTTCATATAAACACCTCAATCGGAATAAAAATGCCCAAACTGAAATTGTAATCGGTTTGTCAGGGGTGGGATGGGATAAACCTTTCCATGAACCGATCAAACTAAATACTCAACCTTGTAAACGACCAAATCCGTGACATGTAACACCATGCTTTAACACCAGGCTATAATGTTGACAAGAGAGGAAAGTTCATTTTTCGGAGGTGTTAAACTTTTTATTTCGTAACAAGACATGAAGATAATGTTGGCATAATAACACAGTCATAGCCTGGCTGAGTTACATCTCATCTTGACAGCGTTTGTCCCAGGCAGTTTTTACTTACAGTTCGGTTTATGACAGTTGACTGCTAGAGTTATAATCACGTGACATTAGGTCATACCTCCGGATTAACGTTAACTCCTGGATGATCTGCATTTGGTACTTTTATCAACACTTCCATCAAGCCTATTTTTCTTCTATAAATATATGTTCCTGTCAATGATCTAAGCAGCACGTTCTCATCTCCTTCCTTTATTTTACAGTTGAGAACAGCTCAGAGTCAAAGTTCAATACGGAATGGATTAATCTGTTATTTTTGCATATAATGTTAGTTTGACAGCCCTAATTAAAATAGAAAACAGTTATTTTCGGTTGTAATAATAGTTTACATTATTACTATTTTTTGATAATTTAAATGCAGCCTTGGTGATCATAGGAGACTTCTTTCAAAATATAATAATAATAATAATAATAATAATAATAATAATAATAATAATAATAATAATAATAATAATAATAATAAACTTTATTTAATATAGCGCCTTTAAATGTTACATCTCAAAGCACTTTACATAAAAATATGAATTGAAAAATACACATGACATTGCAGGCAGTAAAAAAAATAAAAAAATAAAATAAAAAAAACACCTTGTTTGGACAGTTAAAAGACCAGTTTCAGAGGAGCGTAGAGCACGTGTTGGCGTATAGAGGGTTAAAAGCTCACACAAATAATGAGGAGCATCAGAATTTTAAAATCAATACGAAAACTAACAGGAAGCCAGTGCAATTTTTCCAGGATTGGAGTGATGTGCTCCCTTGCACTGGTCCTAGTTAGAATTCTAGCAGCTGAATTTTGTACCAACTGTAATTTGTTCAGTGTAGCTTTAGAAACTCCAGCCAGAAATGCATTACAGTAATCAATGCGTGAAAAAACAAAAGTGTTGATTAACTTTTCTGCCACAGAGAAAGCCAACATGGGACGTAATTTTGCAATGTTTTTTAGATGAAAAAATGATGCTTTGACTGTTACGAACCTGATGGTCAAATGTTAAGTTGGCATCAAATATCACCCCCAGATTTTTCAGTGTAGTTTGAAATTGTAAAGCAGAGCCATCCACACTTAAGGTTATGGACTCTGCTTTACGCAACTGATGAGGTGAACCAATAAGCATTACTTCAGTTTTGGACAGAGAACATTTTCAGACATCCATTGTCTAATCTCAGTAAAACATTGAGAAAGAAAAGACACAGGCATATTGACATCAGGTTTTGAATGTATATAAATCTGAGTGTCATCGGCATAAAAGTGAAAGTTAAAACCAAGAGTTCGTAAAAGTTGGCCAAGTGGAAAGATGTAAATATTAAAAAGTAAAGGGCCCAAAACTGATCCCTGGGGGACACCAGAGTGCACTACACTGACCTCAGACCTACAATCACCCATCACAACAAATTGCTTGTGATCAGAAAGGTAGGACCTAAACCACTGTAATGCAGTTTCAGAAATTCCAAAGACAGTCTGTAAACGGGTGATTAAAAAGGAATGATCTATAGTGTCAAAAGCGGCATTAAGATCAAGAAGAATGAGTAAAGACAGACGACCAGAATCAGAAGCCAATAACAAATCATTAGTGACCTTAACTAACACTGTTTCAGTACTATGGAGTTTGAGGAAACCAGACTGTAGTGGCTTAAAAAGTGACGAAAATTATTCAGATTATCAGAATCCATGTTTTTTGTTTTTGGTATAGGGGTGACAGCAGCAGTTTTAAGTGCTGCTGGCACGACACCAGTGTACAGAGAGTTATTAATGATTCTCAAAACTAGCCTGACAAGCCAGACCCACATCAAGATGTTTGGTCTGGAAACTCACCATTGACAGCTCAATCCGAGGGGGCGGATAAACGGTTGTCTTTCAAACTCCCTCTGCACGCGATAGGATAGCGCTACAACCAACCAGAACAACAAAGGTGAAACAGAGCTCGTTGATAGATTAAACATTCACCGTATCCGGTCGGCTAAACTCCGAACACATCCTCCCTTTTTAAGAATGACTTCAGTGCCACTCTTTGTTCTTTTCTCAGAGAAAAGCTTAACTCCAAGTCTTCCAAAATCGCAGTCAAATCTGATTCGAAAGACCGCCGCCGTTCGCCAGTTTCTGTGTTTACTAAAAACACGCAAACGCAACTCGACCGTCATCATTATGGCCCCGCTCGCCGACTCTATACACGATGTGATTGGCCCGTCCAGATTGAGAAGAATACAGCTCAGAAGGGTATTGAGAGTTCCTAGACGACACTTGCGGGCAGATTCAATTTGCTGCCGCTAGGGTGCGTCTAGATTTCTAGACTATCTCAAAACAGCAGGAGAGAGGGAATCAAAACATGATTTAAAAAGACAAGATGGTATAGGATCAACTCTGGAAGTTGAGGCTTTCAGTTTTGAAACCAAAGTAGACAGAGAATGGGAGTCGTGAATAACAAAGTTAGAGAGAGAAATACCAGAAAATGCAGAAATGTTTAAGAAGGAGACAGCAGAAGTAATAGTGGAAACAATGTGGTTACGTATATTATCAATTTTGGCTAAAAAACTCCAAAAACATATTACAACGGTGAGTTGAAGCAGGAACATTAGAGACGGTGTGATTTTTAAGCAGCTTGTTGATTGAGTGAAACAGTTGTTTAGGATTTCTCTGGTTGCTGACAATTAACTGAGAAAAATAAACAGATCTAGCTGACTCAATTTCAGCCTTATATTCAAGTAAGTATTCTTTCCAGGCCTGGTGATGAACAGTTAAACGTGATATGCGCCATCTACGCTCCATTTTGCGACACAAAGCCTTCATAGCACGCAGATCATTATTGTATCAAGGAGCAGAGCGTGCAAAGGAAATGGATCGTGATTTCAATGGAGCCAGCGTGTCAAGGCCAGACAAGAGAACAGAATTCAGCACAGATACGTTATCATCCAGGTCATCAGAAAAAGAAACACAACTTAAAGAAGAGTCAATAAAGTCTGAAAAATCAGTGGGCTCAATAGAGCGATAGTTAATGATACGAGAAGCAGTGGTGTTTGTGACAGGTAATTCCATGTTAAAGAAGATAGCCCGGTGATCAGACAGACCCAAGTCCGAGGTTGATAACTGAGACACAAATGCACCATTGGTAATCACAAGGTCTAACATGTGGCCTTTGTCATGTGTGGGACAGTCCACAAGCTGGTTAAGTTCAAAGCACTCCAAAATGGACAAAAAGTCAATAACAAATCTTAACAACCCTAAACTTTTGACTGGTAGATTACAAAGTAAAGTTATTATTGTAACACTATGATTAAGGTAATTTATGTCAACATTCGAAAGTTCTCAGTAATTGTGTTCACTCCACTCCCATTTAGTGCACTGTGCGCATTAACTGTATAGGGAAAAGTGAATAACTGCGCAATTTTGGACGCAACAATTACAACTTCATTGTTGGTTAAACTAATCTCTCCTACACATTACTATATAATGAACTGATGAATTACCCTAATTAATGACCTGATGGAACAATGTGTTCATTAAAACTGCTGCACAGGATAATTGTGTGTGGTTTGGTACCAGCATTTCTGCTCTTGAATGTTGTTCTGACCAGGGAGGCAATGTGCAACCATCATCAATTCTGACTCATTTCACCATCCGAGCATACATAATATGAAACAAATAAAAGTGAGAAGAAAAAAAAAAATCTGAATATCTGTGCTGCATTTTAAGTAACCCCCTACACGACCACCTCCTCAATGAATGTGCTGAGAAGAGGGTTTTTTTGGTCATTTAATAGCATCACAAAATTCTAAAATAAATCACATATACATAAACAAAAACAAAAGAACACTGAACAGCCATAGTCCGATAAATCACTGTTGTGGATAAAATAAAAATTGATTAATTAAATAAATAGTTTATTAAATAAATTACATACATGTGTGTATAATTAATATTATATAAATAAAACATTTAATAAAATGTAATAAAAAAAACTTTTATTCAAGTTACTTAGAAAGGGTATATACTACCAGTCAAAAGTTTGAAAGTAGTCCCATAACCTCATCAAGGCTGCATTTCATTTATCTGATTAAAAACAAACAAACAAAAAAACGGAAAAAACAGTAATACTGTGAAATATCATTACAATTTAAAATAACTGGTTTCTGTTTTAATACATTTTAAAATGTAATTAAAAAAAAAGACTGCTGCAACATTCATTATTTGAAATTGGTTCGGATTTAAGCCATCCGATGACCAGCAGCAAACTTTACTCAGGTGCAGTTTCGCAGCGCGCGCACACATGCAAGCCTTTGTAGTCGCTGCCTGTCGCATAACCTGTCACTTCATAAGAATCTACAGTTTCATTTGAGAAAATTGTCATATCATGAAATCAACACACACACACACACACTCAAAAGATCTTCACTGCAACCCGTCAAAATAAAAGTTTGGTTTAATGTGAAGAAATTGACAGAATATATTAGGCTACTGTTGTAACCTACTGTAGATTTAACTACATCTCTAGATGACTTGATGATAATAATAATGATGAAGCATAGATGGCTGCTTATTTTTCCACGTGATCTTTTTTATAAGCAATGTTTACTTTTAAACATACAGCCTATAAATGTTTATGTATTTACTTAAAATGATTATCATAAATAAATTATTGAATTGATTTTTTTTAAATAGTTAAATAAAACAACAATAAAAAATTAAAACTGCAAGCAGCATTTAGCGGGGTTCAAGCATTTAACGCCTTTAAGCAGTTAAGATATTTTGTATTTAAGGCCTTTAAAAAGTTTAAGGTCTTTTGTATTTAAGGCCTTTAAGCATTAAATTAATTAAAACTGAGATCTCAGATGAAATTAAGATCTGAGCATTCATTGAGGAGTTAAAGGCTTTTGGGGACACTTGGTCAAGGCCACATATTGAAATGACCCAATTATAGTCATCCAGATGCAAATTCAAGTTATTTTGGATAATTATTGACCTGTCAGAATGAGCAAATCTAACAAATCATTTGAACATTATATTATAATAGATACCAAAGACCATTTACAACCAATGCAGGAAATTTACCATTGTAAATGCATCAAAGCTTTTATAGTTATAGCGCCACCTATAGACCGATCTTCATAATAGTTTAAATGCTTGTTTAGAGTCATATGTCACATGAACTTACCTATTTTTAAGAATATCTAAACATTCATTGAGGAGTTCATGGCTTTAGGTACAATTGGTCAAAGTCACATATTGATCCAAATGCAAAAGTCATTTTTCAGAGTCAGAATGAGCAAATTTAACAAAGTATTTGAACATTATATGATAACAGATGGAAAAGACCATTTACAGCCAATACAGGCAATTTATCATAGGAGATGAATGGTTTTAAAGCTTTTTAACCCTTATCTGTCACCCCCCATTTTGGCAAGTGGTTAATTTTTACAGACCCCAGGTAAAAGGGCTGGCGCTCGCAAGTCTTTATGGGTAGACCCATAAGTAACACATCTCTAGAAAGCCAACGCTTAAGAGATTAAAATTTAAGACTCAGAATTACTCAGACTGTTTTAAATATGAACGAGCTAATCCGAGGCATGCGTCTGGTCCGTCTTGAGCCAAGGATTCCAATGATATAAGGCACTTGAGGCTACGGCCAACGGTCTAGGAGTTATGAGCAGTTTCACGCAATTGATTGTTTTAGCGCTACCTATAGGCCAATCTGGCTCATAATTTGATAACCTCTCCTCGATTTTTGTACTACTTATTGGCCAAGTTTCAAGTCTCTAGCCCTTACGGTTTGGTCTGCACGTATGTGTATGCAATATGTATATCAGAAGACGCATTAAATTGATAAAAAAAGAAAGTTCTAGTGCTGATACTGGTCCAATATCAGGACTCATGGAAGGCCTCTCAATCTCGGATTCGAGGACTACACCTAACTGGTGCTGGGTTCCTGTAGGTGGTTTAGAGGTAAGCAGCTTTTGCTGGTTAATAGAGTGGAGTAAAACCTGTCAATCATGTCACTAACTAGTGAGTAGCAGCAGCACACACACAAAAAAACTCGGTGGTGTATAATAAACACGCTGCATGATAAAGATTAGCGGCACTGTTGGTACTTAGGTACAGTAGGGCTCCTGTGCAGTGGGGGAGGGGTACACTAGCCATATCAATCAAAACACTTTAAAACCTGTCTCTCTCCTAGCTGGGTGTCAAGCAAACTGTTGTCAAAAGATCACGTACAATTATGTTTATGTTCCTGGTGGTTGCTTTCTTAAAAAAGAAAAAGCTTGTTGTGTTGCTTAATAATAACTTCAGCAAATTTTGTATAAAATGGACACTGTAGATGTTAAAATATCATGCAGTTTCGCAGTTTTTCAGCAACATTTATAAGCATCACCAGATAAGTGTCAAAATTTCCAAGGGTGAAATAAATTTACTGACTTCACCATTTTTTTTAATAGAAATTGTCAAAAAATTTAGTTTCCACATTTTTTAAAGCAACTTACAATTGGGGAACATCACAAGCAATTATACTGGTGTTTACTTATATTGATTGAAGCAACCACCTAGAAACTCCCTAGCGGCCAATCAAAACACCTTAATAAAACATCCTAATGCTGCCTTCACATGCTATCGAAAATTTCATAATTCCCACTTCTGAAGTCGTGATTACAAGCTTGCTGCTCTGTGCCCTGTCAGAATGAATAGGAGGACACCATTATTCTTTATTCTTGCCTATTTATTGGGAAAATCTAATTAAAACCAAAATTATATTTAGTAGCAAGTGCACTGACAACCATATAAACCTTACGATTTCTCGCTGTGTATAAAATATAGAATACACTTCAGACGATTACTCGACTCAATATCGTTTATCTTAATATGACAAAAGGTGATTTAACGAATAAATCATACCTGTCATAGCATTGTTTAAACTTTATGGCATGCCAATCTCGGGAATGTGTATATCAAAATTATTTCTGAACTTCCCATTGGTAAACACGATATCAGAGGGCGTTCATGTGCAATGTTTACCTAGGAAACTCTTATGTACGATTATTCGGATGGCACGTGAATGCAGCATAAAACACAGAACTCATTAGCAATTGCATAGCAAAGCCCTAATATTTCATTCTAAAATAGTTGTTTTTGACTGTTGCAGAAACTTTAGTTTGTTTTTTTTGTATGTTCTTTTTCAGCAAATGTCATTTGCTATTTTAATAAAGCTATTTTGTATGTTTATCCTTTATATTATTATTTTGTTATTTTTTTACTTTGCTCTTCTATTAACCATTACTAAATGGAATTCTAAATTAAATGGAATTCTAAATTCTAAACTAATTTTCACTTTTTGAGGAAGATCCCTGCATATCACTGTTTGAGGAGATATATTTATGCTAATGTAAACAGAAGGTACTTTGGAGGTGATATCCAGCACATGAACAGCCCAGCCAGCCACTAGATCTTGTACATTTTCATAACAAGTAGACTGGAGTCTTTCCTCACAAAGGCTCCTTGTAATACAGCACATCTGTGAGGCGAAGCATGAAGGTTGCACTCTGTGCAGTGCAAATGTCACAGGGAAAGCGGGGACGTCAGAGCTTGAAAACATCCTCAAAAGAGTGTGTGTGTTCTGCCAACCCAAACGTGACAGCATAAAAAGAGCAATGTTTACTAACTAGGGTGATGAACCCCTGTCGAGTCCCCTCCTTCCTCAGGCAGGGCGGCTCTGCTCTGTCTACAGCAGAAGGTGATGATAAATACATTCGTTCTTTTTTTCGTTTATTTTATTTTTAACCTGCTGTTTTTAGAATGAATGATATGAATGAGGTAAGCATTGCAGCCATCATACTCAAAACAGGAAAGATTCATTTAGATAGCAGCCAGTGAAGTTACTGATGTACCTGTGGGAGCCAAGTGAGTGCATTGGACTAGAGACACAGTTGAACTCTACAGTTGTAATGACTGTGCACATTACCCACAACACCACATGGGAAGCTTTTGAGAAAGTCTTGAGTTGAGGCTGGGATCTTTGTATGCTAACAGATTGGAATGGAAATATTTAGCCTCATTACAAGGTTGGTAAGACTCAAGCAAACCAAGAGGAGCGCCAAGATACAAGAGTGCGCTTGAAAATATTTAGTCATGCATTATTCATTATTGTGAATCCTCTCCTGCCTCTAAGCTCATTTCCAGAGTACCGGCCATAGGCACGAGACACAGCAGAATGATTTTTCACACTTGAGTTACAACAGTATTGCCAAAGACTGTTCACACAAGAAGGGTTTCTCCCTAAGGGTAAGGTTGTGTCTTTTAGATGGTTGCATTATTTAAAGAAATAGTTCAACCCAAAATTAAATCCCCTCCCCATGATATACAAAGATATAAATGTTTTGATCATTATGCATCTTGATGAACGATGGTTTATAGAAACTAGGGGCTGTCAAGCTCAAGCATATGTGCTTTTGGCAGAATTAATATTCAAAGCTGGAAACTAATTAAATTAAACAATTAACACATTTTTTTAACAGAGAAAAAAAATACATTTTTAAATTTCAAATAACAAGGAAATAGAAATACATGTGAGCTGAACATGTCTTTGGAGATTTTAGGATATTTATTTGAATAATAACGGTATTGTAAGATTTAGGTGAACTACCCTTAATCATAAATAACTGTTAAGTTTTTGATTTCACTTTTAACATGTTTGTAGAAGGATCTCAGGAGTCTGCAAACTCTGGATTAGAGGCATGGAGGAAAGACCTCAAAGAAGAGATATCCATGAATGATTGGAGAGAAGTTTGTAGAGATGCTCAACTGTTAATACAACATTGAAATGTATATAGTATTTTTGGCTAATGAGAGTTTATGTAAACCCAGTATTAAATAAATTCAATGCAAACTGTACTTAATGTAATTCCTGTAAATCTACTTTCTTTGTGTATGGGAGTGTGAAGAGATCATGAAATTCTGGAAGAGTGCAGACTTTGATAGATAAAATAATTAATGTTACTTTTGCTCTTGAACCAAAAAGTTATATTAAATGTATATTCTAGCAATCTTAAATTGAGAAGAGAAAATATACACTATACAGTGGGGCAAAAAAGTATTTAGTCAGCCAACAATTGTATATATATATATATATATATATATATATATATATATATATATATATATATATATATTTTAGTGTTGCACGATATACCGGTACTAGAAAAGTATTGCGATATCCTGCTATTACAAACGGTACGATATGGACTTTTATTAGTACCGGTACTTTAAGGAGGACAGCGCATATGAGCTGTATTTCTTCATTTGTGTGGATGTGTGACAGCGGGTGTCTGGCCGTGTATGCAGAGCTCTGCTGCAGCCGTTCAATAAACATTAGAAGCAGAATGGTTAAATATATACACGCAACGCATGACAAAGAAAGCAACAAAAATATGCACGCATGAGAAGAAAAAGCGTGGCGCGGGACGTGCTCGCGCTACCGGACTCTGAACTGAAGCGCGCGCACACGCCCTTCAGACCACAAACATGCGATCGGCATTCAGTTCTTTCGCGGCTTATTATTTGGGTTTGAATGGTCAAAAATATGTAAAATGCACGGTCTGGCGAGTATTTAGGTAAAGACAGTTGGATATGTCTTTAGTGACCGTGTAGTCTACAGCTGAGGTAACAAGATCAGTGCAGGTCTTAAGCCAGACCTAATATTCTGTGATTAATGTTAAGCAAACAATGAAGCAAAAAATAGAAAACCACCACATGTTAAAGGCTAAATAACTAAAATATATTTATTTAGAATCAGGTTATTGTTAAATTATAGAGTGCAGACTAAGTAAGCAGTTTTTTATTTGATTATTTAATTTCTTTCTTGACTTGCTACAGTTAAATAGACCTAATGTAGCTGAAAAATAAAGAACTGTTTTTTTTTCATATTATTCATAATTTGCATTTTGCTAAAAACAAGATACAATTAAAAATCTCTATTATAATTGTAAGATTACATTTAAAAAAATATTAAATTACTCGAATCATAAAATAAGATTATGGTCATCCCAACCTGTTCAGAAGTGAAAGGTTAGTGAATGATAAAATGATTGATAATGTGATCTCTGTAATGATGTTCACACTGGCATGCAGTTATTACAGCAATAAGAAGAGGGAATGGTCAAAAACCAGCGCAGGAACATGCTGGCCAAGTTCATTTTTAGTTTTTAAAAAAAACAAACAATGAATAATAAGTTCTGTTGTCATATTATTCATATAATCTGTTTTTTTTTTTTTTTTTTTTTTACTGTGGTATCGATTTAGTATCGGTATCTAGGTATTTTAGCCTGGTATTGTTTCGAAGTCATAATTTTGGTATTGTGACAACACTAATATATATATATATATATATGGTCAAATTATTTGACTAAGTATTTGGTCACCTATAAAAAAGTAGGCAAGATTTCTGCCTCTCACAGACCTGTAACTTTGTCTTTATGATGCTCCTCTGCAAGGTTATTTTCATAAACGAAAACTGAAACTAAGACTAAAACTATTGGTCAAAAAACATTTTCGTAAACTGAAATAAAATTTAAAAATCTGAATAAATAAAAAACTAAAACTAAACGAAACTAACCACTCTTACTAAAAAACTAACTGAAATAAAATAATAATTAGCAAAAATAAATATTCGTTTTCGTTGTTAATAAGCTCTCTTTAATGTGGTGGAAAATCTGACTGTGGCGGTTGAGGGAGTGTCTATTGCGCAACTGCGCGTGAAGTGATCTGAGGAGATTAACCGCTGTCCTGTGACGGACGCGTGCAGACAGGCAACACATCGCCAGTCCTAAACGGGAGTTCACAAAGAATCAATGCGTCCGTGGCAGTGAAAGGGGAAATAACACAAGGTAATGAGATGCACGTTGAACTTCTTTTAAGCTCACTGTTTTAGAATGCCGTTTCTTACGAGACGAAAGACGCAGGCGCAAAAGTCAGCAACTATAAACGTTACTAGCCTACTGTGCGTTTGAGATTTCATGTTTGCATAATATTGACAGGCTCAAAGGTGTTATCATAATCATTTACTACTAATAATATTATTATCTGTGTGGAGACATTTCCCCACAAAGTAGGGAATGCCAGGACACACACACACACACACACAAAGGTTTGTTTCACTATATAAGTGAGGACATTGCATGGACTTCCATTGATTTTATATCAGGTTAATGATATTTTAAATCCCCTAACTCAATTCCTATCCCTAAACCTACCCATCCCAAGAACGTGCAAAACAATAGATTTAAATAAAAACATGTTTTGGCCGATTTATAAGCCTTTTTAACTAGTGAGGACCAGCCAAATGTCCTTACTTATCAGTTATCATAATATTTTACTAGATAAGTGAGGACATTGGTCCCCTTTACAATTATAGCACAACAAACACACACACACACACACACGCACGCACGCACGCACGCACGCACGCACGCACACACACATGTCTGGTGCGCTATCTTTGTAGGGACTTGCCATATAGACGGTTTTTATACCATACAAACCATATATTCTATCCCCCTACACTGCCCCTGCCCCTAAACCTACCCATCACAGGAAACTTTCTACATTTTTACATTTTCAAAAGAACTCATTCTGTATGATTTATAAGCTTTTGTACCCATGGGGACCTCAATTTAGGTCCCCACGGTGACACGAGTCCCCATGAGTCTGTGTGCATTCAGTTTGAAGTCCTCACCAGGCTAGAAAAACATGTACACACACACACACACACACACACACACACACACACACACACACACACACACACACACACACACACACACACACACACACACACACACACACACACACACACACACACACACACACACACACAGTGTGTAGACACTGCTAGCCTACATTGTACTACTGAAGAAATTAAAATAAGCTTTTAATTGTTTAACAATATTTCATCTGTTATGAGTGAGTTTGTCTGGAATTTATAATTTTTACTTTTATATTTTACGTTGCATCTATTTTGTTCTTTAAGATAGATCCTGTATAGGTCATAGTTTGACTCAAGCTTTTTTGCTCAAAGGTGAAGACCCAACTTTATGCATGTTTTGTAAGACCGTCCTGGGTTTAAACAATAATGCTCGTTTATCAAGTTATTTCACTTAAGGATGTTTAGTAAGATTAAACTCTAATCTGTTAATTAAACTTTGCTGAAATTAAAAACCTTGATTTGGTCTCTACACTTCATTATGGTAACTCTGCTAAACTATAATTACTAAAACTAAAACTGAAACTAAATAAATAAAAACTAAATAGAAATGTATTTGCAAAATAAAAACTAAACTAAAACTAGCAAAACCATTTGTAAAACTAACTAAAACTAAACTGAAATTTGTAGCAAAATTGAAAACGATAATAAAATAAAAACTAATTTAAAAAAGCAAAACTATAATAACCTTGCTCCTCTGTCCTTCACTTGTTACCTGTATTAATGGCACCTGTTTGAACTCATTATCAGTATAAAAGACTCCTGTCCACAACCTCAAACACTCAAACTCCACTGTGGCCAAGACCAAAGAGCTGTCAAAGGACACCAGAAACAAAATTGTAGACATGCAACAGGTTGGAAAGTCTGAATCTGCAATAGGTAAGAAGCTTGGTGTGAAGAAATCAACCGTGGGAGCAATTATTAGAAAATGGAAAACATACAAGACCCCTGGTTATCTCCCTCGATCTGGAGCTCCACGCAAGATCTCACCCCACAGTAGAGGTGTCCCCGACTAAGGATTTACACATTTGAATCAGAATTTTCAAATCTCTCTATGGTCGACAGATAGTCGAATCATCTATGTGTGTGTAAACCATAGACCGTAAAAAAATAAACTGTATAAACGAAGGGCAGGACACTACTCAGCAGGAGGCTAAGACTATTTTTATTTTACTTTACATACGGCACACAGCCAACACTTTTAATAAAGAGATCAAAACTAGGCTACACTACACATTCGTAAATTAACCGTTCTCTCATTACATTTAAAAGCCACAATCGAAACACAGAACATCACACAAATATATAAAAGAACATTTTGATAAATAAGCCTAAAAAAATACCTGCCTAGAGAGGAAAAGAACACTTTGAGTGCGTTTATATGCACGTTCTTAAGCCGATTGTGCCTACACTGGACTGAAGCTCAGCGCCGTGTTTCAGGTATCTCACACCAGGCAGACTTGAACATTATATACGCGCGAGCTCAATTTTGAATCGACTTCTGACAGAAGAGCTGCACGATGAGTGTATCTTGTTGTAGCACAGGGTGAAATCAGTATGTACATTCCCGATTTGAGGGAAATATACATTTAATCGGCGCTGAATGCCGCCGTCGGCGTATATGTTTTTGAATTTTAAAGGCGCGGCGCATCCGGTGCAAAGCTCAGGTCCCTTAAAGAGGCGATCACTAATATTGAGCATCCCCATATTGCCAAAATGGTATGTTTCTCGTTTCATAACACGCGAAGATTCGACCATGAGATCAGTGGTCGAATCCGGTCCTGCATATCGATGCATCGAATCTTCGACTTTTAGGGGTCACCCCTACCCCACAGGGTCGAAAATATCACAAGAATGGTGAGCAAAAATCCCAGAACCACACGGGGGGACCTAGTGAATGACCTGCAGAGAGCTGGGACCAAAGTAACAAAGGCTAACATCAGTAACACACTAAGCAAATCCCAGACCTGCCAACCTTAAAGAAATTTGGTGAGTACTACCCCCAACCCCCCCCCCCCCCCCCCCACACACACACACGCGGGCCCCCAGTACAGTAAACTACAGTAAACCTATGGCCTACAGTAAACCTTTAAATAAGAGTTATTGAACTGTTTACACTGTCATATACAAAAAAAGAGCCTGTACTGCACAGGAAATAAAAATGAACGCGAAAAACCTGACTACCTCACCAAAGCATGAGCTATTGGCTAACATTGTATCCCCAGAATATCAGCAGTAAACTCCGTCTCCAATCGGCGCACAGGGACAAAAATAAATAAATAGCCTAAATAAAACGCACATCAGCAAACTTGACCTTACCTGAATACCGGTAGGCTACTGTACAATTTTATAATTGTAATAAAAAACGTAATTTGGCACATAATTTCAACATGCTGTTATTTAGCCCACTGCTAATTAATGCATATTACAAAAAGAAAAAAGCTTGAATAAAATAAGTCATTGACATTAGGCTATTTAACTCTACGTGCTGTCATGTCAGGGTGACGAGTCGACTAGGACAAGCCTGAAGAAATTAAACCGGTAATTTTGACTGAATGGAAAAGAGAGCGCGTCTTTTTCAGGCAGATTTTTTTTATACCAGCAGCAGGCCTAACAATCATACAAGAAACAAACTATTGAGCAACGATATTAAAACGCTGACTCTATTCATTGACTGAAATCCGCTGCAAGTCCACCGCACAACAGTGCAACGTGCATGTTCAAATTTTAATTGTCCATAACAACCCCAAAACTCGCCTGCTTGCCTTGCACATCTAATTAATGGGCAAAGTTTTCCGACTATTTTTCTTAACTTTTTTTTTGTTGCTGTGGATGTTATTGAGCTTGTAGAAGTTTAGCTCTTTCATTCTTCTGAACATCTCGCGCTGCCATTGCCCGATGTCATTTCTGATATAACTCCATAATCTGTCTGTTTTAAATGCCTTTTCCCCGAATGAATGGCTACAATGACTGACTGTTTTAAAATATAACTAGGCTAATATCATAACAAAATAACCCAGGCAGTCTCATCTACGAGATGTAGGCCTCTAGCTGGGCTCATAGCTTGCCAAATATTGTTACCAGGCGCTGTAACAATATTTAACAATGTATAACGTTATATATTTTTCATGTGATTGGTTCAACCGCCCCGCGCCCGAATTTAATTAAAATATAATAATCCGTCACTGTTACCGCCAACCGCGCATCTCTATGAGGCGGTTCAGCCGTGGGATCCAAGCCTGCAGTTATCCTGCTTGAGTCCCTGAACACGTGCGGGCGCGAAGCATTTGGCTAGGAGGGCCAGATGGGCGGAGGGTTAAAATGAAGCACTCTGATTGGCCGAAAGGTTTACACACTGTGGCTCAGCAGCAGAAATCAACGTCATGGATTGCACTGAAACCGGCGAAATGCGAGATGCAACAAAAATGCGTACCTAGAGAGCAGCGAATCGTACAAGCATACTTAAGAGTCAAAATGCGTGCTGAGTACGAAAAATGCGTACATGTTGGCAGGTCTGAAATCCTATATTGCCAGACGTGTTCCCCTGCTTAAAGGGGGGGTGAAATGCTGTTTCATGCATACTGATCTTTTTACACTGTTAAAGACTTGGAATCCCATACTAAACATAGACAAAGTTTCAAAAGTTAAGGTGGACGTTTGATGGGAGTATTTCTTTGTCAAAAATACTACTTCCGGTTAGTCATAAGTTTTGGCAAGTTTTTTTCGATCATGGGTCCACTTGACGTTGAAAGGTCGGAATTTCCTTGTATGGGCCTTACGGACAATTCTACCGAAAGAGCGTGAGAGAGAGAGAGAGAGAGAGGGAGAGTGCGAAAGCAACAGGCTACGCCCATCAAAGCGCTGGCTCGTAGGCTGCGCTGCACAGGTGATGTGACTTCAAGAAATTACCAATGTCACCAAAAAAGTGCGTTTTTGGTTGCCAGACCAAGACAGTCCTGTACAGATTGCCAAAAAACCCCGCGTTAAGGCAACAGTGGATGGAATTTGCTTTTCCGGATCAGCAACTGAGTTGCACAAAGGTTTATGTCTGTTCACTGCATTTCGGTGCCGACTGTTTCATAAACAAGGCCCAGCTCGACGCCGGATTTTCCGATCGCCTAATGCTGAAGGATGGAGCAGTCCCAACGATAAAGGTCCCAACGTTAGAACCGCAGGCTGTGAGTAAGACTGCTTCAAATGTCTGTGTTTTTGCCTATGCTCATCAAGTAGCCCAAACACGATCACGTATAGTTAATTGATCAATGGAGCATGCGATGTGTAGTGCGTGTACATTTGTTTAGCTGGCCACTATATGTGTAACTTTATGTTTGTGTATTGTAAAAGCACTCCAAACAACAATACACAAAGATTGGGGAAATATGTTGAACTAAATAAGCACGCTTCTTGATTCAAATGCGCTACTATTCCGTGTCTTTCTATGTAAACACTAACTTAGCCTGCCGTGCAAAACCAGTCCGCTTACTACAATTGTCTACACAAACCACGTGTAAACACACACACACACACGTGCACAACTGCACTTCCCACATGTACACCTTCAAAGACAAAAATACGACGATATAATTCAAGTATAAATATGTAAATAACACAAGTCACTAAGCATATTATATAGTTAGTGTATAACTTGTACCACATAGAGACGTCCTGCTCTAGTCGTTTTTTGCTGCAACTGCAGCCTCTGGGTCTGATTCCGGATCATAGATGTATGGCTGTATCTGATTAAAAGCCATATTTTTATTTTGAATAAAGTTTTTTCCCGCTGTTAGGGATGACACAGCTTTACGACGCACTCAACACAATAACAGCGGCGCGCGTCATTATTTAGCTCCGCCCACACAATACACCACCACCCGCTCTGCTTTTTTCGGAAAGACTCGGAACAGCGAATCTTTCTTATATAATTATAAAAATAAATAAAGACTTTTCGGAGATATGCAGGATGCAATGCTACTCTATAGGTACTCAAGATTGACATGACACTGACTGAAACTGAGTGTTTCACCCAGTACATGTCCGTGGCCCGTCTGAAGTTTTCTAGAGAGCATTGGGATGATGTCATATGGTCAGATGAAACCAAAATAGAACATTTTGGTAAAAACTCAACTTGACATGTTTAGAAGAGAAAGAAGGTTGAGTTTTAACCATACCTACTGTGAAGCATGGGGATGGAAACATCATGCTTTGTTTTTCTGCAAAGGGACCATTAAGACTGATCCGTGTAAAGGAAAGAACGAATGGGGCCATATATCTCGAGATTTTGAGTAAAAACCTCCTTCTATCAACAAAGGCATTGAAGATGAAACGTGGCTAGATCTTTCAACATGGCAATGATCCCAAACACACCGCCTGGGCAATGAAGGAGTGGCTTGGAGGTCCTGGAGTAGCCTAGCCAGTCTCCAGATCTCGGCCCCATAGAAAATCTTTGTAGGGAGTTGAAAATATGTGGTGCCCAGGGACAGCCCCAAAACATTACTGCTCTACATGGAGGAATGAGCCAAACAACCAACAACAGTGTGAACCTTGTGGCAACTTACAGAAAACATTTGACCTCTGTCATTGCCAACATATATAAAGTATAAAACAAAATATTTAGAGTATCTAACAAAGCATTTAGATTAACTTTTGTGAATGACCAAATACGTATTTTCCAACATCATTTGCAAATCAAGTCTTCAAAAATCAGACAATGTTATTTTCTGGATTTTTTTCTCATTATTCACTCATAGACTGAAGTGTTGAAGCATAGTTGAAGTGGCCTCTCATCTTTTTAAGTGGGAGAACTGGCACAATTAGTGGCTGACTAAATACTTTTTTGTCCCACTGTATAGTGTATGTATATATGTGTATTCCACAAGTATATTATATATAATAAATATATTATTTTTATTTTTTCTGTTGACTATCTGTATGTGAATATGTGGGTGTTTATGTCATAAGTTTGTGTTATAACATGTTGTCTGTTTGTTTTGTAATCTAAAAAGCAATAAAAGATAATATAATATAAAACTGCTTTGGGTGTTTTTATGCTTCACATGCTCTACATACAGATGTTCAGCTTCAAAATGCTTTGGAACTACTCTCTGGTAAAGTGATAGAATGATCCTTAAGAGAGAGTTCAACAGAAACACAGCTTCAACAAACCAAGAGGTCAAAAGATGACGCAAGTAATGATCTGTGATTCAGACACAAAGCCATCACATGCGCAGCTGATTAGAGCATCTCAAGTTGTGTAGTAAGCCTCTTTTACAGCACTTGTGAAACACTTGAACTTTGAAAGTCAAAAAGCACTTTAGAGTACATGATATCAGAAAGGCCTACACTCAATGGCTTAAACACAGGAGAATCATCTTATGTTTACTTATTCTTGTCTTGTTAGGCATGCAACGCACTACAGACACTTCCATCCATTTCACTCCTACTGCATTACAAGGTTTGTAAATCTTGATTCGAGAGGAATTGGACACTAAATATAGAACATGATTTAATTTACCTTGGTAAGTGGTATCGTCGCAATCTCTCCTGCCTTTTCTGACCTGCAAAGAAAAATGTTTCAAATTAACAGTGGCATAGAAAAAATGAAATATTCTGATAAGATATAATCAGAAACACTATTATAAGTGTAGTATAGGTGTAGTAATGTGTATGTGTAACTACTTAGTCTTTGACTTTACAAGACTGAAATTTTGTCCTTTTATTACTTCAGTCACATTGAAAAACATTCTGGTTAAGCGGCCAAAAGCCTAAAGGCAAAAAGGCCAAAAGGTTGTTGCATGTGGAGCATGGAGTGAATTAGTTACAAGTCTCCGTTAAAACTTTTCTAGGTTTGGTCCACAGGGTAAAATGTACCTCCGATCTTTCAAACAGTCACCCCTCTGGGAATGTGTGAGCTGATTCTCCATTCCATTTTCATTCACTGTTGTGTCTTATAAAGTCCTTGCTTTTGGCTCAGTCCCTGTCTTTGAAATTCAAATAATTTTTTTGTCTTTTTTCTTTGTGGCTTTGTAACTAGAGGGCTGTATTTCAGAGATATTAATCTGCTTTTGGGGAGAGGAAGCCTGCAGTAACACTTGATGTCTGGCCAGTTTCAAATCACCGGGGGAGGTTACGCCGGAAAAAAATAAATAAAATAAAAATCCACGGAAGAGATTTGACCACATACATGGTAAAGACAGCAGAACTATACTTAAATACATTGTTTTGTTCCTCGTTGGCCAGAAAATTGTCTGGCAAGTGCTTTGCTCCAGGCCAGCAATGACGGACAGCACTGACTTACTGCTTTCGCTTCATCTCAGGCACGTTTCACTTCAACTAAAGGGGCGATACATGTCAAATAATACAAAGGAAATTCACTGATCTGTGCTCCATACGGCACACATAAGAAGTCTGTAATATTAAAAACAGAAATAAAATAAAATAAATTAAAATGACCACAAAAAAAAAAAAAAAAAAATGATATATTATATAAAACTTGACACCTTTATAACCTGCCTGAATTTAACAAGAAAAATGTCACTGCATAGCAATAACACTAGATTTTCCTCAAAAATGAACATGATTAAACGTGACTAAATATACACTACCAGTCAAAAGTTTGAGAACGGTAAGATTTTTTTGTTTTTAAAGGAAGTCTCTTCTGCTCACCAATGCTGCATTTGTTATTAAAAAAGCTATAATATTGTGAAATATTATTAAAATGTAAAATAAGTTTTCTATTTAAATATATTTTAAAATGTAATTTATTCCTGTGACGGAAAGCTGATTTTTAAGCATCATTACTCCAGTCTTCAGCGCCACAAGAAACTCAAGAAACAAGAAACTAAATTATTAATGGTGAAAACATATACATATATATATACATTTTTTAAGGATTCTTCAATGAATAGAAAGTTCAAAAGAACAGTATTTATTTGAAATAAAAAGCTTTAGTAACACTGTACTATTTGAAAAGTTTTGGGCTGGTAAGAATAATTTTTTGGGGGGGAAAGAACTTAGTACAATTATTAAGCAAGGATGCATTAAATCGATCAAGTGACAGTATATTTATAGTGTTGCAAAACCATTATATTTCAGAAATGCTGGTCTTTTGAACTTTCTATTCATTAAATAAATTATTTTATATATTAAAATAGAAAAATTTTCAAAAACACTAAAATAGTAATGTTTCCAAACTTTGACTGGTGTATATTATTACATTACTAAATGTCTATTAAGAAAACTTGAAAATTGTGAAAATGTAACAATTGTTGAGTGAAAAAAAATAAAATTGTTAAAAAAATAAAAATAATAATATAATAAAAATGACCAAATTTCCAATGTGATCTCATGAGCATTCGTACATAAACTTACATTTCCGCGGACGTGTGTATGAATCCTTATTTATGAATATTAAAATCATGGCATTAAAATCTTAATTCTATCATATTTAGCTGTCATATCAATGACATTATGTTTTCAGCTGCTTTTATTAAATGTTGTTTAGTAAATGTTACTTATCTACTTTATATGAAATTCTAACATTTCGCTCAGTTCTCTGTGACTTTTGTTGCAAAGAAGAATTGCATAAACGTTAATCAAAACTACACTCTAAAACATTCAAATTAATAGCTCTTCTGTAATCGTTAAACCATTATTTATCATTTAATTATACATTTTTTTTGCCATGGGAAATTTGCCATTTTGTCAGTATCGTCTTATGCTGTGACTGACAATAGAACCATTAAATACACCAAACATACATAACATACAAGTGCTTCTCAAAAAATTAGTATATTGTGATAAAGTTCATTCTTTTCCATAATATAATGATAAAAATTAAACTTTCATATATTTTAGATTCATTGCACAGCAACTGAAATATTTCAGGTCTTTTACTGTTTTAATACTGATGATTTTGGCATACAGCTCATGAAAACCAAAAATTCCTATCTCAAAAAATTAGCATATTTCATCCGACCAATAAAAGAAAAGTGTTTTTTAATATAAAAAAAGTCAACCTTCAAATAATTATGTTCAGTTATGCACTCAATACTTGGTCAGGAATCCTTTTGCAGAAATGACTGCTTCAATGCGGCGTGGCATGGAGGCGATCAGCCTGTGGCACTGCTGAGGTGTTATGGAGGACCAGGATGCTTCGATAGCGGCCTTAAGCTCATCCAGAGTGTTGGGTCTTGCGTCTCTCAACTTTCTCTTCACAATATCCCACAGATTCTCTATGGGGTTCAGGTCAGAAGAGTTGGCAGGCCAATTGAGCACAGTAATACCATGGTCAGTAAACCATTTACCAGTGGTTTGTGCACTGTGAGCAGGTGCCAGGTCGTGCTGAAAAATGAAATCATCTCCATAAAACTTTTCAGCAGATGGAAGCATGAAGAGCTCCAAAATCTCCTGATAGCTAGCTGCATTGACCCTGCCCTTGATAAAACACAGTGGACCAACACCAGCAGCTGACATGGCACCCCAGACCATCACTGACTGTGGGTACTTGACACTGGACTTCAGGCATTTTGGCATTTCCTTCTCCCCAGACTTCCTCCAGACTCTGGCACCTTGATTTACGAATGACATGCAAAATTTGCTTTCATCCGAAAAAAATACTTTGGACCACTGAGCAACAGTCCAGTGCTGCTTCTCTGTAGCCCAAAAGTGGCTGGACCTGGGGAATGTGGCACCTGTAGCCCATTTCCTGCACACGCCTGTGCACGGTGGCTCTGGATGTTTCTACTCCAGATTCAGTCCACTGCTTCTGCAGGTCCCCCAAGGTCTGGAATCGGTCCTTCTCCACAATCTTCCTCGGGGTCTGGTCACCTCTTCTCGTTGTGCAGCGTTTTTTGCCACACTTTTTCCTTCCCACAGACTTCCCACTGAGGTGCCTTGATACAGCACTCTGGGAACAGCCTATTCGTTCAAAAATTTCTTTCTGTGCTTTACCTTCTCGCTCGAGGGTGTCAATGATGGCCTTCTGGACAGCAGTCAGGTCGGCAGTCTTACCCATGATTGCGGTTTTGAGTAATGAACCAGGCTGGGAGTTTTTAAAAGCCTCAGGAATCTTTTGCAGGTGTTTAGAGTTAATTAGTTGATTCAGATGATTAGGTTAATAGCTCGTTTAGAGAACCTTTTCATGATATGCTAATTTTCTGAGATTTTTCAGATTTTTGGTTTTCATGAGCTGTAAGCCAAAATCATCAGTATTAAAACAATAAAAGACCTGAAATATTTCAGTTGGTGTGCAATGAATCTAAAATATATGAAAGTTAAATTTTTATCATTACATTATGGAAAATAATGAACTTTTATCACATATGCACATTTTTTGAGAAGGACCTGTATATTCACAAGCGAAGACCAGACCCAAATTCAAGACTTTATTTAATGATCATCATCTACATTCTTAGCAGCGACCATAAAACATAAATTTTTTGCAATCGTTATAAATTTTAAAAAAAATGTGGCCTTGAGCAGCTTTATGACACGTTTTACCCCAGTGATATCAAATGCTCATTAGCTCTAGCCTGCTTCTTCACAGATTGCGGCATGCCGTGTTTTGGTGTGTTTGAATCAAAAATGCGCACCTTCATGGAGTGGATCAGGACACGATTTTTTGAGAAATTAATAACTTAAATTCTGCTCTGTAGCTCACACAAAACTATTATTTACCACCAGAGAAAACTGCAACTGCAACATATTGTCATTTGAACTACTTTTGGTACTGACATTTTTGGAATAAATTAATTATGATAACACTTGCCTTGTTTAGGTTTGGGGTAGGGTTAAGGGTTAACTTTTTTTTTTGCTGTAAATGTGTAATAATGTCATCTTGAAAGAATGAGGGCGGGCTGTCTAATATATCCTTTATATGTGTATTTTATTAATACCCTTTTAATCACCCGATACATTCTAAAGTTCCTCGACTACATAAACTGGCACACAAGTATATAACAGCCAAGGGAAGGACAGCAGATCAATACAAACAATGGCATTATCAAATTCAATCCAAATAATAAAGAATTATAGAAAATACCTCTGGTCCAGTTGTAAAAAAGTCTTAACGACTGTAGACAAATCAATCGCATGGCTGACAACATAATTGCCAGCATGAAAGAAATATCGAGTAGTGCTTTAATTGAATTGAAAAAGCAAAGCTCTGAGTCAGTGCTTGGAATCCATCAGCTGTATATAATCAATGAACCCAGGTTATCAAACGCAAGGCCTTTTAAAAGGCAACATCTGAGGCTGGCTGACCCTCGAGCTGAGGGGGCAAAGCCTCTGCCTGCTTAAGTATATTCTGGCTTCAATAATGGACAATGCCAGATGAGAGCCAGTCAGACCTTTAAAATATTTAACCCTGGCTTTTGTAAAGAGAGACACATAATGCAGTGGAGATGACATTCTCTGTTACTGTGGTGCAAATGAATTTCTCTTGGCTTTAATTATTTCTTTCTTCCCACTCCCCCGGAGTCCTCCTCTCTGCAGCCAAAAGATCACATGAATCGTTTCGTTCCGGACCTCCATTTTTCAAAAAATTCAACACTTTTGCCAGGAGACAGAATGCCCCACATTTCCCAACGAAATCCCTTGCGTCCTCACACCCAGGTGTGGACCGCATTGTCCCCAGGTCTTTGTGACATTTCTGTGGTGCAGGCAAAAACCTAGAGAACTGTGTGCACATTTGAATAAGGCAAAGGAGTCAAACGCACAGACCGTTCTGCTGTTAGGGGACTATATGAAACGGCTAATTGAATCAAATGGGCAAATGAAAGCCTAAACTGAATGTGAAGCATATCATGAGATGAAATCTAGCACTACAGCTTTTGGAGAGCCTCTAGAGAATCTCACTACACATGACAGCCCTAAGGGGAGGCTTTTTACTCATTAGTGAGTTGCAGGTTCGGTGCTGAGAGTGAGAATGACAGCAAGACAGAGAGCAAAAGAAAGGGGATATGGCCACAAAGACAGATGATAAATAAGGTACTTATTCCGGGATAAACTCATAAACAAGCACTTGAAACCCGTAAACAACTAGCTACATATTGATTTATGTGTAATTGCAAGTTAGATGACATGCATCCACAGATGTATCTTATACTACGTGCTTAATGTAAGCAATAAGCAATAACAACGTACTTACATGCAAGCAATACTTTACAACATTGATCCCATTTGCTGTGAAGTTCAGCCGATTTTATTTTCAAGGCACCTGATAATAAAGCTCAAGCAGACCAGGCTCATGCAGTACATGTTTTAAACTCTAGGGGCCACTGTTGTTCTGCGGATCTCTCACTCAGAGTCCCATCATTCCCACTCATAACTACCGCAGACACCTGTCGTCATTAAGAAAACATTCACATATTCAAAAGGCAGGGGTGTGCAGACAGCTAAATTAAATAACTGTCAAAATACTGACATGAAAATCTGTTTCACTGCGAACATAGGAAATATTTTGTGAAAAAAAAAATCAAGTGGTGGGCGTGTTAAAGAGCAAGCCTTCAATTTTCCCCTTGATGTTGTGTTTTCTAAATTACGCCTGATACATCACCTTTAGATTCTGTTTGAATAGTTCAAATGGTGTTAGTCTTCACCAATTATTCTTTTGAGAGCACCAACAATGGCTTTAAATTAAATTACAGAGTAGGAGGACCTTAAGTAAAATTGCAGTCTAGTAAAGCTTTACTAGACAAAAAAACCCTACAGATGAGTGAACGGAGTTATGCGGCTCAATGAATACCCTTTCAGAGTTGCGTCTGAGTAACACGTATGCCCAAAACGCACTTTCATTCTATTCCAGAAATCCATTTCCCTAACTCCATCTTTCCGCTAGTTTAGAGCTGGCCGGATTACCTCAACAAACCCGGCTGATATAAACACCGGATGGGAGGGGATGCGGAAAGCAGAACTCTGCAATCTCCAGGTGGCACAATCCATCCGCAGAGGGCTCGAGATGGAGGGAGGGGTCTAAAACGAGATCATTTCTGAGGGAGAAGCTTATTTACAGGGTCCTCACCTGCTTAAGTGCTGCTTAGTCAATCATACGATGCTCAGCGCATCACTCTAGGTGTGTGCTGGGGTGAAAATGTGAAGATGGCTGCACGAGCAAGCATCTGGGAGCAAAGAAATCGTCTTTGCACTGACTGACGTGTCTAATCATGCTACTCTATCCACCGTCACACAAACAACTCTGAATCATTAGGGCCAGAAATCTATCTGGTTGTATTACACGACACCCATCTGAACGGAGCTCATTTAAATATTAATACAAGCCTCATACATAAACAAGTACTGTAATGTATGAATCACCAAAAAAAGACTCCTGCCGAGTATGATCTCCATTTCCCCCGTCACAGATGAAGCCAAGAAGACTACGATTAAAAGAGCATGAGCGATGTTCACATTCAGTCTGACTTGCATTGTCATTCATTGTGGGCCTTGTTTTATTGAGTTGTAATTCTTCGTGACTGAAACCGAAAGCACTCTAATTCGTTATCTGCCATCTTGGATTATAGGGAGAAGATGTGCTTTTAAACACAGATGTATAACAGCAGAATTCAACATCTCACTGAGCTAAAGTGACACAGCCAACCTTGGATGTTTGAGAAGATTTTCTTGAATTGTTCTCTCAAACAGAGAAGCTAGAACTGGCATTTGTTGGAAAAAAGACTTTGGCCAATGAAAAACAGCACCTGGTACACTAACTAAGACATTCATGACAGCAACCTGCGAGTATCACATCTCCTGAGACATTGTAAAATAACCCCAAAGCATGTGCATACAATGTTTGTATGTTCATGTGCATGCATGCACTCACTCCTCGAGGGAGATGTTGGAGTAGATGAATGTGTGTACTGGATGAGTCGCCTCTGTTTGTCCTGCACTCCTATTTAAGAGTTTCTCCTCCAGCAGTGACTCCACGGCCATCTGGGGAACAATCTCTAAAACTGCCCAACACCTGCAAGTGAGGGAGAGAGCGAAACAGAAAGTAGAAGTGATACATATAGCACATAGTATAAATATATAAATGCAACATACACACACAGATATTTATATATACACACACACACATCTATTGGGCCTGGATTTATTTTCCAAGAGGACATTGATTCCAGAGGACAATCTGCTGGAACATTGAAAATGATGGACTGGCCCCCTAAAAGTACGGACCTCAACCCTATCGAACACATTTGGGGCAAGTTGGAAAATAAACTGGACAGATGTATTGCATTCAAAGGAAAGCCTATGGCTTCAGTTGCAGAAAGCATGGGATAACATTAGTGTTGAAGTTTTCAGAAGAAATATAGTGACAATATGGCAGAGAAATGTGCTGCTGTAATAGCTGCAAATGGTCGACAAACCCAGGGGGGGTCTGACCCCCTAAACAAGGCTTGACTCCTCCTAGAGGACATCAAAATAAGTTATTGGATCTTTTCAGCCACACAGTATCATTATTTCAGGGTTACAAATATTTAAATGATCACAGAAGAGCTAAGATAAACGTTTATAGTTCAGATTTGAACACTGATGAGGTCTACAGTAGTGATTAAAATAGGAGTGAATCACCTTTTGAAAGTCATTTGACACTTCAAATACATATGTATCAATAACATTGTTAAGCCACTAAGTGGTGACACATGTCTGTTAAAAAAAATGTCATTGAATCATTGATTCATTCAAAAGATTCTTTCAGAAACAATTCATCCAGTAATATAAAAATTGAAGTATTTATGAATCATTCATTTAAAATGTGCTATATAAAATAGTTTAATTTCATTATTAAATTGTTTAAACATTTGTAAATAGGCTACATCAATCAATCATTCTTCAGAAGCTCTAGTAAAATTCATGCTACTTTGTTCAAAATCATGGCAGAATCAGTTTGAAATAAAAAAGAATCATGATTCGCAATTCATCCAGAATCATAATTATATATATATATATATACACACACACAACAAAATATGAATTACCACATGCTTAATACATTATATTTATTTATAAAATAAAACATTCAATCACTATAAAATTCATATACTAAGTAACAACAACAACAAAATACTCTTACTGTATGTTCTTCAATTACTGAATTATTTGGAAATCAATAAAATAAAAAAAAATTCAACAAGGATGCAATCAATTTATCAAAAGAGTAAAGACATTTATGATATTACAAAATTATCCATTTCAAATAGTACTGATGTTCTTTTGAACTTTATAACATACCAGTAATCACGGTTTCCACAAAAGTTTAAAGCGGTATAACTGTTTTCAACATTGGTAATAACAATACATGATTTTGAGCATCAGATCAGCATATTAGAATAATTTATGAATGATCAGTTGATGCACGTGATGCTGAGTAATGATGCTGAAAATTCAGCTTTGCCATCACATTAATAGATTACATTAAACAATGGTTTTAATTGTAATATATCACAACTTACTTTTTTGATCAAACAAACACAGCCTTGAGTATGAGACTTATTTCTGTAGATATACCCATTTATTTCCCATGTTTGCATGTCACAAATGCATATTGCATGCTACGGAAGAAAACCAATTCCTTACATCATAGAGGACGGCGTCTCTACAACCAGTCACGCTCATTTAAACAGCAGCTAGAACACCATTCCCTCAAAAGCTTTGATAATTAATGTTGAGGTACTCAACACACTCTTCAGAAAAATCTCTGTGCTTATACAGCATGTGCACCCAACAAGTAAATGAAGGTTTGGAAGGAGAAGGTTTATTAAATCACGAAGCAGTTGTACGCATGTGTAATCGGTTGCTTGCGCAGGATCGCTCCTGTGACAACTGCCGCATCTCTCCACCCTACCTGTATTACATTTTTAAGCATTCTTGAGCCCTCAGTCATGCACCACAATACAATTCTGTCCATCCTCTTTCGGCATAAAGATTACATTAACATGTGTATACTAACATTTTGACACTTCACATATGTACTAAGTCCTACTGCACCCTCTCCTCTTACTATCTTTGAATCTCATGAATACTATTGCAGTTACGTTCCATCATGTGACTTCTTGCTATTTAGCACATTTCATATGCTGGCCACGTTTGCGGCAGGGGGACCCGGTTTAAATGTGTAATGACTTCGGATTTTGTCGTTATCAATTTTAGAGGACGGACGAGTATTTCTGAACTCCTGTAACTGTCATAATCAAAAGTGTGCCGGACAAAGAGGAAGTCATTATCCCAGGATATGACTGCTTGTGTTTTCAAGCAGACACCCCTGTACCTGGGTGTTCCACGCAAAGCCGATTATGTGCAGGTCTGTGTCTCTCTCACACCGTGAACCTTGCGGTGATATTTCAGCGAGAAAATGGGTCAATGCCAAGCATCAGCAGGCTGCTGTTGCATATTAATGATGAAGCTTGGCTGTGACAGATGAGATTGGCCCACAAGGGTCCTCTCTCTCTCACTTTCTCGCACACACAAGCACGCTCATTCTCTTTGACTGCTCTGTTCCAAAACCTAGCGAGCTGCCTCACTATCTACTTTCTAGTCAGCATCAGTTTTATAAGGCAGCCTACTAACTAACATGGAACACATATTGTACGTGACTGTTTCGGAACGCTCTACATGTGTGCCACACAAATAACCCTTCTCACACAAAGCACACAGGAGACTCGACTCACAACTGATTTGTTTGATGAGAGTTTCTTTAAGGCAAATCACCTGGCTCTGTTAGTGCCACACACAAGGCACGTTTCTTTATATAGCACATTTCATACACAATGGTAATTCAAAGAACTTTACATAGAAAAGGAATCAAAAAATGTTAAATAAAATTATTACAACAGATGCATAAATAAAAATCATGCATAAGAAATAAAAGTAATTGTACTTAACTAAAAGCTAAAATATAATTGGCCATGCAAAAACATGGTATCTACTTAAACAACAACAAAAAAAGAACAAAACTGTTATTTCCAAGAACACATGTCAAATCACAAATAAAATCTGGCAACATCATAAATGTCCAGCTAATGGAGTCTTGTAAACAGTAAATATGTATCTGGTTTTATAATAGCTTGTTGCTAGATAGCATATCTCTAAGATTTTTCATACATTCTAAATCATAAACATTTTAAAGACATTTTCTAAACGTCTATTTAACATCTGACAGGATGACAGAAAAAAACTACAAAACAACAACATTGTAAATGTTGAGACATACACAGTATGTGTAATATACACTAATAACATAAATAATTTATTTTTTAATTTTATTAGAAAAGGTTTACACCTTTACACACTACCAGGTCAGTAAGATTTATTCTTATTGAAAGAAAAATCAATACTTTTATTCAGCAAGGACATATTAAATTGATCAAAAGTGAGACAGATATTTTACATTGATTGAAATATAGATCTCAAATAAATGCTGTTTTCAATGTTGTCTCAAATAAATGTTGTTTTTGAACTTTCTATTAAAAAGAGAATCCTAAAAAAAAAACTAACTATAAAAGTTTCCAAATATTTATTTATTAATGGAAAATATTGTGAGATAGATATTTTACTTAAAAGATTAGTTCACTTTAAAAAAATTAAAATTATCTGACAATTTACTCACTCCCATCTCATCCAAGATGTTTGTCTCTGTCTTTCTTTAGTCGAAAAGAATTTAAGTTTGAGGAAAACATTCCAGGATTTTCTCCACACAATGTACTTTTATTGCAACCAACAGGTTGAAGGTCCAAATCAATGCAGTTTCAAAGGGCTTCAGAGGCTCTGCACGATCACAGTCAAGGAACACGGCAAAATCATCTTTACATCTCTACAAATCTCAACATTTATATATATTTTTTTAACCTAAATTGGTCATCTTGCGCTGCTCTGCGACGTGCCGGTTTGCACAATCATGTCGGAAAGATCACACTAGACATAGGTGGAAATACCGCCCCAAGAGAACATGCGAGAACTAATACAAACACCCTTTACAAAAAATAAACTCGACTCCAACTTCAAAATCATCCGACTTAGATTTACGTCCGATTTAGGTTAAAAAGTATATATATTTGATGGTTTTGCTTGATTTGACCCTATTCCTCATCTGGGATCAAGCCTTTTGAAACTGTTGATTGATTTGGTCCTTTAACATTCTGGTTGCCATTGAAATCCATTTTATGGAGAAAAATCCTGAATAGATGTTTTCCAACAAAAAAAAAGAAGAAGTTTTTATTATTCACTGAAGAAAGAAACACATTGACATATTGGATGGCATGGGGGTGAGTAAATTATTAGGACATTTTCATTTTGAAGTGGAGTAATCCTTTAATTGTTTTGATCAAAGAACTGTAGCCTTGGTAAATATACAGTAAAAGACTTCATTCAAAAACATAATATAATAATGACCCTAAACTTCTGAACGACAGAGTATGTAAAAAAAAAAAAAAAAAAAAAAAAAAAAATTCGAACTTTTTCTTTTCCGCCATTATGGACATTTTTTTCCACTTAAATCACATACTTTGTTGCAAATAATTCTGGGTTTATCGTTTAAGTACAGATTTGATGCTGCCTTAGAATTTGGCCAAAAGAAGATATCTCAGGAGGCTGCATAAAATGCGGTCTACATTGGCAGCTCACTAGGATTTGGAAAAGAGCATATATATATATAAAATCCCTTTAATCTGAGGTTGCATTCTTGCAGTCCTTTTTCTGTTCCATATCCATTTTTCCCTTTATATATCTCAAACTGGCATTCGCTTTCTATCATCCGGTTCAGTTTCTGTCTCATTCTCCATTTTAGTTTCCTTCAACACCACACCTGCACTTTCTTTCTCTCTCTCTGTCCCGCTCTCCTAGGGTCTCAAGAGAATAAACATAAGATCGACTCTGCTGTCTGAATGCACAGAGAGGCTTTTGGAGTCACTTCAGAGGAGACCTTGCTATGACTGAGGAGAATGATGGCGCACAGTATAAAGCCGTCGTGGCTGCTACGCTTTCAATCGTGCCGGCTTTACAGGACTATCAGCCGCTGTGCAGAGATCAAGGATGGGGTCAGGCCATGAATCGATATCACCACACTGTCTGAAATAAACTACACCTTGTGTGTTTCAGTCAAGACCTGTGATGAGTAAAAAACTGGTTGCTGGAGTTTTAAATGTTAAAATGTAGTATTAAACATAACACATTTTCCATTTTGTTAAGCCTTCCTGTTTCTATGAAGTTAATTGTCTTTTTAAGCAGGTTGTAGACTGATTTATCTGGTAGAAATCAACAAAAATAATATTTAATACACAAATACAAAAGGTTTTGTATGTATTCTGTTTTAGTTGTATCTTGTTGTATTCTATTTTAGAATACAACACATTACAGCAACAAATTCCTTTTTGTTAAACTACTTTACAGATGCACTGTATGCCTTTTAACTGTTAAGCACTCACAGCACTTCACTTCTTCCATAGTGTGGAAACCAATTAAACATCTCCGAAGAGATCTGAAAATGGCTGTGAAGAGCCGTAAATACTTTCCGAATGCACTGTAGACCACTATATCTACAGTAGAGTGGTTCCTCTAAAAAGTGTAAATACACTATCAAAACATTGCTCTTTGTTTGAACCTTACATAACACCACTCACTCAACCAATGACCAACAGTTTGGAGCACGTCATTATTTTTGAGAGTTCATTTGGTGATGCAAGCAGTTTCCCCTGGCGTGGAGCTGGCCTTAGGAGGATTTAAAGTTATGTGAGCAACAGTAAACCTGTAACATGTCTATAGCCAACATTAAGAATGAACGACCTTTTCTACAGCGTGTCGTGTGTAGGCTGGGATTGGAAAGAGAGAAAGCAAGAGTCTATTTGTCCCTCAGCAGGAAATAATCTTGAATTCTAGTTTATCAACAACATTTTGCTTAAGTGTCTAGGTTATATAGCCTATTACGGATGTACCAGGGACATTATCCCAGTTATTAATAAACTTGTGACAACATCCGTGTTAC
This sequence comes from Pseudorasbora parva, assembly GCF_024679245.1. NCBI lineage: Eukaryota > Metazoa > Chordata > Actinopteri > Cypriniformes > Gobionidae > Pseudorasbora > Pseudorasbora parva. Next base: position 19,451,734 of record NC_090193.1, on the reverse strand, counting down.
CAATTATACCGCATATTCTACAAGAAAATATATGTGAATGATGCTCAGGATCTGTAGCACTTATTTTGATCGTTAACTTTAGATCTTTCCTTTTTTGGAACAAAACAAATGTATAATGTTGATTCAATATTGCTCTTAATGAAAAAACAAAAACAAAAAACAAAAACTAACTAACCACAACAACAATAAAATAGTACAATGACAAACTTGATTATATTAAACAGAACTTTTATTAACAAAACAAATAAGACATGATATGGTATACCTATTGTAATGAATAAATGAAAAGTCTCTTTTTTGCTTTTTTTCTCAGAACAAATTGCTTTGTTCTGCTAAAAAAGGAAGATATTTTGGAGAAAGTTTGTAACCAGGCTGCTTTAGGGCACCATTGACTTCCATAGCAGGAACTATGGAAGAACTTCCATATTTTGAACATTCTTCAAAATATCTCCCTTTGTGTTCAACAAAACAAAGATATTTATACAGGTTTGGAACTATCCCTTTGAACGCAGATAAATCAAGTCATTTAATGCTCAACTGGATTTAGATGGTAAATATTTGTACGTCATTGGCATTACCTGGTTAATTAACTATTTTGACAAATTGGTGGCTAATTGACCTATTGGTAAACTATAATACCCATCAAAATCGGAGACCCTCTTTAATAGTAAAATGTAGAAAATGCAGAAAATGTAGACCTTAAACATATTTAGACTCACAGGAATATCAAAAATGTTAACAAAAACAAACTAAAAGAAAAGAAGAATATGAGGAGAAGCCTCATTACGATCGCGGATAACATCATCCAGGATCAACACTGTTCATGTACAACAGGGTTAGGTTAAATTCATTTACATTTAACCACCTTGATATAGAGAGACGCACTGAAATGTAGACATTCATTTATGCGTTTTTTATTTAACTTAGCTATGACGTGAGCACAGTTAGTTATTTCGGTTTGTACCCATCATCACTAACTTTAATCGTAACTTATTGAGAGTATAACAACCAGAAAATCCTCTCAGGATACCTGTAATCAGTGTAACAATACCCCAGGAACATCGTTTTACCATTTTTGTAGCATAAACACCATTAAACCGATGAGAGCTTTAATGTTCCTCTATGGCGCTGAAACCTAAAGATGTCCGAGTTCCAGCGCAACTGATACTCAACTGTCATTGGCTCATTTGCGTTCGAGGGGAGGGGCTTACCGATAGGTCAATTCATATGAATTTGTGTGATCACAGTTGTACTTGAAGTAGTGCCCATACAAAGGAATTCCACCCATTTTGACATAATACATAGCCATACTCGAAAAAATCTTCCCGAAATTTGTTAGAATCCAGAAGCAGTGTATTTGGCACAGAAATACTCCATTACGTCCAACAATTTTCTTGAAATATTGGCCATGTTTATCATGAGAATCCAACTCTTCAACAGTGTACATAAGTCAGAATGTAGAGGAAATTATAAAGTGTATCAGCTCTTCTAAAGCAAAGCAAAACAATCTTGAGATCTTTCAGGAACTGTAACAAGCAGGCTTGTGGTAACTGATATCTGAAAAACTCAGAGTATCTCAACTGGCCCTCAGAGAAAGACAGGGTGAGTGAGTTACCTGATGGTGAAATAGTCTGTCAATCATGTAGTCTAGATAGCTAACACAGCCACTCAGGGTTAATGACACACCATGAGTTTTGGATGATGTAAAAAGTCCCTACACGCCACACGACCAGAAATGATTACAAGCTGTGGTTTGCTCTAACGAGCGTTAATAATGACAGCGGCGCCATTCATCCCCCTCGCGCTTCCATCAGGTCTATGCTGGCGTTTACGCAGCAATGCATTCATATCAATTGCGATGTCGCTTTTCAAACGTCGTCCGATTTATGGTGCTGCTCAGACGTGATGCGTCACAGCTTGATGGTTTTGTGCTTGTTTTGAAGACTCAATCATTTGACAAACAGGCTGTGTGACGTTCTTAATGCTCTGTCTTGAAGGAGTCGAAATGGGGGATGGGGTGGAGGTTCTCATTTTGGTGACAAATCTAGCATGGCGGGATCCACCAGCAATCACTCATCAGTCATAGTCATTATGGCCCAAGCTGCACTGGCTGCAGGGTTCATTAATGCTGTGCCCGCAGGCCAGCTCAACTCCGACCGTTCAGTCACTGATGACTCAATTATGATAGGACAGCAGCCACCCAAAGCAAACTAAATCAGAAGCAGGAGACATTAGCAGCGCCGTTCCTCAGAGATGACAAAAGAGTGACTTGTTAAATGTCAGAACGGCGATATGTAATGCACAGCCTGACAAGAGAGGTGCTGTGGTGGTGATGCATACATTTGATGGTCCCTATCGCAGAGGATGACATCAGCAATTGACTGAAACAACTGCATCAGAGCAGATACCCGCTTTGAGGTTTAGATGTGGATTCAAGCAGCCATTAATTCAGGTGAAAGTCAGTGATTCTGTACTGTATATATTACAAATGTATATAAAATCGGATACAATAATGTATTATATATACAGACCATATTGTATATATCAAATTACAGTCCTCAAACAAGACTCAAATAAGTCTGTCGTCTTCAAAATAAATATTAGACATTTACTTTTTTTAAAACATTGGTATGGGCTCAAATTCACGGCAATTGAATTGCAGTCAAGAAAAAAATAAGCGTAAATCAAAATTTTAAAAACATGAGAAAATATAACGCACAAAACTGAAAAATCAATGCAAAGTTACCCAAAATCACAAACAATGCAGTCACAGAAATACAAATAATAAGCGTGAGTCAAACATTTAAACAAGTTTAAAATGATATTGCTCAAAACTGAATTATGAATTCAAAATGATCTGAATCGCACACAAAATCATGTTTTCTGCTAGCCTGACGTGGTCATACTCAATTCTAGTCAGAATATGAGTCTGAAACTGCTCCATTGGGCTGTGATTATGGGGCGTGTTTAAACTGAACCAGGAAAGACATCAATTGGAAAGACCTACAGCCAATCAGAGCAACGAAGCGACGCATTGTCAAATGTCAACAGACAGAGTTCAACTGCACTGCGTTGCCAAGTCCCCGCGGGTTGTTTTCTGTGTCCGCGGGTTGAAGCGACTATTATGTGATATATACATGGGTGTCGGAACCATTGTGCGTGGGTGGGACAAGACCCACCCACTTTTTAAGACCAATGATATTGGACCCACTCACTTTTATCGTCTCTAATTCAGCACGTCTGTTTACTTTGACTACCCCCTTGACTACCCCTTAACCGAGAAACTTATTAAGAAACTTATTATTAAACACATGTTAAACACTTTATTTCCCCTTTTCTAATATTAACTCTTTTTTTATTGAAAATAAATACCTTTCCAATCCGATATATGATGGGGAAAGGGAGTAGAGCGAGTGTGGCAAAAGGCGGATACGAACCTATGCTCGATTTGCGTCAAAACTTGATGCCATGCGTCTTACCCCTACTCTATAGCAACGGTAAATAATACAGTGATTTCTGTAATTTTGTCTGGCCCAATCAATCGTTTAGTAAACGGCACTTTTTCTGTCTGGACACAGAGAATAAAAAACATGCAACTTGTTCATTATCATTATCTGTGAAACTGTTGATTTCTATGGGAGTTAAATGAATATAGCCTTTTTATTAGACTATTGGTATTGACTGGTTTTAGGTCTTTTTTGGTATAGGAAAGGGATATGGCCTCAAACCCACCATAATGCAGGAAATCACATCTATGAAATATTTTTTTTTCTGGGGGAGAACCCCCAGACACCCCGCAAAACAATTTCCCCACCTATCATATTTTGCCTTAGCTGCTACTGACCCACCCACTTTTTATTTGCTTATGGTGCCCATGGATCTATAGACCCATGAGTGCAAATTTTAGCAGGCAACCTTGCCAAAATAACACCCATTTTACCCACCAAATACCATTTTTCCCCCGGAGAACCTATTGTTTAGGGCTAGTAGTTGGTGGGTTTTGTTGTAAAAACTTGGCAACCCTGTCCGCACGCGCGCTGAAATCAGGCTGGAATACACTATCTTTGCCGGTGTTGTAAAAAAATAAAATAGTTTAATGATACACAGAGTACTTACCCAACATGATCATTTCTTAGAGAAATTGTGAAGGTGAATGCATATACAAACAAGCTCTCCGTTTAGGATTCAAACAAATATAACCCAAGCCCCTTTGATGATGTGCATGATTACGTTACTGTTGATCATCTGTCCGTCATCGTCTAAAGCCCGCCCTGATGATTTCATTGGTCCGAACAGTTTCTGTTCGGGGATAATTACTCCTCTATGGAGCAAGGCCAGACTGAACTGCCCGACCTAAAAATGTTGTGGGCGTGGCTAAGTTCGGCTGGCTTCCAGGCTAGTTTTCTGCTCTTATTTTAATTTTTTGTATGTTTGTGCTCTTTTCTCCTTTGCTCGTTTCCACATTCTGCGCTTGCGTTTCCAAATGTTGCAGTTCGAGTTTCATGTAAATCAGGGGCGGGTCTTAGCATCACCATTGGTCCACTAGTTCTAGATTGACAGCTAATCCCGTAGCCAATCAATCGAAGAGGGAAGTTGACGTCACAGAGACTTGTGCCGCTCAGTTCAGCCAGACGCTGTTGACTTCAACTACGAGTATAACGCGCTCTCTATCACTGTATCGGCAAGGAAATTCTTAGAAATCTATTCTTTTGTATTATACACATTTTAGGGGGGGTTCTCACAATTAAAGCAGTTAAATGAATGTAATCATGACTGGGTGCTTATGCTGCCTTCACATGCTCTCGGAATTATCATAAATATGAGTTTCCTAAGTAAAAATTGCACATGAACGCCCTCACATTTTGAAACTTGAATGCAATGATCTCGTAATCACAACTTCAGAAGTCAGAATTATAAAATTTCCGATAGCATATGAAGGCAGCATTACTGACGCTTGGCTGGCCGCTCAGTTCAACTATAGAAATGGCATATGCACTGAAATTGCATAGTCATTACTCAGAATTTAAACAAAAATTATATGAATTTTTGTTAATTTTTCCCTGTGACATGCTGATTTAATGACAGAGATTCAGTACTTCCTCCACCACTGGTGTTAGAGAACTCGGCTGGCTGAACTGAGCGGCCAAGCGTCTGTATGCACCCAGTCATGATCATGCTAATTTGACTGCTTTAGATTTCTAAGATTATATTCATAACAATAAAATAATGAATTTCCTTGCCGATACCGTGAAAGAGAGCTCGTATACTCGTAGCTGAATTCAACAGCGTCTGGCTGAACTGAGCGGCACAAGTCTCTGTGACGTCAACTTCCCTCTTCGATTGATTGGCTACAGGATTAGCTGTCAATCTAGAACTAGTGGTCCAATGGTGATGCTAAGACCCGCCCCTGATTTACATCGAACTGCAAAATTTGGAAACGCAAGCGCAGAATGTGGAAACAAGAGCAAAGGAGAAAAGAGCACAAACATACAAAAAAATTTAATAAGAGCAGAAAACATGATTTTGTGTGCGATTCAGATAATTTTGAAATCATAATTCAGTTGAGCAATATCATTTTAAACTTGTTTAAATGTTTGACTCACGCTTATTATTTGTATTTCTATGACCGCATTGTTTGTGTTTCTCGGTAACTCTGCATTGATTTTTCAGTTTTGTGCGTTATATTTTTCACGTGTTTTTTAAAATAAATTATCCACGCTTATTATTTTTTTATGCTTGACTGCAATTAAATTGGCGGGAGTTTGAGCCCATATATCGGCTATATTTCAAAACACTATTCCAAACAAAACATTTGCATGAATGCTGCAATGAGACAAATTAGACTATGTATTTCAGTACTGTGGTGAGTTATGACATATGCCTTTGGGGATGATAAGGCATTTCATATTTTTTTCAAGAAGTCTCTTATGCTCACCAAGGCTGTATTTATTTGATCAAAAAAGTAATATTGTTTATGTTATAATTTAAAAATGTCAAATGCTGTCATGACAAAGCTACATTTTCAGCATCATTACTTCTGTCTTCAGTGTCACATGATCATTCAGAAATCTAATATTCCGAAAATTCTAATATGCTGATTTGCTGCTTAAGTAATATTTGTTACAAAATTGTTATAACACTGAAAAGAGCTGCTTCAATTTGCATCCTCACTAAATAAAAGTAGCTCATTCATTTTTTTTGTTTTTTTTTTAGATAAAAAGTATATCTTTAATATATTACATTAATAACATTAATGTAATATACTAAATATATTTGTTATATATTTTTAAATATATAAATATATTCTATAAAAATATATTTATATATTTAAAATATATATAAAAATATTTTACATATTTTTAAAAATTACATTAATAACATTAATGATAATGTTAATTTATAATAGCAATACTTCTTGTTATAAGCATTATTATTGATGTTCTTGTCTTTAACAAATTATTGTTATATTTATTATTAAACAAGAAATAAAAAAATAAAAAAATATGAGATACAAGTAGTAATTACAAATGACAATTTCCATTAGTAGTTCTAACCTTTGACAGCCCTTCTTTCCCTCTGAAGCCTGCTAAAGTATCGCCTCGGGGTAGATGCAACACTGATTAAGAATCACTGACCTAAACAACTACATTTATGTGTCAAGTAAAACTAGGCTGATATTGTGATTGTACATCAAAAGGAAAAAGATAAAAGACCGGACTTGAAAAAAGTTGACAAAAATCAAAGGAAAAGCTTTTGCTTCAAAAGGCTGCAGACAACTTCATAAAACTGTTTTCCTCACTCTCCAACGGCCACCGGAGATTTATCTTCTAATCTTAACAAGCTATGCTTTAGAAGATCTCAATGCAAACCAGCAAAACTCTCCTCCTCTACTCTTCTCAATAGAAGATGCAAAAAAAAAAAAAAGAAAGAAAAAGAAAAGATGCTCAGTTCAATAATTAGATGTTAAAATTATGAGCTGGCAAACTAAGAAAAGGGAAAAATCACCCTGCAGTTGACAGGTAGAGTTGAGAGCACTGATGCAAAGTGCTGATAAAAGCACATTACATTTGGCAGATTTACCTATCCATGAGTGTATGGGAGTTAAGTTTCTTTGGAAAATCTAGAAGATGTGTGATACTGAGGTAAATAATTCTGAAATGAATCTACAGTGTCATGGGCAAGTCTGTTTCAGAATTAGGTTAGAACGGAAAATCTGTGCAATTGATCTTAAAAGAGCTTTTGTTTGTTTAAATTATGTAGAGTATTACATTACACCATGCAATTTGAAGTTAATTATTTCTGCACTACTAATATTACCAAGTGGAATTAAAAAAATATGATTTACAAGTTTCCTGAACACAGTCCAAATTGTCATTGGTCAGTCAAACCAATCCCCAATCCTTAATATAATGTTTACGTACTAAATTTAGTCCGGATAAGGAAAAACAATTGCTACTGTGTTTTAAAAATAATAAAATAAAATGGAGATGTTATCAAAAAACAATTTTTCAGTTTTGCGTCTCAATATTTGTACACAAACTAATTAAAAAAATTACTGACATATCACAGGAATAAACCAATTAATTATAGTGTCTCTGCCTATTAAATTGGAATAAGAGAAAGTATTTTAGCATCAAAAATTACACACTTGAGCTGTAAGATATTGAACTGCAACCACTCTGGGATTGATCTGATGATTATATCCACACCGTTTAGAAAAAGAAACATCTAAAGCCTGATAGAGAGTCGAGATGTGCAGTAACTGTCCAATAGCTCTGAAAAAGACCACATGATGCCAATTTGAGCCATAAAGGAAGAGGGCTGAATCTGTCAAGCTTTAGAAGAAAGTGGATGTAACGGATGGCAAGTAAAAATACATAAAACCATCACAGCGCCTGCACAGTGGAACACGCGGCTGGCCAGAAGTGATGGCATAAGAGTTCAGTCGGTTAAATTGGTTGACACTGAATGCAGTTAAATCAAACGAGCATGTTGGCTGAGGAAAGAGTAAATACATTTGGATTAGATGCAGCAAATCAAATAAAGCTATAGGCAGGAGCTTATGTAACCAGGGAAGCTGAATCTGTTTCTGTTTCTGTGGTGGCTCAAACTGCGTGTCAGAATTAGGCCTGAAGAATTAGGCCAGTGATAATATGTCTTCCGACATACAAAAATACAAACTTGCTGTCACCAAGAGCAAAAATAGCAGTGATTGTGTTCACACTTCGGTTCACTTGGTTCTTCTGGCCCAAAAACAAAAAAAAGAAAGATATATTTAGTCCTGATTTGCTGCGCATTCAAGCCGTCATGTCTTTGGTCTGTGTCAAACTGCAGAGTTCATTTGGAAGTGGACTGAGGCCCACTTTTTCAGGGGTTTGGTCTGCCAGTTTGGTGCTAACCAGAGTTCGGATGGCAGTGTTCACTCATTTAAATTAACTGTACTAACAGAGCAATCATAGTATAATTTTTTTCAATCAAACCAAACCTGCCATGTGTGAACACACCCTAAGTGGACCATCCTGTCACTGTTGAGTAAACAGTGTGTGATTTTGGTTGCTTCTCAAACAAAAGGTTGCGTTCTTCCTAGTCCAGGCCTTCCTAATGCTTGTAGGCTAAAGTCCTTCTTAGCAATTAAACGCTAGAATGAGACAGTCAAGTAAGTGATTGGGGTGTGCACAAATAGTAAAATATTCAATCTGTACTTAATATTTGAAAAATAAAAATACTATTAGAATTTTACCATGTTGCTTTGCTGGTCATTAATGCAGTGAATCTGTTGTTACAGCCAAAGCCTTGTGTTTATTTGTGTTTTTCACCCATGCGCATCTGCAGCCTGTTCGGTAATGACGTTTTAGGTTGAATAAGACGGGAAAGTTCAGACGTGGGAGAGAGATCTGACGTTAACAATAATAATATGTTATAATTATATAGAGCTTTTATGGGCTCTCAAATCGCTTTACATATAGACGGGAGGAATCTCCTCAACCACCACCAATGTGCAGTATCCACCGGGATGATGTGACAGCAGCCATATTGCGCCAGAACCCCCACCACACACCAGCTGATTGGTGGAGAGGAGACCAACGTGGAGAGTGATGAAGCCAATCAGTATATTATTAGGAGGCCATGATGGACAGAAGCCAATGGGAAAATTTAGCCAAGATGCCGTTAACCCCTACTCTTTTTCCGAAGGACATCCATGTTGTGCTGCTTCTACTTCTGCCAAACCGCGTGATCGCCATGGTCACTTATTTAAGCTCTGCTATGAGCATGGCGTGCACTGACAAGAAGATTTTGAGCCCTGTGCGTGTCCTGATGTCCAGCCAGTTGCTGATAAGCCGTGTCTTGTTTGTACTTCCTTTAACGTTTTGTTGAGCTATGTTTGTTTCTGTTTAATTTCAATAACTTTATTTTTGGTTTTATCTGAATTATGAATCTGTTGCCTGCTGCAGAAGGTGATGCGTGAGTCGTGCAGTTACCAATCAACAGTTGAAAATGCCTTGCGTTTTAATGCCTTGCCTTTTTGCCTCGCGTACCCTTGTAATGCTGCTTACCCCCTTCACTAACAAGCACTTTAAAAGCGGGGTTCGTAACACCATGATAAATCCCAAGCACTAAAACTCTCAGTTATAACTAAATGCAGTTACTTTTGATCAAATTAATAAATGAAACAGAGTTATCATAATATCACCACCCCAATGAGAAATGAGCACATGAAATCTAAACAGCAGGAAAATAAGCTAAGACAGCTGTCAATCACTGCATGCACGACAGCAGGCAAGAGAAGCTGTGCCCGCGAGCGAGCCGAGAAGATATCTTATCTGATAGCAAAATGATCTCGAGACTTAGTTTTCTTTAAGTTTCGTCTAAGGAGACATGTTTAGAACAGAAAACACAACGTGCTGTTAGCACACCATTACCTTTGTGTCTCTGCAACATTTTTCAGTGTAACACGTCGTGTTCTGTGGATATTATTGTTTTTCTCAACATTAACATGCGAAACAATATAAACACGATAACCATACACTGACTCGAGAGCATATGTACGTTCTGCGCGATAACTGGCACAGTCTACTTTGTTAGCGTTTTTTTCCTGTGCAAGTAATTTGATCTTTGATTTTATGTGTACACATATTGTTTAATGTTTTGAGCAAAAAACCGCTTGTTGCGTATATTGCCTAATGGTAAGCTTGTTCAGAAACTTCATGAAAAAATAATAAAAAATCTCGTCCTTCTCATTAAACATCATTTAAATTTGCACATTGCTGCCCCCACGGTCACAACACATGAGTACTATTAAAAAAGGGATAGTCACCCAAAAATGAAAATTACCCCATGATTTACTCAACCTCAAGCCATCCTAGCTGTATATGACATTCTTCTTTCAGACGAATAAAATCAGGAGTTAGTGTTAGTTCACCCAAAAATGAAATTTATGTCATTAACAACTCACCCTGATGTCGTTTCACACGTAAGATCTCCTTTCATCTTCGGAACACAGTTTAAGATATTTTATATTTAGTCCAAGAGCGTATGCAAGTGTATGCACACTATACTGTCCATGCCCAGAAAGGGAATAAAAACATCATCAAAGTAGTCCGTATGTGACACCAGTTAGTTAGTTAGAATCGCTTGAAGCATCGAAAATACATTTTGGTCCAAAAATAACAAAAACTACGAATTAATTTTAAATGTCAGTTATTGTGCGCATGATGCTAATGAATACTCATTGTGTTATCACATGATAGTGGGTACAACATTGTTCAGAAACAGCTATAAACTCAAATCCAAAATCCTTTATTTACAGATCACACATTATAATAGGAATATGATCTTTGAGAGTTTTACCTGCTGACTGTCGTAAACAAACGTGTTGCGCAGTTTGAATGCTGAACAGAGATGACGATTGACAGCTGCAGTGGAGGGAAGACGAGCTTTCTTCAACTTTAATTTAACTTTAATAATAATATAATATCCTTGTCCCGCACATTCAGCTATGGAATGGCTTTAGATGACTTTGTACCAGCAAATCATAACATAAGAGTGATTACTGCAGGATCATGTGACAATATATTTTTCTGATTATTTAATTATCATGGCAGGCCGAATCTGAGCAATATCTGAGCGTAATTCTCTATGCATGAAAAACCCTGTATAACAATATCCTAACCTCCTCCAGTGATCTTACCAGAACTTTGCAAGTAAAAGGGTAAGGACGCAGCGCCAAATTCTGGTGTCAGGGAGAACTGTTGCAGTGGCAGATACCATAGACAGTAAAAGATACGGAGCCAGAAGGAACACTAGGGGTTCACCCGTGCTCATTGGCGCTCAGTGTTCTGATATACTTGGCTCATATTTACTGTTTGGTGTAGGCAATTCAGAATTACTGTTAGTGAAATTATAATCAGACACCCCTCCCCCTTAAAAAACTCTTTGGATCTGCACAATTCACACAAGTCACCCAAACTGACATGTAAAAAGTGGGAGGTGCTGAAAAGCGCGCTGTTTGCATCCCTGTATAAAGTCAAATATCTAGCTTCCGGCGGACTGCCTTCTGTATTCAACTTATGAAGATGACATTGGACAGAGTAAAAAGCGTAACTGGATGAAGTCGGATGCAGCATAAGCATTGAATACAGAAGGGGTCCGCCGAAAGCTAGATATTTGACCTTATAACGTATTAAATATTTATATTTTTCTTACAAAGAAACATCGATTTGCTTCAAGATGCCCTTATTAACCCCCGGAGCCATGTTGATTACTTTTATAATGGATGGTAAGTAAATTATGGGATAATTTTATGGGTGAACTATCCCTTTAATTTTGGAAAAATACTTTGTATTACAAATCTTTTTGTTAATTAATCCGACACAGGTCTTTCAGTGGCTTACATTATTTAGTGTTAAGTGATTATTTACAGCAAAAGAAAAGATAACATCTATGCTTTCATTTCCAAAAACATAATTTTTTACATCTTACATTTCATAATAAACTCAGGCAAGCTCAGTATTGACTATTGAGTTTATTCAGGATTGTAGGAGGTTTTACATCCGATGCATCCTTTAAAGCAGGCCAAATGGATCCTTCAAATTGAGATGTTCTTCATCAACGTGGAATGATGACGTGGAAGCCAAGATATGCAGCCTTCATAGCATGCAGCCCTCCGCTAGAGAAACACCCTTTGGGTTGTCAAGTCTTCAGATAACAACAGATTTAGCTGGAATGGAAAAAGCTGATGCTTTTCATTGTCAAACACAAGTTGAAACACTGTCTGCCACCAGTGGAAGAGCATAAGTCTCATTGATATGAGAAAAGACATAGTTCTGCCAAAGTGGCAGGGCTTCAGCAGTGCATTCTGGGTCTACGAAGAGGCTGACAGGAGATCTCATCTCCAGTAGCCGTCTCTTTTCATCTCATCTGCTCCAACATAATTGCTTTTGGCCTCCTGAGTAACATAGTGCTGATTGGTAACTCAATAACTTCTTTACAGATGATTAGATGAAACGTCAGTGTTGGAGAGTTTTTCAGGGTGTGCTAAAATCAGAAAGACATCAGGGATGGAGGACAAGCGGGCAGCTCAGGGGGAAACGAACTCCGGACGTCTGCATGTACTTGAGATGGAAGTCTTTCGGTTCAGCTCTTTCTGGGTCATTTTAAAAACGGTAGGTGCTTTTGCTGTGACAAATGATCAGGGAGGGCTTTGTATTGTCAACTTTGAACTTGACAGTAGTCCTATATTTAAATTAAATTGAAGGACACATCACCTTTGTAACAAAAGATAACTTAGCTGGCTTCAGATTGACTCCATCTAGTTGATGGTGTATAATTAAAAAAGCATTAAAGGATAGTTCACAGAAAAAATGACGTGTAAAAGGCTCGGAATATAGCACACAAGTGGGATGCTTTTTTGTAATTACATGGAGCTTTTTGTCATTTTTTGATCTCCATTCATTAAATGGAATAAAAGCTCTGTCAATATTCAGGCATATAATATATGCATAGAAGAATGCAAGTCATACGTGTGTAATGACATAAGGGTGAGCAAATGGTGACAGAATTGTCAGTTTGGTTTAGTAATTTCTTTAAATGGCGTACATTTAATAATGATCATTATAAAAAGCACATATATTTGTAATAAAAAAAAATCAAAACTTACCATAATATATTTAAGACTGTGCATGTGGCAAGTCCTCCTAGTACAGCTCTTCTGAACCATAAGACCTGTCCAAAATACTTTCATTACAATGTAGAATCCTTATGACAGAGTACAATGCACAACAAAAGAGATTAATAAATCAATAATAATAATAATATTACCTGTGTTTTAACATGGGAGATTTCTGAAAATAAAAAAGGCATGACGTTGACAATCCCACCTGATTGGGAGAAACATATCAGTCAAGATAATGTTGACATTTCTAAACCAATGTTAACTGACAATGTGCAATTTTTAGCTAAATGGGCTACCTCTACTTGCTATTAAAAAGTATTTTGAATGACAAAATAAACTACTCAAGCTGTCATATTAAAGAGTGTTTTGGATTGAATAAAACCACGTTTGGTTACCTCACAACACATTTACAGTGATTCATCAAATTTATAAAATGGCTGCAAAGTGCTAAATAAACAGTATAGTTTCATTCCTCTGGCCAGGTTATTAAATGAAAGAAAAAAAAAATCCCTCAAATAGGAATACACTTTTCAGGGACAACTTGTAACTAAAGCAATTAAATACTTTGGCTAAGGGGTTGTCTGGCTATAACCAGAACAAATTCAATCTTTCTGAACATTGGACTGGGAGTCTGCTTATATGACTCTGTACGAAATTGTATAGTCCTTCAACCAATTAGACCAATGATTAGTAATGGTGATAGAAACGCTATGCCATATAAACGATACAAAATTGGCTTACAATAGAGATTTTAGTTGTGATAATGTATGTTGGTGATCTACCCGTGAAATTTAGAGCCACAAGCTGCAACTGGCTGCAACACATCATTGTATTTGTCACCTTGAAACATAGCTGAAATCGAAATAGAAGAGCTGGTGGAAAAGACCGGTGACACTTGCTCGCTGTCTTTGTCTCTGCCGTGTGGTGTCACCGCATAAACCGTCACTTCCCTTTCTTTTACTGTCTATGGTCAATTCATGACAATCTACCATTTGAGAAAACTGCCATACCATGTAATGAACACAGACACTCAAAGCAGGGTATCTGCAGGTTTCACCAAGTCAAATTTAAGACTTTTTAAGACCATTATGAATAAACTTTAAGACCTATATTGCTCAAAAAAAAAAAATGCATAGGAAATGCAGAATCACTCAATTACTTAAACTTATATTATTTAAATTGAACAAAGTATTAGTAAACTTATTATTCATAGCTCAATCCCACCAGGATTAGCATATATATATATATATATATAAAATATGATATTAGGAACTGTGACTGTGGGGGCCATTTTAGTACAGTGAAATATTTATTTATTTATTTATTGACCAAAATTATGTTTTTATTTTGTGGTGTTCACTACAATAAATTTGCAAACATTTTTATTTTTCATAATTAGGATGCAACATTAACCATATTATTATGTTAGATGCACAATAGTCACACATGGCAATACAACTAACAAAATGCATGACTCTTGTTTGGTAGGCCTATTACAAAAACAAAAAAGGCTGGTCCAGTGGTGTGCTATCTATCTTTAATAACACGATCGCTTGGGGTGGGAAATATGACCAACATTTAAAAAAGTAAACCACAGCAATAATTGCTTAATATAAGTAAAAAAAGTCAAGTAATTACGTAATCAAGTAATCGGTTAGAAATAAAATATATACTTATAAACAAATGACAATAGGACAAATAAATACACCATAAAGATGCACATTAGACTGACTATAAGCTGTTTAGAGTTTCCATATACCGTAGCAATTTGAAAAGCAGTCATTTAAAACATGTGGATACAGTAGTGAGTTTATTGTCATTTTAAAATGGCTTCAAATGAAGCTCATCTAATCAGAAATAGTCTAAATGAAACTGCCCATTTTAAGTCTACACTCAGTGTTAGTAACTCTTATAAAAAATCTAGGGAATCGAGAGCATCTTCACAAATGTTCTCTTAAAAGTGCTGACAGTCACAACTGTGTTTTCTCTTGCACCAAATGAAAATCATCAGTAAGATAAATACGAACGAGGAGCAGGGGACTAAACCCGGTACATTACAACAGATGGCGCACAGCGAAAGGTAAGAGCCCTTGTAATTGCAGATGCTCCCAAGAGCCCAGAGCCGGGTTTCAGACAAATAAACCAAACGGTGGGCCCTTGTGAGACTGCTCCACTTTTTGTACCTATTCTACAGCATCTGCATTAACCAAGTAGTTAGTAACAACTCTGTGACCACAGCACAGTATGCCGACGTGCATTATAAGCGTTTTCCGTTTTTATAAAATGCTGTTGGTTTGATATTGGGCCAGCTCATTCCCTTCTTGTCAGCTGGACCGTAGTCAGATAGACTTCCCTAGCTGTCACTATAAACAAAGCCCGGCCTTGTAACTCCTTAAAAGCAGACACCCTTTAGGTGCCGAGAGGTTCCACAGGGGCATGTGCTGGGTCCTTTAAAAAAGCCGTTGAGCAAGCAGCTGTCTATTCAAAGGTGTCACAGTGGCTTTGGCTGTAAATGAGAGCAAGGCGATGTGTGAGACTCTCGCAGGCGGATTTTGTTTGTTCTGTTGACAGGAGCCTCCTGTGGGCCAGCGGGGTTTGGCTGCTTCAGGACCTTACAGCTCTGAGTGTGGCAGCCAATTAACAGGATTAGAGAGAGGGACAGAGAGAGAATTCCCTGGACTCCTGGCTAACATCTACATTGTCACAGTGATAAGGTTCGAGAGGTACTTTCATTAACTGCTCAGCACACCAGCTGCGATGAACACACACTGGTGTCTCTATAGTTTCCAAATCTCTTTACTTCATTTCACTAAAGCCAAACACACCACACACTACTCCCCACACACTACACGAACAGAGAAACAAAACACATCGTCTTCCTGGAATACACTGGCATCAGAAAGCATTTGGAGACTTCAGTTCAACTTAAAAATTTATGAATATCATTCCATTACATTGCATAAAACTCAAAATCCAAGTGCTACTCATTTTAAGACACAAACACACTTTTCAAGCTAAATAATCCCAAAAGGAAATTGGTTTAGCTTAACCCTTTATGGCACAGTTTCTACTCAAATTCTACTCTTTGTTAATCAGAAAAAAAAATACAATAAAACACACTATGGGATTTAAAAGGGCAGGCCTTAAGGTAGCCAATGTTTTTAAGTAAAATGACATTTAAATGAACCTGCAAAACTCTCTTTGCCCCTGTCACCCTCATACGGAAGACATCTAAAGTTAAAGTGCTCAAGAAACTGCTTTATTAACCTAATTTCTAAATAAAATGTCTAAATTTTATTAACCTGATTTCTAAATTTCTAAAAAATGTCTAAGTTGTAAATCGGGATTTTTTTTTACTTTGATAAGTAAATTAGATATTTTTATTCCCAAATCAACTTTGTCTAACATAGTTAATCATCTGTAAATTGAAAAAAGATCAATGTTCCCATATGGTAAAGCTGTACCACTTTGGAAAAATAGGCATGTTGTCATTTGGTAATGCTATACCACAGTGGAATTGCATTTTTTTTTTTTTAGATTGCAGTCATTTATTTAAAGTGTTTATTGTAGTATAGTTGTGTTTATGTAGAAGTAACACAATTATTTCTTCTTTTTAGAAAATGAATACAGCAATATTTTATGGAAAAGGCAATAGGAAGAGTTAGCTTTTTGCATTCAAATAGAAAATATTTATTTTACCCCTAAATCATAATTTACCATAATTTATATTCAAGTATTTGAATAAATCATACTACTAAAACTAAACGTGATCACCATGTTGATCTATTAAATATGGTGTCACATGGATGGGAATATACATGCAAATGATATGCAGATGAGGTCATGCATAAAACTAGGCTCTATATATGGGGATATCGGGTAGGAGACAGGGTGGAGAAGCACATACGCACAATCTGCTGCTGGTTGTGATTTATAAAGGGATTTTTGCGGAGGTTCTGGCGTACACATGGTTTTATAAATCAGAATTCTTTTGTGTGTATGCAAAATCTAGCTTTTATACATACGTACACTTTTAGGATGAAATCTACGCAAAGTTTTGTAAATGAGACCCCAGGTGATTTAAATGTTTGCGCTTTCACTTTGAGGAATGTCATTCCACATCGTGGGCGCTTTAGATGATCGATGCAATCAGTCACAGTTCTAATTGCAAAAAACGTTTGCAATTTTTTTTTAGCTCAGCCAAAAAATTTAATTCTGCATTAACTCACTCTTGTATTGTTTTTGAGCATCTGTTTTTACTACAGACAGTATGCGTGTCATTGTGACTCTGTTCATTAGCCACTGTGTCTCTTCACAAGACTTGGTTTTGGATTAGACACTATTGATTATTTTTACGATGCCTTTATATTTTCTGGATTTTTTTTGCTTGAGAGGATTGGACGTTAAATAGAGGGCCAGAAATTTCTAAGGTTTCATAAAGAATATCTTCATTTTGTGTTTGGAAGTTAAACAGAACTACATGAGGATGATTACCGAAACTCTAATCAAGGCTTTAATAACCTCACGTCTCCACTACTGTAATTAGTTGCTTATTGGGCTTCCCACTAGAACAATTGCTAGACTAAAATATGTACAAAATTCTGCTGCCAGAGTCATCCATCAAGTCAAAAAAAAAATCGGACCACATTACCCCTTTGCTCAATTATCTATATTGGCTACCGCATCCAATATAAAATGTTACTGTTAACTTTTAAATGTCTGCATGGACTTCTGCACTGGTATTCTCCTCGCCGTACTCTCCGGTCATCTAAATCTAGACTACTCACTCATTTCTGTCTTTCTACTATGGGTGGTAGATCATTCAGTGCTGTGGCCACGGAATTCTGGAACGCCCTCCCTCTTTCTCTGCCCGACACTTACTATATCATAATACTATACCTCATTCAAATCTTAACTAAAAACATATATTTTCTTACAGTACTTCCAATCATCCTCCGCTTAGAGTTGTTTCTCTCTTCTGTATATTTGTATGTTTATGTTTCACATTGTATATGTATGTCTATGTTGTGTATATTTTGTGTATGCATATTTTGTGTACAGCGACCTTGAGGTTGGGAAAGGCGCTATATAAATAAAATGTATTATTATTATTATTACTACATGATGACAGAATTTACATTTTTGGCTGAATTATACCTTATAAATACAGTAAATTGAGCCTTGATAAAAACAACTCTATACCGTGAACCATATATACCATCCATATTGTTTACATCAATGATACATATAGTCACATTTTTTATTGCGATATATCGTTACACTCCAATCGTTACATCCCAAATAAATAAAAAATAATATTAATTATTTATTATTATTATTATTATTATTATTATTATTATTATTAAAGATAGAAATTAAATAGACTGCTTTATTTTTTCAGGCAGGTCTAATAGTATTCAGGTAAGAAACGGAATTTAAAAAAAAACTATTAAAAAAAAATCAAATAGTAATCAAATTTAAAATTACATTGGATAATCTTTGTTGTAAAAACTTAAATATAGATGAATCCAATAAAGTTACACAAGGTAATTAGTCAAGAGCAGTAAGTGATCGTTTGTTTTTTAATAGTTTAAATAACAAATAACTCCTGTCACTTTAACTTCTTAATCCGCACCGGATCGTGGGCGGGGCGTCTGACGCAAGTGGGCGTGTCTCTACTTATAATTACTTTTGTTTTATACAAACTGTTCAATCAACTATCACAAACTATGCATCATTTGAAAGCTAAAACACTCAAGATTCATGTTCTGAACTCGTTTTTGCAATAAATACACCAGAGAGGAAAGGGTTAAATTAAATGCTAACGCAGTGGCTATTTAAACATTAGCATAATGAACGCGGTACTCATCTTTCATCTCCTGACGTTCAGATCAGATCGGACGAATCCACGAAACAACAGCATACATGTCTGTGTAAGAGTCCACTCTTCAAAATGCATCCCACTTTTAATCCAAAACAACGAAAAAATAAGGGGAAAAAACTAAAAATCCTCCGTTGTTTGCATAAGCGTTTTGTGTTAAGAGTAATCAATCATGTCCATTTTCAATGAAATAGCGATTGTAAGCCTTATTTTGACAATCTCCCCTGTACTGTGGACAGTTCCGGTTATATTAAACCCTCCCAGGTCTCTCTCCTTCAATCAAAAGCTGACTAGGACACATAAATAGAAAGGGAGCTCGTCACTGGGTGATACATCTGTCAGTCAAACTCGCCGGTCCTTTGTTGGATAAGCCAGTCAATGCCTAGCCAATGCATAGCCAGCATAGATTTGATTGATGGATGTAGTAACGAATCAAAAGACAATATTTTGCGTAGTTTCTGTAAGAGATGTCGTAAGAAGCATTGGTGAATACCTCATGCTTACTTAGCTGTTACTTAGCGTCGTCTCCACAGTTTTCATTCATCGTATCCAGCGCCTGCCAGTGTAAGCACACATACTTACACACAACGCGCAGACTAAATAAGAGACTGTTTTTATCAACTAAATGAGTTTTGTTTTACACTTGTAAATTCTGTAAATAGTTGTTTTAGTTATCAGGGACTGCAAATGCATTATAATTAGCAGTTTATTGCAGATTTATTTGAATAAAAACTACTCTTTACTATTACACAAATGTTCTAATATAATTGGACTTTATTGAAAGGACGCCCAGTCTTTTTTGACATAAAAGCTTACAGAAGCTACATTTTTGAGAGAATCGTCCTCAAATTTTAATCAAAGCATGATCAGACATTCAGTTTTATATTTAGGTTATTTTCAGGGCATAAAAATTAAAATCTAATATTTTTTTCCATAAGGGAATAATAAAAAAATAAAAACGTGAGTCACTTACATGCATATTTCCCCTTGTTTTAATCTGTCCCTATACTATTTGAGTTATTATGACTTTTGGGTAACATAATTTAAAGTGTCTAGTTTAAAATAAGACCACATTTATGGATATAGACCATAGGGTTTAAGAGCTGCAGACATTTTTATTTGGGGTATGTCATTTTTTTATTTATTTCTCAGCACAGGGCGAGGGTTAAGAGGTTAAAGGGTCCTGAAATCTAAACCAAACTTTCTAAGATTTTAAGAGTTATGAGTGTTGAGCATCATATAAGTCAATGTACCATCCATTCCTTTTGTTTATTGGAGAAAACTTAACATTTTAAAGATTTTTGCACTATATTCAACTTCCGGGTTTAAATTCATCTTTGTATCAATGTCACAAAATATTCTGTTTTCTCGTACAATAGTATGGCAATGACTCTGACTCATCTGTGTCTCATAATCATTCATGAGTCTGCATGTCCTTATCCTATGAGAAGTGGCCTCGCTTAATTATTCATGAGATTGCATGTCCTTATCCTATGAGAAGTGGCCTCGCTTAATTATTCATGAGATTGCATGTCCTTATCCTATGAGAAGACGCCTCGCTTAATTATTCATGAGTTTGTGTCTCCTTATGCTATGAGACGCCTCGTTTAACACAGCAGCACTGATGATTGACAGGCTTCTAAGCAGAGGTGTCAAAAGTACTCGCATACATTACTCAAGTGGAAGTATAGATACTAGGGTTTAAAAATACTTTTGTAGAAGTTGAAGTATCAACTCAAGCTTTTTACTTAAGTAAAAGTGTAAAAGTACTGGTTTTCAAAACTACTTAAAGTATAAAAGTAAAAGTAATGTAAGGAAAAAAATGCCATTAAAGACAAAAGCTTAGGCCACACCACCATAGTGCTCTACCCCACCTCCTCAAAAACATTTTTCTAAAGGCCATAATGACTATAATGTTAGATTAAAATGTTAATGTTGAAAAATTTGGGAGGCACTGGCTACCTGTTTCAGCTACATATACCCATTGAAAATTAATGCATTTTAGTACAATGGAAATATACCATTATGTGTACTGCTGAGCATTAACATGTTTCCTGAAGCGGAAGATATGATGGCTAGTTGCCTATAAGTTATGAATAACCTTTATCAGAATGTAAATGTAGGCTACATGTGTGATCAGTGTTGCCAGATTGAGTCGACGATTTAGAGCCCTACGGGCCCTGACTTTTACACCCTTAACCTCATACCCACTGTTGGCCGCTGACTGCTTGGTTGTCACTTTAAAAAAAATTAACAAACAAACAAATTATCCAAAAAATTTTCTAAATTAACTTTATTAAAGAAACTAAACAAAATATAACTATTGGACATTACAAACAAAGCTGAACTATTTTAATGGCTGCAGGAGTGTGTCATAAGAAGGATTGTGCAGGGCCTGTGCAGGGCTCAAAGGTCACCAAAACTGGGAAAATAATGTGATGATATTTTTTTGAAGAAGCCACTTTAAGTGCAAACAGTGCCCAATATAAGATATCGGAAAAAGCACATAATTAACAGGCATTTCACGTTAAAACACACCACTGCCAAAATGTGTAATTCATTGATATACTGTACAATAATCCACCGACAAAAAAATAACAATGCGCTTAGCTTTGCTCTGACAAAACTACAGTACCCTTGTGAAGTTCATAGGACATGCACTTAGTCCAGTCAAAACTGATTCATCATTGATTCAAACCCTTTTTCAGCAGCAGTTGGGGTTGCTAGTTGCAGATGTCCTGAGTGTGTATATTATGATGGACAGGAATAATGATTATACTTATAAAGAGTCTTCGAGTCACAGGTGTAATCCATGTTTGAGAGTTTGTTCACTCTACCACTCCTTACTGTAGAAACGGCTTGTGTATATAACGTTATATACTGTATGTATGCCACTTTAGCATAGCAATCACTTGAATATACATCTACAATGAGTTATCGCGCTAAAAACCTGGCTGTCATGAATGAGCGCGTCTGCTGCTGATCGCTGATGGACTGAAAGTGCGTGCTCGTCCGCTGGAACCCGCCCAATCTGGCAACACCGTGTGTGATTTGTGCTTTGAGTCATGTGAAAGCGCGATGTAACCAATAGGGTGTTGGAATGGTATATGTTTACACTTCTCATCCAACCATAATCAAATTCACACTATCCGGATGACTCGATTTATCTGCATAGTTTTTTTTTTTTAAACAAGATGAAATGAAAGAGGAGTAACGAGGCTATTTTTAAAAAGTAAGGAGTAGAAAGTACAGATAATTGCGTGAAAATGTAAGGAGTAGAAGTAAAAAGTAGGCAGAAAAATAATTACTCCAGTAAAGTATAGATACCCAAAATTTCTACTTAAGTAAGGTAACGAAGTATTTGTACTTCGTTACTTGACACCTCTGCTTCTAAGAGTGAGATCGCATTTAGTAGGTGAGAGATGCATTAATGGATCAAAAACAAGTGTTTGTTTTTGATTTGTAAGAGTTTCTGCATCACAT
The DNA here is from genome assembly GCF_024679245.1 of Pseudorasbora parva. NCBI lineage: Eukaryota > Metazoa > Chordata > Actinopteri > Cypriniformes > Gobionidae > Pseudorasbora > Pseudorasbora parva. Next base: position 19,429,199 of record NC_090193.1, on the reverse strand, counting down.
AAGCTCTCCTTAGTAGATCCTGAGTCTTCGAAATAAACGCGATTCATCCACACTGACTGCAACTGCTCTTTACAGCCCATTAACCGATCCAACAGCTCATAAAACTGTGTTGTCAGTAAGTCTCCCCTCATCCCCCACCACTCCTCAGCTTAACCATGCCCACTTTTATAGCATTTTTTCAAAACTGTGGTGAAAACTGACAGCTGTAGAAACAGGGTTTCATGACCCTTAAAGGTCCACTGAAATCAAAATGTTAGTTTTTTAGCTTTTAGTATGACTGTGTTAGCCTTAAAGTTATGAATAAGCTGGTATGTTCCAAAACTATGACAACATTTGCATTTAGGAGATATAAGCATACAAGATTTACAGTCTCTAACTTCCGCTAAAACAAATCTCAGATTTTGGTGACATCGTCGCAGACTTCACTTTCTCGTCAAATCTTCTGTCCAATCAAAATGCTCTCTAGAATCTAAAGCCCGCCCCCTACGCTGCTGAAGCTGTGGCTGAAATCGGTCAGTTGTTAACACATATTTACTCATTTCTACATGGTGAAAGGCACATAGCACACTAGATATGTGATAGGAAACGATTCAGTGTAAATATACTATCATTTGAGGCGAATGAAGTCTGTTTTCACGTTAGTTTCACACACCGCAGCAGCGCAGACACACCAACGGCTCTGGTCTAAATTTAGACTACAGACACAAGAGCGCAGCGCGGATCATATGCGCGAGTCGGCTCCGACAACAAACATATCGACCCATTTGAATTCTGCACAGAATGCTGCATTTCAAACCGATATGGAGGAGATTATGATGATATACGGTGTTAGAGGAAACTGGCTTTACCAAACAGAGAAAGGTCTGCTCTAGGGCTCTAGTCTAGTGTATATTAACGAAAAGCTATTGGTTGTTTCAAAAAAGGGGAGGAGCTGCTAAAAGCTGGAGCCATTTCAGCGGAAATTACGTCAACACATTGAATAATGCGTCGCGTTTCATAGCACTTCAGTGGGCCTTTAAAGACCTGATGCACGCATGGAATCAAAATACTATTCCTGTAAACACATTCTTCCTGAACTGTTTATAACTGTGTGGGGCCCCTGTGACTGTGAATCGCTGATGCCTACTGGTGGTTTGAATACTTAATTTATTTTTTTATAATCTATGTTAGAATTTTATGAATGATTATACACAAATTTCATAACGTCATGAGGTGTATAAACTCTTAACATGTTCTTAACAGATTCGATGTGTTTCCCTTTCATTTTTTTTTTCAAATGCATTAAGTTGGAATGTAAAAATCTTAAAATAAATGTCTAAATGTTGTCTCTTTCATATTTGTATATGTTGAATTTGTAATCAGTTAAAGCATGTAGACAGACAGACAGACAGACAGACAGACAGATTAGAGCCCTGCACGGGCCTCAAATCTAGGCCCTAGCCCGGCCCTGGCCCAAGACGCTGAAGCCCTAGCCCGGCCCGTGTCCGACAGCTTATAAAAATTCTCCGCCCGATTCCGACTGGAGCCCATGTTTTTATTTTATTTTTTACATTGTTGCAGCCATTAAAATAGTTCAGTTTTGTTTTTAAAAAATAGTTATATTTTGTTTCGTTTCTTTATTAAGTCAATTTAGAAACAAATTTAGAGCATTTTTTTATTTGTTAAATTAAAGTTTTAATTTTTTTAAGTGTAAGTGTTGATGATTAGGGATGTTAACCGATGACCGTTTGACCGATGGTTGACCGTATCAACGTTAACCGATCAAAGTTGTCGGTAAAAAATAAAAAAAAGTGATCTCTAAATTAGGCTATTATAGACAGTGGACTAAACGCTTCTACAGTTAGCCATCTCATTCCAAAAACTTTTTGTGTGAAGTGAACAAATCTCTTTGATTGAATTTTTTTTCCATTTTTTGTACTTAATAAACCAATAAAACATTTGGTGTGAGGTCACAGCGTTTGGGTTTGCGTGCTCATAAGGTTGGCAAAAAGTAAACACTCGACTTTAGACTGAGCCAGGGCGGACGACTGCATGAAGCGTCATTCCGCATAAGATGGGCTTACATTTGGAAATATATTACATCTACATTTCAGTGGTAATACATAAGGTGTTGATCGTCATCTTTCTTTTTTATTGTTAGCACTACCTCAAACTAAAGCAGCGTCTCTTCGGCGCTGTCATTTTCTTAAACGAGCCGCGGCAATGTTTCAAATGAGCTTCTAACGCTAGACAAATGCCTTTATTTTCAACGCGATCACCTTGTACCCGAACCATTTCGAAACTAAGGAGCCATTTGTCCTCCGATTACAAACAAGCTCCTCGGCGCTGCGTTTGCGGGACTCATGTTTTGCGCTTTAGGGGATTTAAAAAAAGTGACATGAGTGGAAGGGGAGGCGGCGGCGCCGGGACAGAGTGTGTGTGAGAGCGGAAGCGTGGCTGTTATTTCAAATAGCACAGCATATTTTAAACCAATCGGTTAACCAGTTTCAACCGGCTAATGGGGCTCGGTGGTCGGTCAAGAAAATGCTTAGTTTTCACCTTCCCTAGTAATGATGTTATTGATTTAGCTCGGATATGCGCGAGAGTGACCTTCAGTGCATCGCACTTGGACTGCAGAGAATGTGTTAAGTGTAAAAATTCACTTTTCTTTCGACCTGGAGTCTAACAAAAGTTAAACAGAAAATTTAACTTGAAAATAATGCTTTATGTATGTTTCTGTCGTTGGACACGTGCTGGCTTCTCAGTTACACATTACAATTACAGCAATAATAAAAGAAAAACGTGGGCAAAACGGTCTCTCTTTGTAAAATGTTCAATGCATGCGAGTGCTGCCGTATGTCCGAATATGAGCAGTCATTCTGTCATTATCCGGGTATATTCGCCAGAAGACGTGAATGAGAACTCGCGAGCACTGTGAGAAGATCCGTCTCTGTGCACTCATCCCAAAGCACGCAAATATTGAGATATCTTTCAAGTCTTGCGCTTGAGCGGACAAACTCACACAGAAAGTATGTCAACATGTCCACTGATGAGTATCCAAGCAGACATAGTTTCAAATTAATTCAATTAATTTAGATGAATGTAGATTATATATATATATATATATATATATATATATATATATATATATATATATATATATATATATATATATGCAATCTGGGAAAACCTGTTGGATGTCGCGCTATAAAGTTTTCAACTAGGTCACAGATTAGGTTTAAAGTCAATATTTTGTCAAAATTGGGATTTCATTAAAGTATTAATCTATAACATCTATCCTTTCTAAAAATATCTTGGCAAAATTCACTTGTTTAATGCAGAAAAATAGCAATTTGTAGTGGCAAGCTGAAAAGACTGCGTCTTTCTCTAATGTTTTCACACGCCTGACGGAGGTGCAAAAAAAAGCGGCCATAGTTTTCACTCTTTTAACACCACAAAGACAGTTCACCAAAAATAAACCCCATTACATGAGCAATAAAGGTGTATCAAAATACATTTTACTATCAGTCATATGTAAACTACGGCACGCAAAGTTTTTTATTTAATACTACATTATCGTATCGTGAGATGGCGGACTCGGAGCACAAGAGAACAACACAGTCTGAGTAACTGATCGCTTTTAGAAACTTGTTCACCTCAATCTGCTTAATCCTGGTGATGACAGTGCCCTAACCGATCATATAATGGATTATTTTACATCCAGAGATGAATGATTGGATGATGAAGTTACTGAAAGGAGTTAGTTTAGCTATGCCGCAGGTGTGCTGTGCTTGCTATTCTTGTACATTACACTAGCACACTAGCCTGACAAGCCAGACCCACATCAAGATGTTTGGTCTGGAAACTCACCATAGACAGGGCTCAATCCGATTAATTTGTTAATCTCGCATATGCGCCTCGCAGTAGTTGACTACATCACTCACCGAACAAATATGGCTTTGGCGACAAAAAAAGGCAGAACGGGAGCGCACGCAGTCTTCTTGAATCGCTTAATTCGCTCAATGATGTGCCAGCTTCATCAAACCTGCCATCTACTGTTCTGGTGGTAAATAATGTGGGTTTGAAATAGAATGATTTGTGGCATTTTTATAATTGTAACGAGTAACTATGCAGCACAAATAAAATATCGGAGTAAAAGTATTAAACTAATCGAAAAAATGTACTGAAGTAAAAGTGGAAGTAGGAGAAAAAAATAATACTCTAGAAAAGTACAGATACCGCCTTTAAGTACTTAAGTACAGTAGTGAAGTAGTTCTACTTCGTCACTATACATCTCTGTTGACCTCTAAAATTATGTTAATAAAACAACAGAAGACAAAGAGAAAAATCACTCACTTCTCTTGAATAAAGTATTAATACAGTAGCTTTCAATCAATTTATATTGTATATCGAAGACTATATAGTTTTAGCCTACATTTATTCTTTCAATTTCATACTTAAATGATACTGTACATCTCTGAGCTGCCACTGTAAATCTTTACATATAAATGTATTTTATATAATACAATACACTAGGAATGTGTACAAGGGTTTTTTAAGGGGGGGGGGGGGGTGAAATGCTGTTTCATGCATACTGATCTTTTTACACTCTCAAAGACTTGGAATCCCATACTAAACATGGACAAAGTTTCAAAAGTTAAGGTGGACGTTTGATGGGAGTATTTCTTTGTCAAAAATACTACTTCCGGTTAGTCATAAGTTTCGGCAAGTTTTTTGCGATCATGCGTCCACTTGACGTTAATGGGGGCGGAATTTCCTTGTATGGGCCTTACGGACAATTCTACCGGAAGAGCGTGAGAGAGAGAGAGGGAGAGAGCGAAAGTAACAGGCTACGCCCATCAAAGCGCTGGCTTGTAGGATGCGCTGCACAGGTGATGTGCACATAATGTCACCAAAAAAGTGCGTTTTTGGTTGCCAGACCAAGACAGTCCTCCTGCACAGATTCCCCAAAAACCCCGCGGTAAGGCAACAGTGGATGGAATTTGCTTTTCCAGATCAGCAACTGAGTTGCGCGAATGTTTATATCTGTTCGCTGCATTTCGGTGTCGACTGTTTTATAAACAAGGCCCAGTTCGACGCCGGAGCATGCGATGTGTAGTGCGTGTACATTTGTAAACACTAACTTAGCCTGCCGTGCAAAACCAGTCCGCTTACTAACGTTACAATTGTCTACACAAACCACGCGTAAAAACACACACACACATGTGCACAACTGCACTTCCCACATGTACACCTTCAAAGACAAAAATACAACGATATAATTCAAGTATAAATATGTAAATAACACAAGCCGCTAAGCATATTATATAGTTAGTGTATAACTTGTACCACATAGAGACGTCCTGCTCTAGTCGTTTTTTGCTGCTGCTCCTGTTCAACTGCAGCCTCTGGGTCTGATTCCGGATCATAGATGTATGGCTGTATCTGATTAAAAGCCATATTTTTATTTTGAATAAAGTTTTTTTCCCGCTGTTAGGGATGACACAGCTTTACGACGCACTCGACTAAACACAATAGCAGCAGTGCGCACACGTCATTTTTTAGCTCCGCTCACACGATACGCCCCCCACCCGCTCGCCTTTTTTCGGAAAGACTCGGAACAGCGCATCTTTCTTATATAATTATAAAAAAAATAAAGACTTTTCGGAGATATGCAGGATGCAATGCTACTCTATAGGTACTCAAGATTGACATGAGATTGACTGAAACTGAGTGTTTCACCCCCCCTTTAAGTAAAGTTAAGTTTAAGTAAGGTTTTTGAAGTCTTTTAAGTAAAATAAAGAAAGAGTATTACTAATAACGTTCTGTTCCTGTCGCCTAAGAATAGAATAAAAAAAGAGAAACAAAAAATAAACCGAACTGAAAACCATAGTTAGAAACCGAGGTATGTATTGAACCCTGGACTAACTGTATTGTTGCATCCCTTTTTATATATATATATATATATATATATATATATATATATATATATATATATATATATATATATATATATATAGATACACACACACACATTTAAATGGTGGCTTTCATAAAAACCTGAAGGATTTATTCAAGCATGCATTAATTATTGAAGAACATTACAATTATAATGAATACGGTACACATATTTAGCAAAAGGAGTTTATGGTCACTGAATTGATACTAAAATAACACTGCTGAGATCTCATGAGAGTGACAGGTTGTATTGCCTAGCCCAGTCCTTGCACTGGTGCACCTGTCATCACAGAAGAGATGTGTTTGCAATGGGGGAAAAAAGTTAAAGAAAAATATTTAAAAAATAATGATGTCCACTGATAAATAATGTATAATAAACACTGCAATATTCCATTAAAAAATTATTGTTAATTAAACATTTTATTTGATGGTGGGTGACTTTAAAAGCGTTGCAAAATTAAGTTTGTTCTGAGAAGCTCCAGCAGCATGTGTCTGAAGGTGCCACTTGATGTATTGTTTCTTATGCAATGAAATTGCATTTTTTAGTGTGAAGTGTCTGTCCAAATACATTTTTGGGGTAAAACAACAAGGGAGTTTTGTCTTACCGAGAGCTACTGTTCCCATTAGAAAAGGTTTCCCGATTTGGGTGAAGTCATTCGTGGTCTCTTGGTGAACTTCTGAACCCACAACAAATGTCACGGCCACCTTGGGGCAAAGAAATTATGACAGGCTGTAAGACGCACGGCACAGAGCATCCGATGTAATCCAGCCCACCAATAGATTCTCATTTCAAATGACATTTGCAGGGATATACAAAACAAAGAAAAAGTGCAATGACAAATGTCTTGGTAGTTTCTGTCAAGGGTTACTGTGGAAATGCCTTGAGGGAGCACAACCAAAAAGTGTTTTACCACAAATTGATAGTTTTTAATGTCATGACCACTGAAATAGAGAAAGAGATGAGATATAATATACAATGTGATACAGGATTCAATGTGAGAGCTGAGGGAGAGAGGGAGCGTGTGTGTGCGAGAGAGAGAGCAACAATAGTCCTTGACCTGGATATTTGTGGAGCATGTCTAGCTCACAGCTGAAATAATATTTACAGGCACTATGCAATAAACATGCTGCATCATTGGGATAATGTTTTATTAGCTAAATGATTGGAGGTGGCACAGCCATGTCAGTGCAATTTTAATCCAGCAAAATTAAATCAATTTGTTTAGTATGTAAAAACAACCAAAATAAGTATTAATTTATGCGGCCAAGCTACTACAAAGGCTGGATGATAAAAAATATATTTTTAAAATTATATATATATATATATATATCTCTCACACACACACACACACACACACAATCTTTGTATTTTTGCAATTATTTTTGTTGTTTTCAAACAGAGGAACAAAAATCTAAACCTATGCAGATGTTGTTTGTGCAAAATAACTGCATGTTTTCCAAACACAATGAGAGAACAAATATTTCATCATTTTAATTTATATAATGAAACATATCATAATGATAATAAAAACGTATGCATTTGTACTATTACTACTGCTAATAATAACAGCAACACTACTACTACAACTAATTTAATATACAACATGTATTGACACGAGGAGACTTTCAATGCAGATCACATTTCTGAAACGCCGACAGTTAAGTTAACGGATTCACATTGATTAGGCTAATCGAACTCTCCAAAACTAACGTCATTTTATTCTTCTGAAGTGTAACGTTACATTATTACACTCACCTTCTTAACACAATGCTTAAATACTAGTGAGTTGTAATACTAAAGTGTTGTGGCATTCTCTGTAGGAAAATGATAAGCAAATAAAGCACATTTTCACACAACGCGATACCACAGCACGAGTGTTAGCCTAGTATTATTACAGCCTACAACATTTCAGTATGCAAAAAGTTAATATTTTTTCTTTAACATTTCAGAGAACATACTGGCAATTACCTTACCTGTTTGTTACAACAAAATTATTCCAAAAGAAGCCAGAGTAAAACCAACTCTCGCGTCTCTGAGATACACGCATTAGTCGCGTGTTGATCCTAAATGAATCAGTGCTGTGAATGAATCATTTGAGAGAATGATTCAATGATTCACTCATAATACTCTTGCCGCCCCCTACAGGCGTAACGAACAATCACCACAAGTCACCACTAATGAAACAAGTGGAGAGTGTACAAAATAACAACATCACACAAACCCTATTAGCCTATATTCGTGGCATTTGAGAATGATATTATCGTATATAACCGTGAGCAATATTATATTATATTATATTATATTATATTATATTATATTATATTATATTATATTATATTATATTATATTATATTATATTATATTATATTATATTATTAATTCCTGTTATACAGTGACTTTTCTATAAGTCACACATTTGTAAGAAATGGCTTCAATAATATATAGGTCTTCTTTATCATTTAAACATATGTAAAAATACTACTTTGTATTATACACAGCTTTTTATTAATGTATGCATTTTATAATGTCCTTAGTGCAAGGTCAACTTCAACAAGAACTATAAACCATGAAATGATAAAAAAACTCAAAATATTATGAAATTTAGTTATAGACTATAGGCTAAACTGCCTCTAATCGTGTATATAAATCATGTGAAACTATATTATTATTAGTATTCATTTATTTATTTTACAATTTTCTTCATTTAGGCTACTTTGTCTCTCTTAAGTCCTCTTCCACCCATTAATAATAATTTGATTTGACAGCAATATTAGATGTTTTGCATACTTATGTGTTATTTTGGGAGACGAGGAGCATATACAGTATGTTAAAAAAAAATATATATATATTTACTACCCTGTTGGCAAAAATGGATATAAAAAAGTACCTGTTCTTAATAATCAAGATATTCTATTCATCAAAAATTGTTTTGTTATTGTTTCAAGAATGAAAAATACTATGTTGGTATAAGGGACATACTATCAAAGAAAAGCTCATTATTGTTTAACATTTACATTATTGACTCTTTTCTGATATGTATATGCCCCTAACGGGGTGTGTCTGAACAATCTACCCATAATTATTATTTTTTGAGTCCCCGAGCTTGACCAATATGTATTCCTAATAATTAAACATGTCCCTATTTTGGTAGAACGCTAAAAACTTTATGCTAACTTTATGCTGCTAAAAAATTATGAAGGCAAAATGTGACTGGATAAGTGGAATGATTTATTTGCCACTAATAATATGCATAAAACAACACTTTTGTAAAACACTCATAAAACAACACACACACAGTCTACAAAATAGACTGATCATAATGCATCAAGATCACTCTTTCCGGTGATATGCAGAATGAGAGATTTGGCGTTGTTATTATTGTGTTCCAGGAAATCACAGGACCTTCCTGTTATGTTAACCCCAATTCTCGCTATAGTCAGATTGCCAGAATAGCCTATGACAGCCCACGGGAGGACGGTAGTACAGAGCAGAGGGGCTGCTCTTCTATCGGGAGATGACAGCCCACCTGTGCGGCCAGACTCAGTGTGCAGCCGCGTCTGAGCTGTGAGATTGTTAATGGAATTTTGCAGCACTACGTGCCCGTGAGAGAGCAATGAGTACCTCCTCAGAAACAGCCTGCCCACATCTCACTGCCCACACATGCAGGGCCAGGAAATTACTCCCAACGAAGGCGGACGTCTCACTCCCTCTATAGCTCAGAGAGCGAACGTTTTTGCACGCACGCACGCAATCACAAACACACACTCACACACATCTTAAATTTATAAAGATGTAAATAGCCTATAAATTTGGTTCATGTAATTTATGAAATACTTTTAAAATAGATATTTTATTTAGTGTGTTCTAAAACACTACATTTCAAAAGGATGCTTTTTGATTTGAGTTTTTAAAGGTTGCATTTATTTAATAAAATATAATGGTTTCTATTAATATATTTAAAGATGTAATTTAATTGGCAAAGCTGAATTTTCAGCATCATATTGTCACGTGATCCTTCAGAAAGTAATGCCGCTTAATATTTTTGGTTGAAACCTCAATTTTCAAAATTATTTGATAAAAAACATTCATTTGACATTTTAATATAAAAGCTTTTAGGTTTGATTTATTTAATCCAACCTTGTGGATTCAAATAATAATAAATAAAAAAATCTGACACATACAAACATGTTTTTAACATTTTCATAATTGCAGTCTTTTCTGTAATACTCAGTAGAGTTAAATCTTCATTAACATCTATTGTGCAGCTTTAATGCGTACAAGGAATTTATGAGGGACAAACATTTCTATAACCATATTTTTCAGAACAAGCATGAATCTCCATGGTGTGAGTCTCTGAATGAGCTCTTTTCTGTAAATTGTAATTCAGAGAGTTTTTGAATGAACAGAAGAGAAAAAGCTGGTGTAGAGACTAAAAAGTATCTTTTGTTTGTAAGTAAACATGTCGCTTTCAAGGACCAGGCAAGAGTGACCTGGATTACTGAGAAGACATGCCATTAGATGCACACATGTGGCTTTGAGCTCTGCTGGAAAAATATAAGATCACATCAAAAGTGGCTTTCTGTTTCCTTTTAAAAGGCTTGGATGGGGGAGGGAGACCAAGCAAAGACTGTGATTAGCCTCTTTCTAACTTGACATTGTCAAAAAACTCGATTGAGGTCTAAGAAAATGAAGTGTAAAAGCATATATTACCCAACGGAGGCTGTTCACTCAAGTCTCTTTGTCTGAGTGTGCCCATCTACCCAGCCCTTCAACATCTCTCCTTGTTCTCTCTATTCATGCCTGTTGTCTTGTTGTTTTCTTGAGTCGAGAAAGGGCAGAAGTGCTCTATCCCGTCAGGATTAACCCCTCAAAACTGACGTTATGCATTAGAGGAAGACAAGAATGCAATTTCCTTCAATGTTTGAGATAGCATCCATAAATACACAAACATTCGCTCTCACTATGATAATAGACACAAAGTACACAAGCTGATATAGTCAGACAACATTACGCACATCCGTCGACCAAACACCTTTAGCGCTTTCTAAGTAAAGCAAATCCTTTCTAAATGCATGAAGGCCACTCCAGCGGCTCCAATCTTCTAATGCACACAGGGGACCAGATGATGGACTGAGTGAATCCATTTCACGGAGCGTCAGACTAGAGGGAGAGATGGTGGAGGAAGAGGACATGTGGTCGGGGAAGCTGACATCTTAACCCCCTCGCCTGGTACATCGTGATCTTCTCTCCCTCTTTTGTCTGCATGCTTTTGAGCGAGAGAATACATGACAGAAATTTGCTTTCGCTCTTCAGCCGAGCTGATATATACATCCTGACAGACTGGAGCAACAGAAGTTGTACTTCATCTTGCAAGTCAAATTACGGTAGTTGCACTCAGTGAAAAGTTCAACATTGCTTTGCTCTACTGACAGCTGAACACAGCCTGTTGTGAAGTGATAATAACCCTCTCCAAAAGGGTTGTATCTTCTAAATACATTTCAAGAAGGGGAAAGATAAACTCCAATATAAAACGGATAGTTCTGACTATGCAATTTGAGATTCATAAAAATAAAAAAAATAAAAATTGTGCAGCAAAAAATAAGAGAAAATGCAACAGATTTATTGTAACAGATTCTCAGGCTGTTATTTTATGAATAGAAGAGTCATGTAAATCCGCAGGTAGGACATTTTGACTGATTTGCAATATTATGCTTGGGTTTCCAATAAAACCCAATTATCTAATTTTTTATAAATAGGGCAGAAAAAAATATGCTCCTAAAAGTGAAAACCGAATGTGGCTTCCCGCTAAGGCAGTGATGCAGAGTAAATGGCCTATTTTATCTCTGCCTCTCAAAGGGTGAGGTATAAATACTCTCTTGACCATCTTGCAAAATGGGACAAAAAACACAGGTATGAGGAAAAGAGAGGATGTTATTTTGAGTTTTTGAGAGAGGCAATACTAAAGAGTGTGCAGCTCTCAGACAAAGAGGTCATTTCCGATCCATTCACATGATAAATACACAATAAACAAAAAAAATATAGTGAACTTTCCTGGTGTCCGTTTTAAAGGACAGCAATTCAGCGATTGCACATTGGAGGCTTTGATGTTTTATTAATAGAGCTGCACAGAGAAACACTAGGGGTGTACATCTACTCTACTGGGGCATGTGGGCTGAGCCAGACAGCTGACAGCACAGCGGAGAGTCTGGTCTCCTGACATTGATCTGTTTGGTTTGTGCAGTCCTCTCTACAGAACCGTATCAGCCAGAGCTTCTGTCTTGGCTCCAAAACCAGCACAAATCAATGAGAGAAAAATGCAAATACATGTAAACATTAACTGTCACTTTGTCATTTGGACATAAATATTAATTTAATGTTAGAATTGTTATTTGAGCTTTAAAAAACGAATAGTATCAAAGTGTCCACTTTGAGTTTTACTGCGTATTACTCTCTGGAATACTTCATTCTAATTTGGTCAACTGCGATACTGAGTGGTAAAAGTTTTTTGACTGACAAACATCAAGACATTTCATAGATATCCATGCCAACAAACCAGTTCTACCTTAATGAACACATACACCACTTACAGGTGATACAAAACATTTAATTCATTCTGAAGATTTGTATACATTCTATGCATTTACTGAATTGTTTCTTAATGTACAGTTCTGAAATAGCATCAATATTTTTGTTTCAGCAATATTATATTCTTAGAGAGGAAACATAAAAGTGACTTATATTTCCTCTCTGAAAAATATTACTGAAAATATATACTCAATGCTATTTCAGATAGCCCAATATTTTAATATACATTACCCGATATTTAATGTAAAGTCAATAATAGTGGCATTAATAATGAATACCATAACTACATTGTTCTACAGTGTTAGTAACTGCATGGGAAAGTTACGGTAATAACGGTACATTTTCTCAAAACTTCAGTTTAGATGGCCGGAGCTATTCAATCTGGTTTCAGCTATGTTCACCACAGAGCCTAGTTCAGATATGTTGTGCTTGTGTCAAATTTAAATGGATCAAGAATCTTGATAGTTATCACTTCAATAGACTGACGAAAGTGTCAAGTAAGTTTGTCAGCGCTGTGCTGGAGACACTGGTCCAGCTGCGACTGCTGGATACACTGTGCGGTTTAATATGTTTATATTCATGGACTTCTAATTTGTCCATGTTTCCTAGACACACTTCCTTGTTTCCTGTTTGTATTAAATTTGTTCCCAATGTTTCCATGCTCATATGTCACCAGTTACCAATTATGTTCACCTGCCCTTCCTCATTATCTCCTTGTAAATAAACCCTCAGATTTGTTCAGGTTCTGTCCAGTATTATCTTTGTCTACACACCAAGCCTCTCTTCTCCACTGCTCCAGTCTCCTTTGTCACAGCTTGTTCCACCTGCCTCAAATGGTCCCGTCCAACCTTCCCCTCTTCAAGTCCCTCCAGCTGTTTATCTTCGTCTCTACTGGCTCCCTTCAGCTCCTCTGTTCTGCCTACGATGGCTCCTCCTTAGGCTTCTCCGTCTCCAGCCCTGCCTTGGTGTAAGAATCCCCTGGCTCAATATAAGTCTCCGAGCACATAACTCCACCGTGGCCTGTTGACCCATTGGCTTTACCTTGGCTCCATGCACCCTCACCTCCACCAATGACCTTCATCCCACTGGCTTCGTCTGGCTCCCTCGTCCCTCAGGCTCTGACTTGGTCAGACATCACACTGGTTTTGCCACGGGTTTCCAGGCCTCCAGCTTTTGCCTCAGCCTTCCAGCCATTCGATCTCCTTGTATTTAAGCCCTCAGGTTTGTTCAGGTCTTTGTCCAGTATTATCTTTGCCTACACTGCATTGCAAAGATGTTGTGTTTTCCAACGGTCCACCTAAAGATCATTTAAATATGCTGATCTGCATGGTCTTCAATAAATATTTCTTCTTATCATCTATGTGGAAAACAGTTGTGCTGGGTAATATTTTTTTGGGGGAAACCATGATACATTATTCTTAAGGATTCTTTGACTAGAAAGTTCAAAAGAACAGCATTTCAAAATGTTGATCAATTTACAGTATCCTTGCTGAATAAAAGTATTTATTTCTTTCAACAACAACAAAAAATGTGTTCTGACCTCAAACTTTTGATCGATTTTGAACTAGTGTCGATTTACTTTATATGTCTAGAAAAAAATGACTAGAAATGGCCTTGCTTGTCTAAAACTAGAATGAAATAGAAATGTGTACTTTTCAAACTTCCACTAAATCTCTCTTCACCTCCATGCCAGTATGGTTAGATTTTTTTACTGATGTATCACGCTGTGGTGTTAAAACACTCCACGTTTGTTGATAGATGTCATGTATCACCTCTAGCTCTTTAGTATTCTTAGGTGTTGAAGTGCGGGACTGACAAACTGCGGAAATCACACGTAACCATGTGAGTCACTGGATTCAATAGATGAGTGACACTAAAACGCTTGTAATAGTAACATTTGCAGAAAATTTGTCTATATTTTAGAAAATACCCCCTTATAGTTTAGAATGAGACAACATATTGAAACTTCAAGATCAACATAACAGAATATACAGTGTAAAAAAATACTTCCATATTAATTTTCACTTAACTCAAAAGACTTGCTGGGAATAAAATGTAAAAAGTACAACTTGAAAATCGTATTGTATCACATTTAGAAACATAATTTAAGTGAACTGTGTAGGTTAGTCAGAGAAAAGTCTCATAATAGAGCCTAGCTCTTCAGCGTCTGTCTTGTGTCCTTCAAAATTACCTCAATAATGAAAACGATCGATTTCAGATTGTCTCGACAGCAGCTACCCTTGTGTAAAGCTAAGCAGCAGATAGATCTATTGCTTCTTCATATTATCAGCTTTATTGTTTCTAATGTGTTTTTTTTGTTGTTGTCTGTGGCATGTACGGCACAGCTGGGGCAGACGGAAAGTCTACTAGTTGGAGGAATTAGCACATTGCCTACAGATCTCACGTTCGGCAGCGAGACAGGCGGTAGTTGAGCTTAATTGCCGTGTCCTGAAACCCCGGGCCGTGAGCCGACAGGGTGACATTTACATGCTTTGAGAGGCACTTTTGATTGTGGTTTTATGAATTACATGATTAGAGGAGATTTTGCCAGCTATTCTAAGACACGCTAGAAGCAGATTGCGCTGATTAGCTAGATAGTGCCTCCCAAAAGTCAGGCCTCATGCTAGCTGCGACATTTAGGAGAAGTGATTTACCAGCTTGGCAGTGAATTGTTATGATGAGGTTACAACCTTATGGATTCCTGGAGTGTGTTTGTGATGGAGTAGTGGAGCTCTTCAGCAGAGACAATAAATAAATCATCATGGAGGGAGAAAATTGATTTTTTTTTCTCTCGCTCTCTCTGTTTTTCCCTGACATATTGTGAAATCCAAAAATCGTTGGGAACTTTGAGGAAGAAAGAACCGTAAGTAATCAGCATCTCTGACAAGAGACAAACTTGATTAACCCTGCTTCATAATGCACTTAACTACACAGAGTGGGCAATCATAGACTATACAGACACTGTTACAAATCAATTTATTTTCAGCATCTAAAAAAGGAAAAGAAAAAAAATGGTAATTTAGAGCCCCTGAAGAAGTTGCAAGGGTGGGCCTTATACCGCCCCCTTCCGGGAAATAGTTGCAGTCACTGAACAATAGCATGCAGTTAGTTGAACTCATATGCTTAATGGAACATCTTTACGTCCCCATGCCACGCAGTCCGACGTTCCCTCCAGAATTCACGTATCAGCTAGGGCTGTGACGAGACACTTATCTCACGAGACGAGACACGAGATGGGGTTCACGAGACGAGATGAGATTTGACATAGTATTTTTAAGAAATCCACAATGATGAAATACATGACTAGAAATTAAAAATAGTTTGCAGGTGCATTTGAAATGCTTTAACTAATCGTCTTGTAATGGATGTCATTTCATTTCCACTTTCTGAGAATGAATGATCATATACAGTAAAAGACGGCAGTACTATATTCTTTCCTGTATGATTGTCTCTTCAGACCTAAGAACTGCACATGAGCTTCTTTAGACCTCCTAACTGAACTCCTTCCTTCAATTCGATCATAGATAGGCCTATTAAGTGCAAATAATAACCATAATCAAAGTACAAGCAGTACAGAGCTAAGAGATGGTTACAAATAGATAGCTTTCATATTGGGAGAAATTCTCATGCCTCAGTGAGCCACTTTCAAACAGCGGTAACGTATTGAAATCGCGATTGAACGCGCGTTCCCTTTTACTTTCAATTTCGATATACTCACTTTCAATTTACTGATCAAGCGCTGGTGCTGAACACGCAGTTTAAAATATAAGACTGGCGCTTCTGCTGCGCAACGAATCCTCCGCCATGGTATTGTCCACTAACATGTAACACACACTCTTCACGTGATCAGTGCAGAGAACAGCTCGTTCTAGATGAGCTGATGGAATTAAAGCGACTGTTATGATTATACACCTGAATTAAATTGTTTTTATTTCTTTAAAAAGCAAAACTAGAGTGGAGGCGTAATATAAACTTCACCCTCACAGCTTTTCACCTCGACGAGAAACCTCGTCACAGTTTAGTCTCGCGAGGTCTCGACACACCCCTAGTATCAACATACAGTCTCTGTTATGGTACCATTTACAGTTTTGGGTGTTTGTTTAGTAAATTTTACTAAAGCTTCAAGTGCAGTTAATTATTTGTCATGACAACAGCAGATCCAAATTCTCCAGCAAATTCGTCCACTGCAACAAACTCGGAGGTACTGGATGACAGTGCAAATTACAGACTGGTAGGGGAGAGTTCCTTGAAATTGTTAACTACTGCCATGTGCGTATGTGTCCTGTTGCAAAATACAAGGAAAACTCCTAAACAACGTTAATACTGTGATTAAGGTGTGTACATGTCTATAATGCACTTCAACAATGCGACTAATTGGAATACTCCACGTCTTAATTCGATTCTTGCATGACTTTAGCCAGATAAAGGTACTTATGAGCCACTGATCTAATTGGTCATACAAGGAATAAGACAGGCGAGTCACACACTCATCCAACTGCATGGTTTAATGTTCAAAATGAAGCGGTAATCATTACTTGTGATAGCTGTACTTTAAAAAAAAGAAAGAAATAGCGACATTTATACGGACACTTATACGGAAATTGTATTTGAACAATTTCATTCCAGTTGATGAATCCGAACATAGGGCCAGATTTACTAACAGCTAGCGCCAGAGCAATCTACTGTCAGGATTTACTAAAGGCACACAGTGAAAAATTGCTAAAAAAGCAAGGGCACTTTGCCGACCTTATTGCATATGCATTTGTAGGAGTTTGCTTTTCAGATGCAAACCTTATGGGAGAAGAGTATTTAAATAAATAATGCAAGGTAATTTACTAAGGTTTGTGACTAATGCCAATTAGCACCATTATTTACTGCCTAAAAAAAAGCATGTCTTAAAGCAGACACTAATTTGCGCTGATTACTTTTTTTCTTGGTAGATTGTGTTGGTCATTATGTAAAATGATCCGGCTGTGTCTGTTCTTTAATTTACATTATAAGTAAGTAGATCACACGCAGAACTTTCCTCTCCCATCTGTGCTTTTTTGGAATTGCACTCATGTGCTAATTTCCCATTTAGTAAATCTGGCCCCTAGTATTTACATGAACGCTAAATAAAGTAATTAAATATTTGCATTTATGTCACAAGCTTCAAATCAGATTTTACCTTTTGACATTTGCACACTGCACAGATATACACAGTTTTTACTGATTCAGTATGCACTTCCTACCATTGCTTTTTTACATGCAGTTTCTATTGTAATTAATATAAATTATGCATAACTACATGCAATTAACCTTAAACCAAACCTAATCCTATAGAAAGTACATGTAGTTAATTATTATTACTCAGTGATGAAATGTATAATTACACTGTAACAAGGACATTATAAAATAAATGTGATCCTTTATTATTTAAAAAGTAAACTTTAAAGCTACACTGTGTGATATTTTCCCCCATCTAGTGGTGAAGAGATATATGACCATCCAGTGAATAATAGTTTCTGTTCCTCTCAATTTCGATTTCGTTTCAACTCCTACAGTGGCCGATTTAGTCATGGCTTCCAGTTCGACCTCTTCGGTGAGTGTTGCAAGTGATGAGGTTACTTTTGAAAACTATTATAATTTGCAGTTATTTAATTTGCCAAATGATCTATGATCAAATTAATATATGTAAAATGAATAATAGTTTTACGTTTTCGTTATTTTTTACCATTTCATTGCTAACATCAGTTATCAGGTTCCCAGACGAATGCAAGCTAATCTTAGTAAAGGAACTTTTTTTATCAGTGCTATCGTTATTCTGTATATTGTACGACATCACTAGCGTAAGGCAAACAAATTATAATGCAATTAAAATATTAATCTCATGTTATCCGTCATAGAACACGGATTTATGTTATAAGGTAAGCAATACTTTTTCATCATTGACGCAAGGAAAACTATCCTAGACGTCGTTCTAGTGTTATGCACAGCACACCATGATATAATTAGCCAAGCAACAATAAAACTTCCAATATACACAAATAGGCTGAATTAATATTACCTGTCGAAAAGAAAGCAGGCAACGTCAGCGTTCTTTTTAAAATCGTTGCTCCTCATGAGCTCTTTCCATCTTGGAAAGGCCACTTCAATATTTACTTTTGTCTAAGTCTTGTTGATTTGCCCGTTGCGTTGCCGTCTTAATTCTCTTTTCCGCTTCCTTGGCGACTCTGATACATATCCCGCAATGTTACTAGGTCCCCGACCCGGGTCGAATTCGGTAATCAATTCCGGGACGTGGTTGCTTTCACACAGAAGGCGACCCGGCAATGTTCCGGGAATATTGCGGGTCCGACGTGCAGTGTGAAAGGGGCTTAAGAGTGATCCTCCATCATCATATAGCAGCCTCAAGCAATCCTCCTCTTCACATTCGACACGGTGCCATCGAGTGTAAAAACGCGAAAAGCAAAGCTTGAATTTACGGGTATGTCCCTCTTTGGCAAATGTACTTTCAAGATGGAGGAGCAACATGGCGACCGCCATCCGAACCCCTAACACTTATGCATTTTCAATGGTATATTATAAAATTACGAGAATGAATTATTACTTGAAAGAAGTAAATATACATTAATGAGCACATATATTTTTGAAAGAACTAAGTGATTTTAGCTAAGAATAAACTAAAAAAGTTACACAGTGTAGCTTTAAATGTATCTATTGCGGGTCCTAACTTGAAGATGATAAGCACATGAAGTTTTGTGCCATGGTTATATTTATCAAGCAGTAATTCAAAAAACCTTTCCATGCCCAAAACCAGGCATCAGTGGATGAAAGTCTGAAGTTTGGTGGGACATCGTTGTTCTGCACCACTTAACAGACAATGAGCGGAAGAAGAATCTTTCCTTAATCAACAACAATAGCTTGTTCTGTTTGTCATACATCATTATTCCATTTCCATGTCATTGCACATGTCCAGTTTCAGTTCTCAAATTCGATCCATCCCTTCAAACCATCCCTTACAATCCAAATGAAACAATGACACGTGTATATATATATATATATATATATATATATATATATATATATATATATATATATATATATATATATATATATATATATATATATATATATATATATATATATATATATATATATATATATGGATTTTCCTAGTTTCTTATGAATGGTGTCACAGATATTCAAAACTCGTATCGTATTGTATCATCATATTATATTTTAGCTACTCAGCCACATCAAACCAGACAAGGTCACTATTCAACAGCCCTTCAGAAGCAATCCTCAAAATTTGTTTCCGTTCGCAGGAGATAAAGCTACTATAGTAAAGTGTATCATGCCTGGGTGTGTGCAACAATCCTTAAGATGTCTCACTCCAATAATCATTAGGGAGAGTGAAGCCATTATTGGATCGTGAGTCAGTGGAGTGTGATAGCCCGACAGACACACTAAGTCCTGCAATGCCATATGCTCTTAGCTTTGTTTCCTAATGCACCTGACACAGACGTTGACGCAAAGAATGCAGTGACCTGAAAAAGGCAGAGCATTCACACGCAGTGAGCTCCTGTGCAAAATCTGCAGTGCCTTCACAGCCCTCTTTGTGTCAGAAACCCCACAACAGAGGCAAACTGATTAGAAGTAATGGCTATATCCCATCAGCCAACACAAGCCTGGCAAAATGCCATTTGTGAGAGTGCCACAGAGGCCTGGGCCTATAAACCAGTGGACTTTTCTTCAGGTTTTGTTGTGATGATGATGGTTTTACATTTTATGGGCAACATATTTTAGCATGGGTAAATAAAGATCTTCCACAAAGAGATGTAGTGAGACCAGACTTAACATGGAAAGAGCGCACTACAGCTAAAACATGTAATGCTCTCCCAATACTGATTCTAGTCTAGCACTATGAATCATTTTAACAACAATTGTTCATTCGCCAGCCAGGAATTGTCTTCCAGATGAAATATTTCATGGGCCCATTTGAAAGGCGTGCCATATGCATCCTTAATGAATCTATATTTCAGGTTACGATTCTCTCGCAGGAGTTAAAGGAGGTTGGTCCAACATTAACAATAAATCCTCAGCTAGTGGCAATTAGGGAACAGCATCTGACATCCTCCTGCGTAATGCCTACAAACCCAACACGTGCGCGCTACACCTGTTCTTAATTACTGCCGGTCTGCTTTTTAACTTTTATTCATATAGCATTGAAAACTTGGCGCATACTTTCTAAAACTATTTAACATCAATGCTGACCCCCACAGAAAGGAACCATGGGAAATTGTAATAGTCAAGGCCATAGGGTCCAGCTTTTGTTGATTAGCTTCTATGGTTTGCTCCTGCTGGCAGATGTTGACATTATATATCGGCTCAAATGATAGGCTCCAGGACATAATGGCAAGAAAGCAAATGGATTAATGATAAAACAAAATTATGTATAAAAAAGAAAAGAAAAACTTTTCTAACAAAAATCTAGCTTACAACACGTGTCAACTGCCAAGTTCTTATAAATGTACTATTAGTTTTATTGCAGGTTTGCAGTTAATGCCATATTTACCTGTGCCCTCCCTCAGAGTCCTGCACGGGTCAATTTTTGGAGACCCGCCCCTGCCTGTACCCGCAAGGTTCAGCACCAGATCCGACCCGTGACAATATCAAAATTAAATCCACACCCGCCTAGACCTGTTAATTTTTGTCCTGTTACCAAATCCGTGTCCGCGATAAACACACACTAAAATCATTCCAGTTAAAAAGCTTTATTTTTTATCTTGCACCTCTCTCAACATCACAACAGCGTCATGAATGGGCTAATGAAACAGGCTAAAGTGCCTTCAAAAACTTGTTGTCAACAATTTTATATACTAAATTCACTTAACTCCTGCAACGCTCGCTGCAAATAATTACGTGCGCCAACGTGTTAACATTTACAGCACTACCACAAAAATTATTTGATACTTAAATTATTCAGGTCATCGAACAAATGTGGATATTACACATAAATAACCAGAGTAAATACAAAATGTAGTTTTTAAATGATGATTTCCTTGAGTTAGGGAAAAATGCTATCCAAACCTATTAACTGGCCCTATTAACACTTTTTTAATTTTTTGGAATGCTGAGTGAAATTTCAAAAGCCACACCCAGGCCTTATTATTGCCAGATCAGTTGCATCAAGAAATCACTTAATGTCTGACCCTGTGAAGCATGCAAAAATATCTCAAAAAGCAACACATCATGTCACGATCTAAAGAAATTCAAAAACAGAACAAAGTAATTGACATGTATCAGTTTTGAAAGAGTTAAAAAGCCATTTCTAAGGCCCTGGAACTCCAGCGAACCACGGCCAGAGCCAGTATCCACATTTGGAGAAAACTTGGGACAGTGAACTTTCCCAGGAGGCCGGCCAACCAAAATGACTCTAAGAGAGTTCCAAGGCGAAAGCCACTGCTGACCAAAAAGAACGCAAAGGCTCATCTCACATCTGCGCTGTACCAGAAAATCCTGAAGGAGAATTTCCAGCCATCAGTTTGTGACTTCAAACTGAAGCACACTTGGGCTATGCAACAGAACAGTGATACAAAACACACAAACAAGTCCACCTCTAAATGGTAAAACAAAAAAACAAACAATTTTTTTTTTCAAGTTTTGGAGTGGCCTAGTCAATATCCAGACTTAAATTGGATTGAGATGCTGTGGCATGACCTTAAACAGGCTGTTCATACTCAAAAACCCAACAATGTGGCTGAATTAAACAATTATGTAAAGAGTGGGCCAAAGAGCCTCAACAGCGATGTGAAAGTGTCATTGCCAGTTATCACAAACACTTGATTGCAGTTGTTGCTGCCAAGGGTGGCACAACCAGTTATTAGGTTTAGGGGGCAATTCGTTTTTCACATAAGGAATTTGCTAGGCAAGTTTGGGCAGATTTTTTTCTTAATGAATGAAAAAATTATTTAAAAACTGCATTTTGTATTTACTTGGGTAACCTTTTGTGATATAAAAAAAGTTTAATAATCTGAATCATTAAAAAAGAAAAAGAAAAAAAAAGGACTGGGGCGAATACTTTTTCACAGCATATTTTATATATAGTATTAAAACGGACTTGAAAAATCTCCATCATGTTTGTGGGTGGGATAAGGCGGCAAGTGAACATTTTGTCCTCAAAGAAGCAGGAAAAAAGGGCAAAAATAAGGATTTGAGTGAGTTTGACCATGATGACCCCGGTTCACCGCCAAAGTGCTAACAGTGGGCACGTGAGCATCAGAACTGGACCACGGAGCCATAGAAGAAAGTGGCCTGGTCTGATGAATCATGTTTTCTTTTACATCACATGGATGACTGGATGCGTGTGCATCACTTACCTGGGGAACAAATGGCATCATGATGCACTATGGGAAGAAGGCAAGCTAGCGGAGGCAGTGTAATGCTTTGGGCAGTGTTCTGCTGGGTCCATGGCTCCTGCCATCCATGTGGATGTTACTTTGACATGTACCACCTAGCTAAGCATTGTTGCAGACCATGTAAACCCTATAATGGAAACGGAATTCACTAGTATTCCTAATTAAGCAGGATAATGCCCCCCGCCACAAAGCAAAAATCGTTCAGGAATGGTTTGAGGAGCACAACGAGTTTGAGGTGTTGTCTTGGCCTCCAAACTCCCCAGATCTCAATGCAATCAAGCAACTGTCCCCACTAGGGGTGTCCATGGTTAACCGATTAACCGATTAACCGTTAAAAATTGCGTAACCGAGTGAAACATTTTGCTCGGTTAAGTGGCGTCAATGATGTGCTTTGAATGTAGTTGTAATATATTTTTGCACCTCTAGAGACCGCTACAGCGCTCCCAGACATTTGTAATATCCACAAGAAGAAGTCATGACCAGCTTTCTAAGCGGGCAATGAAGCGGGCAAAGAAAGCGTGGGAGCACTTTAAAAATGAGAGTGACGGGGCAAAATGCAGGTATTGCAATGCAGTGCTTACCGCATTCTTCAGGCTATAAGTCGCTCCGGAGTATGAGTCGCCCGTACGGGCTCTCCCGGTAGGGTGCGCACGCGCGCCACTAGCGCGAGAGAGAGGATATGCACGCCGTAAACACTGCTCTCGCGCCGCGCTCCACTTTATTCCTATGGGTGACGTCGAGCGACTTCAACACTTCAGCACAGCATTCCGTGAAGGCAGCGCTACATTTGAACCGATTTGAACGCAGAAATTACGGGAAGCTTCAAAGCATCGCTTCAGTCGCGTCGCAAAGTGGATTTCCACGGTCACTGCTGTCACAGGACTTCAACAA
Organism: Pseudorasbora parva; assembly: GCF_024679245.1. NCBI lineage: Eukaryota > Metazoa > Chordata > Actinopteri > Cypriniformes > Gobionidae > Pseudorasbora > Pseudorasbora parva. The sequence goes on along the minus strand of NC_090193.1, from coordinate 19,405,385 downwards.
ATCATACCAAAGAAGTGTGTTTTTGACGGAGCGGTCCCAGCGATAAAGGTTCGGTCCTGCTTTGGAAGCAGCCGGTGAGTAAATCTGCTTCAAATGTCTCTGCTATTGGCTCGTCGCGTGAGTTAACATCAGTAAACGACACGATCGCGCGCTTCGTCATTCAAATGCGCTAACGGTTACTCCATTGTTGTTCTATGTATAACGTTACACTAGTCTGACTCTGACGTGCAAAACCGTTTTGCTTGCTACTTCTAAGGTCTAGTCGCATACAATAGTCCATAAACTGAATCATGTCCTCATAAACTGCTTGTAAAGACACAGAAATGTTGACAGGCCACTAAATACAGTAACGTTACATACCACAGAGACGGACGTCCTGAAGTTGCCGTTTCTCCTGTTCAATTTATTTCTGCCTCAGATTTGATTCTGGATCATCATCTGTATTAGCTGAGATAGCCATGGGTTTCTCCCCTATGGTTTGTCCACGGTTGAGGACGTCACCGCTTTGTTTGTGATCGTCATTCTTTAGCTCCGCCCACACGATGCGCCTCCAGGCGCTCGTTTTTTTCCGGAAAGACTCAGTACAGCCTATATTTCTTTTATAAATATGATAAAACTAAAGACTTTTCGGAGATATGAAGGATACAATACTACTCTATAGGTACTCAAGATTGACATGAGATTGACTGAAACTGAGTGTTTCACCCCCCCTTTAACCGAGTATTAACCGTTAAAGGGGGGGTGAATATAATTATATAATATATATATATATATATATATATATATATAAGTATAATGTATATTAATTCTAGCCGAACGTTTCTAGTATTCATTTAATATAAATTGTATATTCACAAGTTCTAAACTGTGTGATAAATGTCTGCTGTGTTGTTTAATCTGACAATACATTTAATTTATTTCATTTTAATAATCTTTTTTTTAACTGTAATTCTGAGATTTGCACAACTAACCAACACATTCCATGCACTTTATATCTGCTAACACACAAACCAAACATGGGGCTAATAAAACTGAATACAAATCCTAAAGTCTCAACTTTTTAACACCTTTTAATTTATTCTAACTTCTTCAAGTGCTGGAGGGATACACAATGATATGTAAATTCCCCAGTATATTTCTCGTGAAGTGATTTATCAGTGTTCACTTGTTCCCAATGCTGTAAGCAATGCCCTTTGTACTGAACATGTAGGCACTTTTCGAAATGATGGTGGAATACCCTGTGAAATCCACTTCGCAGGTCACTTACGGTTGAATTGAACAGACCTGTGAACTGATCAGAACTACACACAAAATGTTCAGAGCATGGGACACAGGCAGTGGGAAGTAGAATAAGTTGACATGTATGACATCAGTAGAATGTCTGTTGGGGAACCATCAAAATAAATTGCAAACAATCTACTCTAATGACTGCTAGTTGACATGTAGTTGCACATTTACTTCTAATAAGCAGAATTTCTAAAATGGACTAAATAAATTGTTACCTAATATTGACAAGAAATTCAACTGGAGTGATTATTCTTTCTTTCAAACTGAACTTTAGAAAGTTAAATTAGAGTCACTGCATGTAGAAATTGCATATTCTTGAATAAATGAATAAATCCAGAAAAGTAAGAAGAAGAAAAAACAGTGTCAATGAATCAAAGATAGGCAGGCAATCACTAGGCAGGCAATCACCATTGATATGAATGGGAGTGCTAACAGTTCACCCAAAATGATCACACAATGAAGCCACAACTAATTCTGTCATATCAACACTATGGAGCATTTAAACGTGTAGGCCTATTTTCTGCCATCAAACATCACTGGCCAAAAAATGATTTAGCCACACCCCACAATTAGCACACAATCAACCCCTCTACACAGGAGACTTGATCGTTCCTGGCCTCATTTGAGCAGAAGAAGTGCAATTATCTGCTACTTATAGTAAAGCGCTAAATTACACCCACTTTAACTGGCGATTTGGTGGAGGGCATTTCATGGATCACTGTAGCATTGGGAGTGTCATGAAAATATGTCGCCTGCTGTTAAAAGGAAGAGCCAGTCACAGATGATATCTCATCGGGGGCTCTTCTGCGGCGTCTAGGTGGCATGATTCACACCGTGATGCAGGAGGGGCCGTCCACGCACCATAAAACCCTAACTCATAAATGATAACCACCCAAATTATACATAAGCATGGACATTTCGAACAGGGATAATACATCAGAGAGTATGATTGATGGGCTGGAATTTGACCACTGATGAGACGGGGTTGAGAATTACTGTCAGCTAGCTTACTGACCAGAGCCTGGGGGCAGTCATGGCACTTGATGAATGGCTTGCTGTGAATATACAAAGCAGTGGAGTGCCAGCCTGGCAGCATAACTTAAAGAGAAAAAGGAGTTGAGGTGAATTTGATCCATACGAGATGCCCACAGGCTATTTATCTGAAAATCAGCAGTAACAATCTGTTTGGATACATGAAAATGACTATGTTTTCAAAAAAAAGTATTATCCAACAAATGCTTTTGCAGGCATATATATTATAAATATACACCATCAGATGGGCATCGATTCAAGAGAGCATATGTGTGTGAGAGTTGTGCATTTTTAAACTAACATTAATACATTTTGTTGTATGTTTTAGGGCCTTACTCGTAAAGGAAGTGCTTTTGCATGTCAGTGCCTGGCCTATAAATTGTCCATTATTGCCCAATTCAATAAAAAAATGTAACAACAATAACATGATGCCGATATATCATTGTGCTGATATAGTTCACTTTCAAAGTGGAACTCAGCTGGGGAACGCCATCAATAGCTGTGTTCATTTGGACCCTAAATAATCCGATTGTAATCAGATTGGAAGCTCAATCGGACTGAAAAGACTTCATGTAAACACCTTAATCAATCAGACTGAGCAAGATTCGAATGAAATTTCGATTGGATTGGAAGGTAACCACTTAATCAGACTGAAAACCGCAACTGGAAAGGACATGTGCAATGACATAAAAAGGAATAATAGAAGAAGAGCAATTATCAGCTAATAAAAACGCTCAGAAAAACCTACAGCACTTGTTCAATAAATCAAATCATAAATGACTTGTGTTTGTCTAAAATTCTCCTAGAACAACGTCTGACCAGTCCTTGTTTCAGACTCTCATCCACAGATGCTTTGTTTTGGGTGCGGGAAGGGGTGTTTTTTACTGAATGATAAATATAAGCAGCATGACACAAAGCTTCATGTGCTCATTGTCTTCTAATCAGGACCTGAAATAGATAAATATTTAGCCAGGATGCAAGTCGAACTCAGTCCCGCCCACAATATTGAAGCTCGGGCAATTCGGTCTGGATTTGATTTTTAGAGAAGTAATTACGCCTGAACAGAAACTGTTCGGACCAATCAAATTGCCAGGAAGTGCTTGAGACGATGATGGACAGATAATAAACAGTAATGTAATCATGCACGTCATCAAAGGCGCTTGGATTGAATGTGTTCAAATCCTAAACGGAGAACTTGTTCGTATATGCATCCACCTTCACTATTTCTCTCAGAAATGATGATCATGTTGGGTAAGTACTCTGTGTATCCTTAATTATTATTATTTTTTTTACAACACCGGCAAAGATTGTATATTCCAGCAATCGTGCATGGAGAAAGGGTTGCCAAGTTTTTACAACACAATCCGCCAACTACTAGACCAAAACAAATGTGTGTTATTTTGGCAAGGTCGCCTGCTAAAATTTGCATTCCTGGGTCTATATATCACACAATTGAGGTCGCTTCACTTCAACCAGCGGACATGGAAAACAACGCTCGGGAAAACCGCAGACCTGGCAACACAGTGCAGTTGAGTTCTGTAGACATTTGACAACTAACGTTATGCGTCTCTCCGTTGCTCTGATTGGCTGTAGGTCTATCCAATTGAGGTCATTCCTGGTTCGGTTGAAACACGGCCCATAATCACAGCCCAATGGAGATTGGGAATTTTGGGAATTTAATTCTGATTAGAATGGACTATGACAACGTTAGGCTAATAAATATTAAGTCTGCTAAAACAAAGAAGAAGAAATGTAGGAGAATGGTATGCACAAATAGTAGGAAACTATATTTGTGCAGTGCGCGCATGTCAAAAAACAATTCTGGTTAAAAGCTTGTGACATATAAACGCACACATCGACCCAATCACTTTACTTGGCGTTCATGTAAACACTGCGTTCGGATTCACCAATTGGAATGATTGGAATGACAAAAAGTGTATATGTAAACGTAGCTTATGTGTCTGAAGCTTGTGTTAACACAACAATAAATAATTGGCAGGCGGCAGTCCATAATGTCACACACAGGCAAATTAATATACGCCATCAACTCTTTTTGTCTTCAGGAGATGCTTGTTTGTATGTGTTCGTGTAAGTCAAAATGCTACTGGTAAAACGCATCTGTGGAAGCTGGATGCGCTCATTATGTTGCAACTGTGAGACTAAATGAAAGAGACTGGTTAGAAGCTTTGTTCTTCCCCGATTCTCATCTGAGTGATAGAAGTCAGCATCTGCATTAACACGTTCGACTCTCGAGGGAGTTGAGGAAACTCAGTGATGCATTCGTGGTACCAGAAGGTTCTCACTTGATTCTCGATAGAGTGATAAAAACCTAGCATATGAACGGAGTGCATTCGGCTCTTGGGGGCGGTTGAATGCATATTTTGTGATGTGGTCGTTGTGAAAAGCTCCACCTATGCTTGACTCTCTTTTGAAGGATGAGAGTTGAGCACCTACACTCCACAGCAGCCATAGTGGAAGGCAGAATCGATCAATCAATCATATCGATCGACATCGCGATGGGCGCGTGTGCGATAGTCACAACGCCGGAACATGCGATGTGAAGGGTAGTAGCCCATGGTGTATTAAGGTACTTTGAGGTACTTTGCATTGAGTGTCTTGTGGCCACAAAACAAGAAAACAACACCAATTTGTCTGATCACTTAAAACGGCACCACAAAGATGATCTTTACGACGAATACAAAGCAGCGCTCGACATTAACGCTTGTCCGGGACAAGTGGATTTTTTGAAGGGACAAGTGAGAATTTTACTTGCATGACGGACAGCCTGATTAAAACACAAAATAACTATAGAATCACCAAAATGAAAGAATGTTTGTGCATTAATTTAGTGTAAGTGGCAATCAATAGTGGATAATATATAATGAACTGACGATAATAAGGTCGCGCCGTTGACGCTCGTGCAGCCTCTCGAGGAGAAATTACAACACTTGAGCGTTTTCCTGAATACCATCATGATGTGACGCTGATTTCATATGACAGTTCCATAAACAACTAATTAACATTTACTTAGTCACTTACAATTTAGATGCAATATTTAGCATTTTTGTTCTATTTCAGCAGTGAAAATCGTTCACAGCAGACCCGTAACAAATCTCACTCATAGCAACAAGTGTGAACGATTCAGCGACTCACTCATTAAGACGGTTACCTTGTGCCACCTACTGGAGGTTTAGTTTCATGTTTGCACATACTTTCCAACATTTCCTTTTGTCACTTGTAATGAAGCTTGCTTATCGCTGAAATTATTTATGTCATGGAATGGTAATTATTGACTTTAGCCTGTATTGATGGCTCTCAATATCGCAATATATATCGTTGGGGGAAAAAATATCGCAATGTAATTTTTTTCCAATATCGTGCAGGGAACACCTGTTCAATTTCTCATTAATGCAGTTATCTAATAACCAATCACATGCCAGTTGCTTCAATGCATTTAGGGGTGTGGTCCTGGTCAAGACAATCTCCTGAACTCCAAACTGAATGTCAAAATGGGAAAGAAAGGTGATTTAAGCAATTTTGAGTGTGGCATGGTTGTTGGTGCCAGACGGGCCTGTCTGAGTATTTCACAATCTGCTCAGTTACTGGGATTTTCACACACAACCATTTCTAGGGTTTACAAAGAAGGTGTGAAAAGGGAAAAACATCCAGCATGCGGCACTCCTGTGGGAGAAAATGCCTTGTTGATACTAGAGGTCAGAAGCGAATGGACCAACTGATTCAAGCTGATAGAAGAGCCACTTAGGGGTGTGGTCCTGGTCAAGACAATCTCCTGAGCTCCAAACTGAATGTCAGAATGGGAAAGAAAGGTGATTTACGCAATAAGCAAGCGTGGCATGGTTGTTGGTGCCAGACAAGCCGATCTGAGTATTTCACAATCTGTTCAGTAACTGGGATTTTCACTCACAACCATTTCTAGGGTTTACAAAGAATGGTGTGAAAAGGGAAAAACATCCAGTATGCGACAGTCCTGTGGGCGAAAATGCTTTGTTGATGCTAGAGGTCAGAAGAGAATCGGCCAATTGATTCAAACTGATAGAAGAGCAACTTTGACAGAAATAGCCACTCATTACAACCAAGGTATGCAGCAAAGGATTTGTGAAGCCACAACACGCACAACCTTGAGGCGGATGGGCTACAACAGCAGAAGACCCCACCGGGTACCACTCATCTCCACTACAAATAGGAAAAAGAGGCTACAATTTGCACAAGCTCACCAAAATTGGACAGTTGAAGACTGGAAAAAAGTTGCCTGGTCTCATGAGTCCTGATTTCTGTTGAGTTCATTCAGATGGTAGAGTCAGAATTTGGTGTAAACAGAATGAGAACATGGATCCATCATGCCTTGTTCCCACTGTGCAGGCTGCTGGTGGTGTAATGGTGTGGGATGTTTTCTTGGCACACTTTAGGCCCCTTAGTGCCAATAGGGCATCGTTTAAATGCCATGGTCTCCCTGAGTATTGTTTCTGACCATGTTCATCCATTTATGACCACCATGTACCCAACCTCTGATGGCTACTTCCAGCAGGATAATGCACCGTCACAAAGCTCGAATCATGTTAAATTGGTTTCTTGAACATGACGATTAGTTCACTGTACTAAAATGGCAACCACAGTCACCAGATCTCAACCCAATAGAGCTTTCAGCACCTTGTTGAATCAATGCCACGGAGAATTAAGGCAGTTCTGAAGGCGAAAGGGGGTCAAACACAGTATTAATATGGTGTTCCTAATAATCCTTTAGGTGAGTGTAGGTACACACGTTTTGCAATTTCCTTTGTGTTTTTCTTAACCGCAGGTTGCAGATTGACGCTGCACTCTGAAGTACTTTTTTCCACAAAGGTATCCACATATACCTTTGTGGTATCCTATATTTTAGACAAACATGCCCCTAAAATGCCATGTAAAAATAAAAATGAATTGTGGTTGGACACATAATATGTTGGTCAGACTATCCTCCTGTCCAAGTAGGCAGTTCTTGGCCAGAATGAGCTGTAATGTTGACCAGACTTCCAATCTGGCTACGCGAGAAAAAAAAACTATTTGAAGTGTTACATGTTTGTTCTAACTTTTTACTTCGTCGCTGGGTCAAATGTGCTCATTATCAAGGGAAAAGGGATAGTTCTTCTCTTTAGCTCAAAAGAACGCTGGGATCGTTTTCTGCTGTCCCGTGAGGTTGGTGTAAACAGGTCACCAACTAACTGAATAAAGCACAGAGCTCCTCGTCTTTAAGGACAACACATCCCTGGTGGAGAATTCTCAAGGTAAAACCATATCAGTATTAAAATAATATGTATAGTAATAATAATAGTATTTTTTGTGTTGTAATAATGCCTCTCTTCCTCTCTTCCTGCCTTCCAAGACACTTCAATGCACCCGTTTATTGCAGTTCTACATTTGAATGAAAGTGTGAGGTGTCACTCACAGCTCAGAGTCAATATATTAAAGGTGAGGTTCTCCTCTGGCCTTATTTGAGCGAAAGAACATGCAATGTCGCACACACATAGACACACAGAAACAGCTCATCAGAAACCATTATCATTTCATAATTATTATTCATTATGTCTACAGTGTCACATATTTTTCAGTTTATTAATTTTTGTCCTTCGTGGCTCCTTCACAGATTAAGGCATTCTCATTATGCGGGCATAATTAACAATATAAATAACAGAAAAATCTAAACACTTGTTTTTTGTGTAAAAATATAAATGTTCAAAATTTATACAAAATATCTGACACGAAGATGAAAACTCAGCTTTGGCATCACATTAATGAGACTTCATTCAAAAACATTAGAAAAATCTTGTTAATTCCAAACTTTTGAACAGTAACATAGACACAGCATGTGAATATCATTTCACATAAGTTGATTTTCACTCTATTTTTATGGTGGCTCAAACGTGACACTCAAAAATTGAGAAATTGATAAACCAATGAAAACATATATAAATAAACTGTGACATCTATAAATCAGTAAAAACAAAAAACAAAACAAAAACACATTGGTCAAGTAACAATGATAAAAAAAATCTAAAAGAATCTGAAATTTGATACATCAAAAATGACCAATTAATAAAAATGTATATAAATAATTTCCAGATTTCATTAATCGCACAAAAGAATAACACTGTAATAAAAGCGAGCAGAACAACATACAATTTAATATCAAAAGTAGTTTTATATGTGTATCACAAGCAAGCTAAATAAAAGGCTAAAACAAAATCAGTTTATTGGATTGGATTTTAAACTTACGGTAATAACCAGCAGAATTTGTTCAGGAGCGTCAGCAGTGACGTGATGGGCTGAATGATGATCTGGGCCAGGAGAATACCCAATGAGAGCGTCCATGTAAATGCAGGGATCACGTAGACATGACTGTAGAAGCAAAATCAGGCAAACAGTCATCTCGTCCCCCATTGTTTTAAATTACAGCTTCAGTAACTCCAAATAATACGAAACACCGCCTCTCAAAAATTACAGACTGCAGTGAGAGGAAATGACAACAGCACAATACAGTTGTAAGACAAGTATTCTTTACAATTTCCATGCAAAACATGGACTTAGTCTCTGTAAATCACATTCTGAATGGAGAGGGGCACAATTCTCCTCTCTAAAGAAAACAACAGGGGGCAGGTAATTGTTTTGAAGTGTCTGTCTCTATCTGATAAGAGCGCTTTCTGATCCAGTGCTGCATAATACAGTGAACGTCACAAATGTTTCTATTGCAAAAATATGCTCAGAAGACCAGCAATGTTAAGAAACATATGCATGATTTTACCATATTACGACAGACAGAAAGACAGGCACAGACAGACAGACAGACAGACAGACAGATAGACAGGGTTTTGGGACATTTCTAGTTGCATAATATCTTACTAGCATCTATAATATAATACATTTTTATAAGGATAAACACATTCTTTGCTATAGGGGAAGGATACTTATGGTTCAAAGGGCCTCAGCTTCTTTATTACGTTTTTTAAAGGGGGGGTGAAACACTCAGCTTCAGTCAATCTCATGTCAATCTTGAGTACCTATAGAGTAGTATTGCATCCTTCATATCTCCGAAAAGTCTTTAGTTTTATTATATTTATAAAAGAAATATAGGCTGTACCGAGTCTTTCTGGAAAAAACCGAGCATCTGGAGGCGTATCGAGTGGGCGGAGCTAAAGAATGACGAGCGCACAAAGCGGTGACGTCCTCAAGCGTAGAGAAACCCATGGCTATCCATCTCAGCTAATAGATATGATCCAGAATCTAATTCGGAGGCTTAAATAAATTGAACAGGAGAAACAGCAACAGCAGGACGTCCGTCTCTGTGGTATGTACTGTATTTAGTGGCCTGTCAACATTTGTGTGTGTTTACTCGCAGTTTATGAGGACATGATTCGGTTTATGGACTATTGTATGCGACTAAACCTTAGCAAAGCGAAAACGGTTTTGCACGTCAGACTAGTGTAACGTTATACGTTAGCGCATTTGAATGACGAAGCACGTGATTGTGTCGTTTACTGATGTTTACTCACGTGACGATAGCCGACAGCATAGACATCTGAAGCAGTTTTACTCACCGGCTGCTTCCAAAGCAGGACCGAACCTTTATCGCTGGGACCGCTCCGTCAAAAACACACTTCTTTGGTATGATTGGGTGAAGTCCTGTGACAGCAGTGGCCGTGGAAATCCACTTTGCGACGCGACTGAAGCGATGTTGTGAAGCTTCCCGTCATTTCTGCGTTCAATTCGGTTCAAATGCAGCGCTGCCTTCCCGGAATGCTGTGCTGAAGCGTTGAAGTCACTTGATGTCACCCATAGGAATAAAGTGGAGCGCGGCGCGGACTATAACGACGACTGGATCTGCACCTTGAAAGAGTGTTTATGGGTGTGCATTTCCTCTCTCGCTCTAGTCACGCACGCGCGCACCCTACCGGGAGAAGAGCCCGTACGGCCCATACAAGGACCTTTCGTTCTGTTCACGTCAAGCCGAGCCATACTCGAAAAAAACTCTCCGAAACTTGTGAAAAACCGGAAGGAGTATTTTTGACACAGAAATACTCCATCAAACGTCCAACATTAGTTTTTGAAACTTTTTCTATGTTTAGGATGGGAATCCAAGTCTTTAACAGTGTAAAAAGCTCAGTATGCATGAAACAGCATCCCCCCCCCCCCCTTAAGTTTTGCACCAGTTTTCTTGTAGCAGTATCTGTTTGTGGACAGAGGTCAAATTCTGTTGTTATAAAGCAAAGCAAACTTATTTATGAACTCAATTCAGCAGGACCACCATATCCCACAGATAAATATGGGTTTTATAATGGATTAAGAGAACTGCGAATACTCTACGAGGGCTGAAATAACCTATTGATTTGTCCTTGCAGGATTACTTTACATTCTCTCTCTCTCTCTCTCTCTCTCTCTCTCTCTCTCTCTCTCTCTCTCTCTCTCTCTCTCTCTCTCTCTCTCTCCTTGGTCACAGGCATCTGCCTGTGATGTGTTCTTAATGAAGCATTCAGCTATCGATGTGGTGCAGGCCGCCTTGAGTGGATAATTTTCAGGTTAAGCATTTACTGGGGTGTTGCAAAATAAATTACTTTTGTGGCAATACGCGCAACTACACAGAAATTCTGCAGTAGACAAAAATCTCTGTGCTTTCTCTGCTGATCACCATCAATTCTTATTCTTAATTGTATATGCTTCCATAATGTTAAAAAGTAAATGATTTTTGAAGATTTTGAAGAAAAACTAATTTAAACAGAGTAAAATGGTGATTAAGAATATACAAAAAAAAATCCATATTCACAATTAGATGCAATTTTTCTGATAAAATATCGGGTAAATTGACTAATAATAAATTGCACCAAATGTTAGTGCAGTTTATTAGATACTGATACAAGCACTCACAAATGTTGCAAGTTCACTAAATTAGCAGGCATTCATATGCAGTTACAGTATCTAATTTCTGAGATGCATTATATTGCCAAAAGTTTTGGGACGCCTGCCTTTACATGCAAAATTTGATGATATCCAATTCTTAATCCGTAGGGTTTAATATGGAGTTGGCCCACACTTTGCAGCTATAACAGCTTCAACTCTTCTGGGAAGGCTTTCCACAAGGTTTAATCATTTTTGACCATTCTTTTAGAAGCGCATTTGGAGGTCAGGCACTGATGTTAGGCGAGGCCTGGCTCCTAGTCTCTGCTCTAATTTATCCCAAAGATGTTCAATTGGTTTGAGGTCAGCACCAAACTCGCTCATCCATATCTTTATGGATCTTGCTTAACGCACTGGTGCCAGGACTCCCTTGAAAAAGAGGTTCTTAATATCAATGGTACTCTTTGGTTAAATAAAGGTTAAATAAATAATCCCTATCCACCAAAACTTTAAACTTGGCACAATGCAGTCAGGCAAGTACAGTTCTCCTGGCAACAGAACAGAAGCTTGAGTCGTCATTCCAGAGAACACATTTCTAGAGTCCAGTGGCGGTGTGCTTTACACCACTGCATCTGACACTGCATTGAACTTGGTAAGGCTTGGATGCAGCTGCTCGGCCATGGAAATCCATTCAATGAAGCTATCTACACACTGTTCTTAAAATAATCTGAAGGCTACATGAAGTCTGGAGGTCTGTAACAATTGACTCTGCAGAAAGTTGCAGACTTCTGCTCACTGTGCCGCCTCAGCATGCACTGACCCCGCTCTGTGATTTTACGTGGCCTTCATGGCTGAGTTTCTGTTGTTTCCAATTGCTTCCACTTTGTTATAATACCACTAACAGTAGACTTATCAGGAAATGTCACAAATAGACTTATCACGGTTTGGTACTACAGCTGCTGAGAGTGACCCATTCTTTCACAAATGTTTGTAGAAGCAGTCTGCTCTATTTTATACACCTGTGGCCATGGAAGTGATTGGAACACCTGAATTCAATGATTTGGAGGGGTGTCCCAATACTTTTGCCAATGTAGTACATCTATGACCTGACGAAAACAAAAACGCTCAGAACAGAATACAATGTGATACTGTGAAGGATTTTGTAATTCATCTTTTTTTGCAGCATTAATATTTACAGTGAGGGAAATCAGTATTTGAACACCCTGCTATTTTGCAAGTTCTCCCACTTAGAAATCATGGAGGGGTCTGAAATTGTCATCGTTGGTTGATGTCTAAAAAAGGAAAAATCCAGAACTCACAATGTATGATTTTTTTACTATTTATTTGTATGATACAGCTGCAAATAAATATTTGAACACCTGTGAAAATCAATGTTCATATTTGGTACAGTAAGCTTTGTTTGCAATTACAGAGGTCAAACGTTTCCTGTAGTTTTTCACCAGGTTTGCACACACAGCAGGAGGGATTTTGGCCCACTCCTCCACACAGATCTTCTCTAGATCAGTCAGGTTTCTGGCCTGTCGCTGAGAAACACTGAGTTTGAGTTAATGCTCAGAGCAAATACATGTTCCCATGTGCAGAAAAAACACCCCCAAAGCATGATGCTACCACCCCCATGCTTCACAGTAGGAATGGTGTTCTTGGGATTGAACTCATCATTCTTCTTCCTCCAAACACGTTTAGTGGAATTATGACCAAAAAGTTATATTTTGGTCTCATCTGACCACATGACTTTCTCCCATGACTCCTCTGGATCATCCAAATGCTCATTGGCAAACTTAAAGGGTTAGTTCACCCAAAAATGAAATTTCTTTCATTTATGACTCACCCCAATGTCGTTCCACAACCGCAAGACATTTTAGATTTAAAAAGATATTTTAGATTTAGTCAGAGGCCTTTCTGTCCTTTGATTGTAAGTGTATGCCCACTTGATGTCCACGTCCAGAAGATAATGAAAACATCATCAAAGTAGTCCATGTCTGACATCATTTGGTCAGTTAGACTCTTTTGAAGCATCGACAATACATTTTGGTCCAAAAATAGCAAAAAATATGACTTTATTCAAAGATATATATATGATTCAAAATCATATATATATATTGTGATTTCTGGATTTTTTTCTGATTATGTCTCTCACAGTGGACATGCACCTACGATGACAATTTCAGACCCCTCCATGATTTCCAAGAGGGGACTTGCAAAATAGCAGGGTGTTCAAATACTTATTTTCCTCACTGTATATGCTTTTGAAACCTAAATGTTCCCAACACATTAGTTAAAGTCAGTGTGTCTGAATCATGTCCGAATATAATAAAAGGGGAAATAAAACTAAACAAATATATAAATATATAAACTCACTACACATATGAAGAACCAATCATATTGTAGAAAAATAATGTAACTTTAGCATAATTTTCCAAACTGCAGGGTTCCATTGATTTCAACGAGAAACCTTTGCCATCATACAGAGCTTGGGCAATGGAATGTTATCGTCGTGATGAAATTATATATTGGGTTAGGATTTTACCATTATAAGATGTATGCTATTTAGACAGATTTGAACATATAACCCAACCCCATCCCTAAACCTACCCATGAGTGTATTATATGATATAAAACACAGGATACAATAGGCAGATATGACTGCAGGGTACACAGATGCATTGGGCATGAGGATGTTATAGCCATAATGAAATTATATATTGGGTTATGATTTTGCCATTATGACATGTTGGAGTGTAAGTAACCCAACCCCATTCCTAAACCTACCCATGTGTGTATTGTATGATATAAAACACTGGATACAACAGGCAGATACCACTGCAGGCACAATTTATTTAAAAAGTACAAATATTCCAAGTGTTCCAAGGCCAAACAATTGATTTGTGTGAGGAAAATCCCCAAAAGCGGTAAGTGTGTGCGTTCACAGAGAGGCGGGATCATTATTTCAGCGATTAAAACATTAAGATCAACTCTGTTTTTTAAATGACTTCAGAAGACAAGAAATGCAACATGAGTTAATACTTTTATACTGTTTTGGTCAGTTTTTGCAACGGACTGTACTTTTATGTGCCTGTTGATGTTAGGTGTTTATATTGTTGAGATGTGGGTAGGTATAGGGTAGGAGTGAAAATCACAAAGTAAATATAAAAGCCGTCTATAAATATTTATATAATCATGTCTACTCTTTTACAGTTGCAAAGAACTAAATGTATTTTGATCAGATGCACTGGGCAGACAACTGAAATCAACGGAGAATCCTGCACATCGAAAAATGCCACTAAAGGGGTAAGTGTCAAGTGTAGACACTTGGGTGTCAACTGGACAGGTAAACTTAAGTCAGGTTGGTATAGGGGAATTTCTACCACAATACCAATCAGTCAGAACTTCTATTTACTGTATACTATTGACCAGTCATAGACTCATGCTAGCACGAAAGAGGAATTCATATCAGGAAAAACTATCAATAAATTGTATCCAACTGCACATACATTTCTAATGCTTCTGACATATTGATACTGCCCTCTGATATTTAAGATTCTAGACTTTTAACTTTTTTTCTGGCTGACAGAGTCCATTTTCATCAGTCTGTCACCTTTGAGGTGGACCTTTCTTAATACCACAAAAAGAGGATCAAATGAATAATCGATACACTTCATCTCTGCATTCTCTGAAGTTGAGAACTTCATTAGTACGTTTACTTGGGTGGATTTGACACTGATGTGCGCCTGAAGGATTGTGGGAATGGCTTCTTATCATGGCATGAGTCTTAAAGCTGCTGAGGGAAGAAAAAGACAGACAAACCAGGAAGATGCAGAAAGAAAGCAAAAATGAAAAATACAGAATGACAGTATCCTGCCCCAGATGGGAGTACTGACAGCACACATTTGTCTATGACATCCCACTCCCTGCAGGCTGGAGACACCCATCCCACCATCCCGACATCATGAGCCAAAACAAAAAAGAACTATGATTCTCTGCACAATGAGACTCCTTTTGATGCTCTAAAATAAAGCTGCTCCATCTCCCTAAAGAAAAATGTCTATCTGCTATCTGACATATAAATATTTTATTATAATGCAATTTTATGTTGTTTTACATTATTCAAAACTCATAACTATAGATGATGTTCTGAAAAATGTTCCTGCTGCTTAAAAAACAAGACTGGTGACCAATGGCTTTCAAACTCAAACATCAAAAAAGCATTATTAAATTTGTCCATATGACTTTTTTCCAGTCTCTGGAAGCCATTTGAAAAAAAAAAAAAGAAAGGAGGAAATATAAGCCATTTATTCATTGATCATCTACAATTTGTTTGCACATTAAAATATGCCACGTCAAAGATATGTAATTCATGCAATCTCACTGCTTACAAGACATATCTGAAACAATCAAAATGCACAAAATATGTGACCCGTCACGAAAACCAATGACACAAGTCGGCAGCACTACTTTCGAGCAAAATGATGAAGCGTTTTTTTGTTTTGTTTTGTTTTTTTGTCGCTTTTTTTTCAGAATCTGTTAGTTGTGATCACGAAGAAGCCTCTCAGTGTTTGAGATAACAATAATAAGTATTGGTATATTTAAAAGCGTACCTTTTGAGGTTGAAATCGCCTGTTTTTGTCTGCGTGTATTTCCATACTGGCTTTTGTTATTGCCCCGCCCTCCAAGGGAAGCATGGCTACTTATTTATGCAGGGCAGGCTCTAGATGATATAAAAATGTAATGAAGATGGACGGCGCAAAGATTATCGCAGACGAGCTGAAGGTAGTTGAACCGTGGTAGTTACACCGAAAATGTTTTGAAGTAATTCTTCAACAAGCCAGATGCTAATGAACAAGTGCAAACTGATTCTGAAGACGATCTGAGCGACGATGAAAGCGGCATAATAAGACTGAATAATATCCTTAATCCACGAAGATGAGCGAAGATGAAGAATGTATCAGACTGGCATCAGACGAGTTGGACCGCAAGATATCAGAGGCTTTATTAATGGCTTTGTCCAGACATTATGTATAATTTGACCAAGCATGATGTGTAAGATTGTTTATGCAGAAGTGCAATATAATATATGTGACTTTTACTGCATATGTACATACATATACACATGTATATTATATATATATAAATAAATCCTTTCATGAACCATCTAATGTACTAATCTTTTTCTCTACTTTGTTGCTTAAACTATGGTCCCACGAGTCCTTTCAAAGGTTCACCTAAAGCATGATGACTGTTAAGGCAACATTTATATCCGGTCTCATCTCTCTCAAAGCACCAATATGTAATTTAACTTTAGACATGGTGATTCATAATTTATGAGTGGGGAACTAGGTTTAGAAATATACAAGATAAACGGATTTACTTCCTCACATAAAGCACTGAATGATAAACCTTTTTCCTACTGAATTTTTCTCAAGTGGGTGTTTTTTTAAAGTGTGGTATGTTTTAATTAAAATGAAAAACTGTCAGGTTTAGAGGTTCAGAAAGCTCAAGGGCAAAGAATACAGCAACACTGGCTTAGATCCAAGGATAATTTCTGAAGATGTATAACTAGGATAGATGGTCTGTATCCCATAAATACTTGTTTACAGCATAGTTTTTAACGATTGATATTCATGTTATTCTTATTATTTTATTAACGGTTTCTTATCATACATTTTATTCATGATTTTATTATTTTTCCTGTGGTCCACTTACATTGCAATTCATTTTCCCATGCAAATTAAATCATAATCTTTTAAGACTATTATCTGACCTTCATAAATAATCCATTGATTAAATAATTATCTGTTTTTCTATCTTAGATTCAATAAATGGTGTTTTTGGTAGGTGTAGGAAGTTCTGAAATTTGATTTCTCTTTCCACACCTTATTAATTTTTTTCAACTTATATATTCACAAAAGACATCAAAACAAAAATATAAGAGGCATCAGAAACAAAACTTACTGAAAAGAAAAACAGATAAATATGAACAGGTTGTAATTATGACCATCTTTTAATTGAATTATGACACCGTATGCTATGTTTGGAGGGGATCCCATCGCTGCTTATTTAATTTGTCATGTTTACTTCCTGTTCTCAAACTGAATACTAATGTACACATGAGGTTTCTCAGACCTTTTCATTTCTCAGTGTATAGGTCATCTGTATTAATGCAACAACAACAAAAGGACATGGGCTTCATACACTCTTTGACTTTAGAAATCTCTTTCTGTACAACTTTCTGTAAAATAAATAAAAATAATACAAAATAAATCCAGTTATAGCCCCCCCCCCCCCCCATCTTGTCCCCTCATCACAATTATTTACTAAATATAATCTGAGCTGAATCTGGCCTCAGGGAAATGTTATGAGGATTTGGAAGAAGCTATTCCCTGTAATCTCCCATCCCCACTGGTCCAGCCCAGCTCCAAATCTCCATCTCTACTAGTCCCGCCCAACTCCAAATCTCCTACATCTCCAATGATCCTACCCAGCTTCCCTCACCCTTTTGCTCTATTAAAGATAGCCAGTCCTTTGGCCCAGCCTCTGCTGTCTCCCTTCAGTCCCCCTTGGCTCCTCCTCAGTTGACTCCAGCCTGAAACACAGATCCGCCTCAGGTGTTCCAGTCTCCGGCTCCGCCCTAGTACAAGGATCTCGTTTCTGCCTCAGGACACTCAACCCGTCACTTTTACTCAGCCCTGTTGACCAGTCGACTCCGCCTTGGCTCCTACCTCCCTCGGGTCCACCTTGGGCTATCATTCTCACAGCTCCATTCGCTGCCTCTTCCACAGACTTTAGCTTTGCATTGTCTGATCACCACTTTGGCTCCGCCTTCCCTCTGGTTATGTCTTGGTCCTCCTTCACACCTGCTCCTACCTTCGTCTCCTCCCTAGCCCCTCCCTCTGCCATCGCCACCCTGGTTTCTCCTGCCATCATCTCCTCCACTCTTCTGCTCTTCGTCAGCCCCTCGTCCTTTTTCAAAGCGCCCTCTTTATATTAACATTCATTAACTCTTTCCCCACCAAACATGCAATTTCCCGTTATATGTTTAAAAAAAAACACTTCCTCGCCAAACACAGAATTTTCCAGGTTTCTGTGTTTTCACTGTTATACGCGATCATCTGAAAGAATACAGAATCTACTGATCAAAACACATGAGAAGAAAACGCAAAAAAAAAAAGCAATCAAATGTAAGCAGATGCATATAAATAAAGTGATCATCAACATTAAACAGCATATTAAACAAAACATGAATCTGATCTGGATGTATTCTTTCACAAAAACATGATTTTCTCAGCTTTTGATCAAAATTTCGCTTTTTTTAATGTAACTTACCCACATTTGAGTGTTGATAAAAAAGTGCAAGAAGCTAGATTTTTTTTTAAACAAGTGGGTCCGCTCTTTCTTTTGATATATCAATATACATGCTCATATATTAATAACACAACATATTGTATGGGCTATTTGATTTATGTGAAAACGATCAAAAACCCTAGTGGTGAACTTTATTTTAAAACGCTGGTGGGGAAAGAGTTAATAAATCATTAACAAACATTATATAATGCTCAACAGATCCTTAGTTAACTTTTTTTTTTTTTTTTTTAAGTTGCCAGAGTTTTTGATAAATTTAACAAAAATGTAATTCCCCGCAGAATATTTTGTTGCATCAGAACATGCAACATATCAAAACCCTCTGCTTTTAAACAAACAAAAAAAAAAAAAAAAATCTATTTTATTCTAACTTTGTGCATTCTTTATTTATTTTTTTATCAATACTTAAATATGGGCAAGTTTTATAATAAAAAAAACACAAAACAAAACATGTTTTTGTCAAAGACTACATCTGGATCGGATTCAGAACAACGATAGATGGAGTAAATCAACACCCCTAATGCTTTACAGTGATATAGCTCGTCCTGGGTCGACATTTTATTCAGTAAAAATAACCAGTTTTGATTTATTTGCTGTTTAATGTTAATAATTGTGAATACATAATACTAATCATCTGTTATGCAGTATATAATGTATATAATGATTTATTAATCAAAGGCATTATAAAATGCTACCCAAAAACAGAACACAAAAAAATATTATAAGGCACAGTGTTTTAGTCAAAAGAGCAAGTTTGCACAAAAAAGTGCAGCGATGTCACCCCTAGCCACTTTGTTAAAGGGACCTGAGCAGTCACAAGGAGAATCACACCTTGGTATAAGAACGAGTGTGATTTTGTAGTGCAAAAAGCTGGATGTGCAAAAATGTGCAAATAAATATGGTCAAAAAACATAAAACAGTCAATAAAATCAGTCAAAAGAATAGAACTGCTATGTACTAAAACTCTCAAACTCTCCTCATTAACTATTAAGGCCAGAGTTTTAGTGTGCTAAAGCAGCGCTTCAATAACCTTGTTCATTATCCCAAAAACCCTGATCCATCTTCCAAACCTCCCTTCAATTTAATGATGGGTGCCTTAATTTTCATGTTTAATGATTAACACACACCATCCACATATGATTAATAAATAGACATTAGGGCATTTCACCTGCGTGTTTCTGGATGAGGTGCTTTCCTGGTTCCCTCTGATCACTGCCTCACGTGTCTGGGTTGTTAACACGCTAAGGCTGCGTTTATTGATTACTCATGTTCTCATTGTGGGAATATGACCATCATGATGTTAAGATGGAGACTCGGTACCGTAAAAAAGGTGGAGTGCCCTCCGTTATTCGCCGTTCTGTTACACAGAATACACAGGGTGAACTGTGGAGTATAGTAGGAGCTCTCCAGCCTGGACTAGTCCCCACAGGCCTCCCACTCCTCACACAGATAGTGGCTGTTTCTGATAAGTCCGTGTGACCATCACATTAGGAATCAGTGTCTCATTTGGAGCTCCCATGGAGGACCGGATGTCAATCGCTGAATCAGAGGGTGGGCTTGAGTCCTTCGGGGATAAAGACTCAGCAGTGCTGTCTCCTTCTGGGAGAGTGACGCACGTTGAGTCAGTCCCGGAGATGGCGGCTATGGATTCCTGAGCTTCCGCAAGCGTTTGGCTTGAGTCAAACCCTCCACCCTGCCCTGAACGCTCACGGTATGATGACTGGTTTCTCTACGCAGGAGTGTGCTGCACAGAAGTGGAAGGCACATTTTACTGACTGAAGCTGCTACTCTCGATGGTGGGGCAGCCAAGGGTTACAGTGTTACTGGACAGCCTGCCTCCGGGCTGCATTTTACCAAACTTCAAACTACCCAATGGTTTAGGCCAATGTTGGATCTACGCATATTAAAGATGTCATGAACTGGCTTTTTTCATTTTTTTATACTGTTGTCTGAGGTCAACTAATGATGTTTGTTTGGTTTTTACATTAAAAAACATCATAACTAATATGTAATAGACTATTTTCTACACTGATTTTGAGGCTCTCTCCTGAATGCTGGGTTTTGGTGGGCGTGTCACACTGGAGACTTGGAAATAAACGCCCACGGCTAGGATTGGATAAGATTTGCATATTTAATGAACTTAAGCTCCCATGTCGATTCCAATGAGGGAGAGGAGAGATTGTTGTGAAAGCGCCAACCGGAATGATTTTCTCAATCACAGGGCTCGTAAACGTCTTTATCAAACAATCAAAAGGAATTATTTCTCATCCACCCGCGATTGATTGGACTATTATTTTTATATTACATAGCCTGCACGATCGGTCAATATACGAGCAAACCGCACGCGCACACACACACACACACACACACACACACACACACACACACACACACACACACACACACACACACACACACACACACACACACACACACACACACACACACACACACACACACACACACACACACACACACACACACGTGCACGCGCCGTCCTTCAAATACCAAGTCAAGAGAGACAACAGCACAGATAAAGAACGGAATATTACGAGATTCATCGACATGCAGGGCTTTGCGAGCCTTGGCCCATACGTGTCTGAGGCCAGTGTGCGAAAGGTATGTTTCTGTTAGACACGTACCCATAAGCAATACAATCAATAACAATGCAATACTATTACATATAAAAACATGTTTTACTCACATAAGTGTGTTGCACCATTCCTGTCGGATCCAAATCCAGCATCGACCGGAGATTTGTTTACAAACGATCCCGATGTGAAATGAAGTGAACATGTCTTAAAAATAAAGTCCAACCACGCATTCCTATTATTAGAATCCGAAGGAAGCTTATGCAGCGACTGTGTTCTTCCACAACCAGGAATAGCACAATATCTTGCTATCTTTCTCTGCATGTTTATTGTTGTTGGTTAGCTAGCATGAGCCGATCACCTCCATGAGTCGGTGGGCGGGGCTACTGGATTAGACGTGCTGTAGAGGCGGTGTTTCATAGCGCTATGACGTAAGAATGAAGCACAAGATCGTTTGCTGAGCCTGGTGTCTATAAAAGCTTTTCTTTGACTAACAAGGAAGTTTTCAGCTCTGAAACTTACAGGATAATCTTATATTATCATGACCTTTTATATATCAAAAGCTCAAGGGAAAGTTGATTTCTCAATTCATCCCCCCTTTAAACCGGCCCTTCACAAGATCCCATTTACAATGCTAATGTAGAAACGCATCCTCATGTGCATTTGTCACACAAGATTGGTTTGCATCAATCGACCTGAAGTGTGCTACACGGACCGTTCCCACAGTTTGTTTTTCGAGGGACTGCTCCTGTCCATTCAGGACTATTTTCGTTACTCTTGTAACCCTCAATCCCTGAAGGAGGGAACGGAGACATTACATCCCTCCTGCCACAACTCTGTACCACCTGCTGAATGCCAGGATCCCATCTTGACTCCACAGCGCAAACCTGAATGAGTGAGTTGCCTGGGAAACATATATACCTGTGTGTCCGGAGAGTGGCTTGCCATGCAAATCTCACTCCCTAATGTTTATTGGCCCGTTTTCTTACTACCTGATGCCCAAGTGAGACCCCAATACATCAATATCAATGAAACATCTCCGTTCCCTCCTTCAGGGAACGAGGTTTGCAAGGGTAACCGAGACAAGTTCCAACACACACATACAAAATCTACTTGCAGCTAGACAGAGCCATGCTGCTTACACAGGCACCTGGTCGTTTGGGTGCCACTATAAACATGAAACGGGTTTTATTAAACAAATTTCCAGATATCAAAAGTTTTTTAGTTTAATCCTCTCACAATGCACCACAGAGAAGAAAAATGTAGCTTGTTGTTTTCGCAGAGAAGCATTAGAAGATCAAACACCCCACAGGCACAATCTAATGAGAGAATTTCCAGCCCTACTGTAACTGCATTTCATAAACATTACTTAAACTGGGGCCACGATTTGACTGACAAGCAGAGAGTAGAAAATCTGGGTTTGAAATGGAAGATCTAGAGAATAAACAATATGATTGACTGGGTGTTTTTCTTTGAGATAACGTAAAAAGAAAGAAATATAGTTTATAGTTTAATGAAAGTATAAATCAAAGAAAAGCATGTGCATTTATTTCATCTGACTGAACAAAAACGGTTCTTGTAAACCTGCTCTTAACATTTATTTGTTTAACTGTTGCAGTAAAGATTGCACCATAAGGTAGCTCACCTGGTGTGAAAAAGTGCAGCGTAGGCCTCACTTCCTGCCAGGACGTAACTGATTCCAATGGACACACTGTTGAAGACACAGTTCGTTATCAGCACTCATTACAAGAATGACGGTTCATATTAATGAAGAGCTGTCACAAGGACGAGTCAAACATGATCTTCCAAAGTTGGACAAAGCCAGATATTTCATAATCTTTTGACTATTGAAACATATAGAACTATTACAAACTTGCTTCAGAAATGTAAAAAATGTATGAATCAATAAATCTTTTTAATCACAAGTTAAACATTTGAACTTTCAAAATATTTAATTTGTTCATTTTAGCACTAACGTATAATGTTGAATGTTACATGTTGAGTCATTCGGTATAAAAAAAAGGTTGCTGTGTGTCCATGTGAAATACAGAATGAAACAAACAGGGGAAGAGGGAAAAGGAAACCTTGACTTGAACCATCATACAGGACAATATGGTGTGGATCTGTGGTCCTTGACTGGTTAGAGTACGCTATCTGTCATGGAAGCACATTGATCGAGTGCTAAGCCTCTTGAACACAATGAGGAGAGGGTCGATTGGATATGTGTTTGCCAAACCTGTCTAAATGCTGATAACAAGGCTTTTTTCCATTCAGTTGCATGACTGAGCATGCAGAGCATTGCAACAAATGATGCCCTGTTAAAGTTGGGGCAAGTGCTTTCTGGTAACCGTTGTTTTTATTAAAAATCACCAAAATAAACACACACCTACCCCCAAAAAGGGTCTCGGTCCTACTTGATAGCTCCGCCCCACGCATACGTAACCCAGGCAATGACTATCCATCACAAAAACACAAACTGTTCTCATGAAAAACTCAATAGAACACAAGCTCGATAGTCCAGTTAATGACATATTACAATTATGACCAGATAAGGGTTGTATAGATCATGAAAAGAGGAAATAATCATATATTAGGAGTATAGTATCTTACTTGTAGGACACAAGCTGATGCTTGAAACAGACATTGAGGAGATTTAGATGCTCCATACGGTGTGGAAATAAACGGGTCTTTATCATCGCTGAAGTGAGTGACAATGCGATCGCAAATGGACAAACAAGCATGACACACAAGCATATTCAAGCAAAAGCCAGCATATAAAAGTTATTGGCTAATGTCCTTACGTGTGACTCGTGTGTTTTCAAAAATTGGCTGATACAAGTTTGTTATTGGACCCGGCCCGAGTCCATTTTGTAAAACGGTTTTGAAATAACACTTACCCCACCTTTAAGTGTCAAAGATAGTTTTCAGTAATGACCACTGATGCACCTTGTTACTCTCCCCTAGTAAAAATCCCAACAAAACTTATGCATTTTAGATTCTGTATTTAGTTTTGCAAAACCACAGTCAACCCTTTTTTGTACTAGTCGCCAAAATGGCCGCCCATCTGTTCGTCTTTAAATGGGTCGTTATTTATTATTTAATCTTTGTTTTCTTTTTTTCCAAGTAAATTTTTTAGAGTACTTTTTTTGTCCTACAGGTATAGTCACAATGTCAGTGGGGAAAGTTAAACAATTTTAAACAAATTAATTTTAAAAATCTATCAAAGAAATTGATTAATTAAGTCTTTGAAAAAATTACTTGGAAAAAAGAAAAAATTTGGTAGAGAGCTGATTTTGTAACATCAGGTAATTAATAACAACCCATTTAAAAGACGAACAGATGGGCGGCCATATTGGCGACTAGTACAAAAAAGGGTTGGCTATTATTCCGCACCATTATTCCAAAGGTAAAATGTTAAAACTGTTGTTCAGGCAGTGTTGCTGACATATCACACATAAATAGCATTGCATTTTATGGTGGGGTAGAGTGCATAACATTTAAAACCTGCTTAATGCTCAGATCCAGTGAGGATGTTTGTGCATGTACCTGCTCAGCAGAGAGCAGCTCTTAACTACGTTCTCAATCCCAATGACTTCATTAACCTTTTTGTTGATCAAAAACTGAACGAGATGCTCTCCTCAGTCTAATTGAAGGGGTTTAGTGACATTTTAGCGGAGCGCGTTTGTGACACATTTATGAGAGTGTTTTTCACAGAATCTTCTTTATAGTGAACCCTGAAAATAACACAAATATCTGAGAATGACCGGAGTCACGTGGAACCCGGCGGAAGTTGTTGTTTTTTTGACCGAAAAGGAAAGGCTTTAAAAAAGATAATTGGGCTTTATTGCACTTTCGGTCTGTTGTTATTGTTCAAGCCTTTAAGTTTAATGGAACATCTATCATTGCCTCGGGTAAAAAAATAAAATAATTATAATTATAATAGACAGAAAATTTGGAAGACACTGTGAAAGAAAGACTGATGAATTTCAAAGCCTTGTATAATGCCAGTTTAGAATACAAACAATTGTGATGCTATTTTAGCAAGCCACATCCCCTGTGGATATATTAAAGGTCCCTTGATATGGAAAAATATTTCTTTTATTTTATAATGTTTCCTGAGGTGTACTTATATTGTTAGAATGATTTTATAAAATGTCATACTTTAGACATAAAAGACATTTTTCTACCTGATCTTAGCCCTCTGACTTGAACTGACTTGTTTGAAGAGGCATGTCTGCTATGAGACTTGCTGTGAGGCTTGCATTTGAAAAGCGTATTACATGTGGAAACCTTCTTGAATACTTTTACTATTTTTTTTTTATTACAGCTGTCGAGATTAACGAAACCTGAAAGTCTTGACTTTAGCATAATTTTTTAGATCTTTTCCCATCACATGAAAGGCTGCAGTGCTGACCATTAAGTAGACAGAAAGTCTGTTTATCACGTGAATGCAGTGATCTCGTCATTGCAATGCTATTTCTCTCACAAAATGCTTTCACCACAACTAACAGCAAGCACAATATCGATATGAATACAGTAAGAGCTTTGTTTAGCAGCATAACAACATCCTTCATTATAACAGGAGTTTGGGCAAGTGTATTCATGGTGTGTGGTTGACAGCTTTAAACATTATAAAGAGTCTTCTTTGATCGCTCTCTGTAGTTTAATCATAATTTAAATAACAGATTTTGTGAAGACAATGTGAAGTTGATCGTTTAGTCACTGGCTTGATTCACTGATGCACAAACAGTATTAAACGATTTAGAAAGAAAGTCTGTGTGAACATAAATAATTAGCTACACATTAGAAATCACTGATCACAGATCAGGCATTAATGAACACTGTTACTCACTGTTTGTGGCGGTGTGGTCGAATCCATATCGTAAAAGTCTGCTTGTAAAAACTGTGTGACTGAATTAAATGTTAAAAAAATAAACTGAACCCATTTTCTCCAAATTCTCTGGTCAGGGAAAGCAGAGAAGAGGGAGAAATGTACACTCATTAGAATAATGTGTATAAAGGGTAGGCATAATAAGCAGTGGCTGAATCAGGGTATATACAGCAATCCTTAAGTTAAATTTACTACTTTTTAATACCTTTTTTACTACCTTCAGAATATTTTTAAAACCATCACGACACTGAATTGCAAGTGTTAATCAGCGACCTTTCTATTATTTACACAGATTTTGACATATATAACATACAAAAAAGAATAGATTTAGAATCGACACCAGGAGGAAATCTGTGATAAGTTATCATTCAGACACAGTAAAATACATCTCAACATTCACAAAGGTTGGTTAAGGAGAAGCATTACTGCATACACATTTAATTTCAATTAATAATTGGTAATTCAGCAATGAAATGATTTAGTGTTTTTTTTCCAACAACAAAACCTGAGCCAAATATTACATTTCTATAACTGTAATAAGTTGTTAAATTTAACAAAATACTAAAAACTAGTGCTGTCAATCGATTAAAAACTTTAACTAGATTAATCACACATTTTTTTTTGTGATTAATCGCAATAAAAAAAAAATTTTTGTACGTTTTTAATATATTTTTTTATATAATAATTTCACAGTTAATCAAATTAATGTAGAAACAACATATATTTTGAAACAACAGTATATTTTAAATATTTGTTTAAATGGCATCTTTTTATGAATGAAGGCCAGTATTACTGATATTAATTCAGCTACTGATTTTTTTTTTTTTTTACATTCATTATTAGGCTTCAAATTTAAGTAAAGGTTTTTAATTTAAGTAAACTTAAAACAATGCTAACATAAACCCATAATAAATGTCATGTTTATTTCTGCCTTTCCTGTCTTAACAGTTAGGAAACATACAACAATTTAATAAAGTTATCAAAGTTATATGTAGTCTGCACTGCATAAACTATAAATTAAATAGTTAATCCTTATTAAAGCTACAAAAGTTATTTAGTCAAGAGCAGCGAGTCATTTTCTCTGTTCCCTTTGTTCTTTATCTTTACTGACAGGAAGCTTTATTGGCTGCTGTCCCTTTAAGAGCAGACAGACACGCGGATCTTACTGTCTATGGATCACGCCTCATTCTCTCACAACTCTTTTTGTTCATTTTAGACTTTATATAAATCATTTAAGATTGCTCTTATGAGGATAAAATAAAACGTAAGCCAGCCACTTCTGTTGAGCGCGCAGTGTTCTGAGATGATGCCGAACGACCACTGAATATGACGTCAGCATCAAACATACGTTGAGATGGACACGAAAGATCTTTGATTATGTGCCCAGATACGCTAAAGCCCATATTTAAACGAACTAACGCGAACGCAGATAGAATTTCAATCAGAATAGGACACCTGATAGTCTGAAAAAATAATACCTAATTTGGAAAAAATAACACCTCTGAGACCACATTTAACACTTTTAATGGCCTTAAATTTGACAATTTTTATTTATCACTTTTTAATACTTTTTAAAACCCCGCGGACACCCTGTGAATATACAGGTAATGCAGGGCTTGACATTAAGCATGTTCATTTGCTTGTCCTTCAGACAAGTAAATTGTTCATTCACTTGTCCGAGTAAAAAATGTGCTTGTCCGGAAAAAAGTAAAAAGTTCAAGTGACTGGTGTGTGTGTGTGTGTGTGTGTGTGTGTGTGTGTGTGTGTGTGTGTGTGTGTGTGTGTGTGTGTGTGTGTGTGTGTGTGTGTGTGTGTTTGTGTGTGTGTGTGTGTGTGTGTGTTGTAACTTTAATTTATTCTGAAGCAATATTCTCACCAGTGTTCAATCAGCTTTGACATATTTAAATCTGCATATTTGTGAATTTTAATTTTTAAATATTTATTGAATCATTTCAAATTTGTGATATTTTTACCTTTTATAAAGGGTATTTCCCCCCTAATCTTATTAAATATAGGCCATGCTTCAGGTTGAATTTTATATTGTTAAATTTGATCAATACATTAAATTAAACGAAGACACTATAAGGGCTGTTAACAATTAAATTAAATAGTTTCCAATGAAAAATTACAACTGTATTAAATAATGTTTCGAGATTTGTAGTTTTGAATAGACACATAAGAAATGTTGGAAAGTATGTTTAAACATGA
Organism: Pseudorasbora parva; assembly: GCF_024679245.1. Lineage (NCBI taxonomy): Eukaryota > Metazoa > Chordata > Actinopteri > Cypriniformes > Gobionidae > Pseudorasbora > Pseudorasbora parva. The sequence continues at coordinate 19,377,116 of NC_090193.1, read as the reverse complement.
AACTAAACCTCCAGTAGGTGGCAGCAGGTGGCCATCTTAATGAGTGAGTCACTGAGTCGTTCATTCAAACGATTCATTCGAACACTGAATCGTTCAGTAACACACTTGTTGCTGTGTGATGCGTTACGGTTCTGCTGTATGAACGATTTTCGCTGCTGAAATCGAAACAAAAGCACTCAATATTGCATCTAAAACGTAAGTGACTTTAAGTGAATGTAAATGTAAGTGAATGTTAATTAATCGTTTATGAAACTGTCATATGAAAGCTGTGTCATTTTCAGTCATGATGGTATTTAGGAAACAACTAAAATGCTCTAGTGTTGTATTTTCTCCCTGAGAGGCTGCACGAGCGTCAACAGCTCGACCTTGATATTGTCAGTTCATCAAATATTATTATCCACCACTATCGCCACTTACACTAAATTAATGCACAATCATTCTTGCATTTTGGTGATTAGCTAGTTATTTTTTGGTTTTAATCAGGCTCTTGTCTGTCAGGTTATTTTATTTGTTATATTTTTTGGCTTTTTTTTTTGTACAGATAAAAAAAGTTGTCTGTGAGGACTGAAATAAACAAAAATATTAATGTTAAAAATCTTGAAGTGTAAATTTCATGTCAAGGAACCTTTAATAAGCATTTTGCATTTCATAAAGAACTATTTATTATACTTATTATTTTATATTCATTAATATTATTATCAATGTAAATCAAATTCTGCATCTTGTACATATATTATAGTCAGAGGAATATTTATTTATCCATACTATTTTTATTTGATTTTTAATATATATATGAGCTTTTATAATACTGTATTGTATATGATTTTATGCATATATTTGAAAATATATATTAGAAAACCTTACATAATATGCATAAATATTTATGACACTTAAAGGCTCTTTTACTAAGACCACAGAAAATAAATAGGGAAAATACATCCTGATTCTTTGCCTCCAGCAGCATCTCTTTGAGTTAATCATCTTGTCTGTTTACCTCAGGGCACTCTTACACAAAAAGAGCTTTTGACTCTGAGCCAGTTCACCATTAATGTGAGCTCACAAGGCCAACATCATGTTAGAACACAATTTAAGAGCCCAACAAAAGTATAATAAGTTTACAGTTCAAGGCAAATTACAACCCATGGTATCAAAGCTCTATGTGAAATTTATGAATGCTGTCCAGAGTTTCAAGGCTACAAGTTGTGATATTCATACACTGGACCTTTATACGGCCTGATGACATCGAAAATATGAATGATTATTGCATCACTGACAAATAATGCTAAAAGACATGCAGAATCACACAATAAAAATAAAAACGGTATTTTAGTATCTAAGGTGCCAAGAAGTGAAATGTGGTTTTACACTTTTTATCAAAGCTTGCACTAGGCTGGTTTATGTTAGTTGGGTTCGGTTCTATCTGGTGGATTAGCCTACTCATTCTTATTCACGTTCATAAATTTAGCTATACTGAAAAAAGATAATATCCAAATTAAATTGTTTAATTCAAATAAAAATATATATTTAACATCACCAAATACATTAAAGGGGTCATGAACTAGCTTTAAAAAATAATATTGTGGCAAGGGGGGCGTGGTTCAGCGAGGTCTGCAGCGGGAGAGAGGGCCGCGGGACGAGCGGTAAGTGAGTGGGTTGGACGCAGATTAATAACACCTGTCTCTTGTTCTAGTAATGAGCGCGGAGACGGGATAAAACGCCAGCGGAACCAGAGACCAAGGAGAGAGAGAGTCAGGACGGTTGTTGTCAAACCCGTACAGAGACTGAGTTGCCGGAAGCCGGAAGTGCCGACCCGGAAGTGATCGCTATTGTTTTGAGTCTGAGAGAAGCCACACTATTGAGTGTGTTTGACTATTGAGTTACAAAATAAAAGAGCAACAACCGTCTAGCCGACCCCCGTGTCCTCTTCCTTCCTCACATTCACGAACTTTGCTACACTGGTGCCGAAACCCGGGAAGGAAGTAGGACAACAACCGTCCTGACTCTCTCTCTCCTTGGTCTCTGGTTCCGCTGGCGTTTTATCCCGTCTCCGCGCTCATTACTAGAACAAGAGACAGGTGTTATTAATCTGCGTCCAACCCACTCACTTACCGCTCGTCCCGCGGCCCTCTCTCCCGCTGCAGACCTCGCTGAACCACGCCCCCCTTGCCACATACCCCCACCGCCCGACGCCATGACAACGCCCTCCGCCTCGCCATTTGCGGAGGTCATCAACTCCCTCGCGGTCCTCCACCAAGAACACCACCAGGCGTTGCTGGACCTCCGGACCGAACAGGAGCGCCGCTTCGAGGCGATCGTCCAAGGCCAGCAAGAGGACCGCGAGCGGTTCCGGAGCTGGATGGACCGGGAGGTCCGCGCCGAGGCCGCCACACGGGCCAGCGCACCGGGTCACGTGCCCCTCCAGAAGATGGGGCCGGAAGACGACCCGGAGGCCTTCGTCGATCTATTCCAGAAAGCCGCGGAGGCCTGCGGGTGGCCCCGGGCACAGTGGCCGGTGCGCCTCATCCCCCTACTATCTGGAGAAGCCCAGGCGGCCGCGCAACAACTACCGGTCGCGAACCTCCTGGACTACGATGATCTAAAGAAGGCCATCCTTCAGCGGGTCGGCCGGACCCCGGAACAACATCGTCAGCGTTTTCGGTCCCTGGAGTGCGGTGAGTCCGGTCGACCCTTCGCGTTGGCCCAACAGCTCCGGGACGAGTGCCGCAGATGGCTTCTGGCCGGCGGCAGCGACGTGGACCATGTTGTTCGATCTGGTGGTGCTGGAGCAGTTTATCACTCGGCTCCCCAGGAAGACCGCCGAGTGGGTCCAGTGCCACCGGCCCACGTCGCTGGAGACGGCCATCAACTTGGCGGAGGACCACCTGGTGGCGTGCCCGGGGGTCGGCGAACCCCCACTAACTTCTCCCTCTCTCTCTCCCCCCCCTCTCTCTCTCTCTCTCTCGACCTGTCCCTCTCCCCAGGTCCCGCCCTCCAGGCCCTCCTCGCGTCCCCCCCAGAGGCCGGGGTGGGATGGGCCTTGGACCGTCCGGGAGTTCGCGGGTCCCGCCCAGGGGGGCGGGGCCGCTGGGGGCTGGTAGTGACAATGGCTCTGGTTCCGCCCCCTTTCCGCGCTCATCCTCCAACCCACTCCCCGCCGCCGGGGCGGCGGGTAGGCCTGGGCTGGCCTGCTGGCGGTGCGGCGATCCGGATCATTTTGTGGACCGATGTCCGATGATGGACATCGGAACAATGATCCGGATCCCGGACGTCCAGCGGACCACCCCCGATCAAGCAGGAGAGTACCAGATTCCTGTGAGTATCAAGGGGGGTACATATCAGGCCTTGGTGGATTCAGGATGTAACCAAACCTCGATCCATCAAAGCCTGATGCAGCCTGGGGCATTGGATACAAGCCGCGTGGTTAAGGTGCGGTGTGTGCACGGGGATGTGGTGGAATACCCGGTTGTCCCGGTCACGATACAATTTCGGGGGAAAAAGCATAGTGTAGAGGTGGCGGTTAGTCCACACCTCCGGCATCCGCTAATTCTGGGGACAAATTGGCCCGCCTTTTCGGCGTTATTGGGGTCGTTATGCGCGGATGCCGCTTGGGAGAAAAAGGCTCGGAGGGGGGCGGCGCGAGTGCAGCTTGGGGAGACTGAGACGGGACCCTTGAGGACAGCTTCAGCGGAACCGAGCGGGGTCGAGAGACTGATTCTCTCGGACCGCGATGACTTTCCGCTGGAGCAGTCACAAGATGAGACCCTCAAAAATGCCTTCCAACAGGTCCGATCGATTGACGGTCAGTCTCTCCAACCTGCCTTGCCTGTCTCGTATCCATATTTTGCCATAATTAAGGATCGGTTGTATCGAGTGACCCAAGACACTCAGACAAAGCTAGATACAACCCAGCTGTTAGTACCAAAGAGCCGCCGGGAAATGCTTTTCCAGGCGGCTCATTCTAACCCAATGGCGGGCCACCTGGGACAGGCGGCCACGCTGAATCGTTTAATGACCCGATTTTTTTGGCCAGGCATTCATGACAATGTGCGCAGGTGGTGCGCGTCTTGTCCGGAATGTCAGTTGGTGAATCCACTGGCCGCCCCAAAAGCGCCATTGCGCCCCCTTCCATTAATGCAGGTCCCCTTCGAGAGAATTGCGATGGACCTCATCGGGCCATTAGAGCGATCCGCACGCGGACATCGTTTTGCGCTAGTTATCGTGGACTACGCAACACGATATCCGGAAGCAGTGGCTCTCCGCAACATCTCGGCGAAGAGTGTTGCGGACGCACTGTTTCGCTTAATCTCCCGGGTGGGGATTCCGAAGGAAATCCTCACTGATCAAGGCACGGCGTTTATGTCACGCACGTTAAGCGAATTGTACGGATTATTGGGCATTAAATCCATTCGAACCAGCGTCTATCACCCACAAACAGGCGGCTTGGTCGAACGATTTAATCGCACTCTTAAATCCATGATCCGTAAATTCGTACAGGAAGACGCCAAAAATTGGGATCGGTGGTTAGAACCCCTCTTATTTGCTGTGCGCGAGGTCCCGCAAGCCTCCACGGGGTTTTCCCTCTTCGAGCTTCTCTACGGTCGGCAGCCACGGGGGGTGCTGGACGTCCTACGAGAAACTTGGGAGGAGGGGCCTTCGTTGGCCAAAAAGGAAATTCAGTACGTCATGGACTTGCGAACAAAACTCCACACATTGGGGCGGCTATCTAGGGAGAATTTGTTGCAAGCCCAGGACCGCCAGAGCCGGTCATATAACAGGGGTACTAAACTACGCAAATTCACACCGGGAGAGAAAGTGCTCGTTCTACTCCCAACGTCGAGCTCAAAATTAATGTCAAAGTGGCAGGGGCCGTTTGAGGTCGCACGGCAGATAGGAGAGCTCGATTATGAAGTGATACGATCCGATAGGAACGGGGCACGTCAAATATACCACCTCAATCTGCTAAAAAAATGGAATGAGGTGGAATCGGTGTTGTTGGCAACGATGATCGGGGGAGAGGATGATCTCGGGCCAGAGGCGAGCATTAAAGCACAATCAGTCGCGTTGGCCCCTGGGGGAGATCACCTCTCACCGTTACAACTCGCTGATTTATCGAAATTGCAGGCGGAATTCGCTGACGTGTTCTCGCCCCTACCGGGACGTACCGACTTGATTCAGCACCATATCGAGACCGAGCCGGGCGTGGTAGTTCGCAGCCGGCCGTATCGCTTGCCTGAGCACAAGAAAAAAGTAGTTCAGGACGAATTAGGCGCAATGCTCGACATGGGAGTAATCGAGGAGTCCAACAGTGACTGGGCGAGCCCGATAGTTTTGGTCCCCAAGACAGACGGCTCGGTCAGGTTCTGTGTGGACTACCGCAAGGTGAACGCTGTGTCGAAGTTCGACGCGTATCCAATGCCGCGGGTTGACGAGTTGCTTGATCGGTTAGGCACGGCTCGATTTTATTCGACACTGGACTTAACAAAGGGCTATTGGCAGATCCCCTTGTCTCCATTGTCCAAAGAAAAAACAGCTTTCACCACGCCGTTTGGATTACACCAATTTGTCACGCTTCCTTTCGGCTTGTTCGGGGCGCCCGCAACCTTCCAGCGACTCATGGATAGGATTTTGCGTCCCCATGCTGCATATGCTGCTGCGTACCTGGATGACATAGTGATTTATAGTCACGATTGGCAGCGGCATATGCAGCATGTGAGGGCGGTCCTGAGGTCGCTGAGGAGAGCGGGGCTCACGGCCAATCCGAAGAAGTGTGCGATTGGGCGGGTGGAAGTAAGGTATCTGGGCTTCCACTTGGGTCATGGGCAGGTGCGTCCCCAAATTGATAAGACTGCCGCAATTGCAACCTGTCCGAGGCCCAAGACCAAAAAGGAGGTAAGACAGTTCTTGGGGCTGGCGGGATATTATAGACGGTTTATACCAAATTATTCGGACCTCACCAGCCCTTTGACTGATCTTACTAGAAAGGGGCTACCAGATACGGTCCAGTGGACAGAGCCGTGTCAACAGGCTTTTACCCAAGTAAAGGCTGCTCTATGTGGCGGGCCGCTCTTACACTCCCCTGACTTTTCTCTCCCTTTCTTGTTGCAGACTGACGCGTCGGACAGGGGGCTGGGCGCAGTCCTGGCCCAGGAGGTGGAGGGGGGAGAGCGGCCGGTGCTGTACATTAGCCGTAAGCTCTCCAAGAGGGAAGCTAAGTACAGCACCATAGAAAAGGAGTGTTTGGCCATCAGATGGGCCGTTCTCACTCTCCGCTATTACCTCCTGGGGCGGGAGTTCACTCTCTGTTCGGACCACGCTCCTCTCCAATGGCTCCACCGCATGAAGGATACCAACGCGCGGATCACCCGTTGGTATCTGTCTTTTCAGCCGTTTAAGTTCAAGGTGGTCCACAGGCCGGGTGCTCAGATGGCTGTGGCCGATTTCCTCTCCAGAAATGGGGGGGGGGGGGGGGGGGGGGGGGGCTGCAGGCCGGACGGCTCCCCGGCCTGAGTCGGGCGGTGGGGGTATGTGGCAAGGGGGGCGTGGTTCAGCGAGGTCTGCAGCGGGAGAGAGGGCTGCGGGACGAGCGGTAAGTGAGTGGGTTGGACGCAGATTAATAACACCTGTCTCTTGTTCTAGTAATGAGCGCGGAGACGGGATAAAACGCCAGCGGAACCAGAGACCAAGGAGAGAGAGAGTCAGGACGGTTGTTGTCAAAACCGTACAGAGACTGAGTTGCCGGAAGCCGGAAGTGCCGACCCGGAAGTGATCGCTATTGTTTTGAGTCTGAGAGAAGCCACACTATTGAGTGTGTTTGACTATTGAGTTACAAAATAAAAGAGCAACAACCGTCTAGCCGACCCCCGTGTCCTCTTCCTTCCTCACATTCACGAACTTTGCTACAAATATATATATATACCGGTATATATATACTGTTGTCTGAGAACAACTTATGACATTTGCATGTTTTTTTAAGTTTAATAATCATATTGAATAAGTAATAGGCTATTTTCTACTCTGGTTTTGAGCCTAGCTCCTGGAACACTTGGTTTTTTATGGGAGTGCTGCATTGAAGACTTGGAAGTAAATGCCCACTGCTATGATTTAACAGTTTTGCATTTTATAATGAGCTTTGACTCCCCCATCAGGACATGTGGGAATTGTTTTGAAAATGTGTAGAAAAACAGAAACCGGAATGATTCGCTCACAGGGCTCGCAAAATGTATTTATCAAACAAATGCACTGATTTCTCTCTCATCTACCTGGAATTAATTGGAATGTTATTTTTTATTACTTTGCCCACCCGATCGGTGAATATAACAGCAAACCACATCAATAACACACACATGCACAGCATTCACAAATTAGCATGTTCAAAACTTCTGCGATTGTATTTTTCCTTCAAATATCAAAGTCAAGAGAGAAAACAACGCACATCAAGAAAGGAATGTTATTTCACTATTTAAGATAGCCTGTCGGGCTCCCCAACAGGAAAACATATAGCTCCAGGTCAGCCTCCTTTGCAAGCCCTGGCCAAAACATGTTCTAGTCTGATCCCGAATCGCAGGACAATGAAACAGCTTATGCGCCATGTTTATTGCTTGAAAGTTCAATCCGGTTTAGCTTCAAGTAGGCCTGTTATTTATCTATTACATGTAATGTGCGAGGCGATGAGCAGTAGGGCTGTCATTTTTTAGAAAAAATCGAATTCGAAATGATATTAAATATCAAGCAATGTATTAGAATATATTCAAATATCTGCGAGCCTACATTTGGTCATGGGCCTATGGTACAATACTTTTAGAGCGCCCTCTATTGGATGAGATGGCAAACAAAATAAAAAACAAATGGTCTAATCATAAAAACACTCTTTTGTCATTGCGATAAGAATAATTACGATTGAAAGATTCAGTGGACTGTTTACATGAGACATTATCTAAACCGATCTGGGGTTTAGATGTGATGACTTTTAATCTGAATCGTTTTGTGACATGCGCACATAGTTTGTCTGCCGCATTAGAAATATCGACGCTGTCCTCTCCAGCAGATGGAATGTGTTCAAACCTTCAAGGATGCCATCGCTCAAGGGCCACACGGACTTATTCGGTTTTTATAAAAGCTATTTATTTGTTGTAAAGCGTAATTTATAAAAAAATAAAAATAATTAAGTGTAAAGTAAAATTTGTAATTCAAGTTATGTAAAAAAAAAATCTTCTGTCAGGCGCAGTTGAATAAAAAGTGCCTTGGTTTTCATTCCGCATTCAGGATAAGAGGATGTAGCCAGGCTATGTCTGTGTCATTATTCCAACATTATCTTCATAAATTAAATAGAAAGAAAATAGAAAGTTTACCTCTCAGAAAACGTAACTTTTCTCTCTTGTCAACAGTATAGCCTGTGTGGTAAACTCGGCGTGCGCTCTTCAGTGGTGGAGAGCACTCACTGTATCACGTCATATAAGGACGCGGGTAATCCGGTCAGGTTGTTAACATGGTGACATTTTTCGTTTGATCGGTTTATGAAAAGGTTCATCTCAAACCGATTACAATTTCATTCGGTTTGGGCATTTTTATTCCGATTGAGGTGCTTATATGGAGCTATAGACTGTATAAAAGTGCGCTATACATGGCACTTTAAAAACCATTTATAGTTCGATTACGGATATTTCATGTCATGTTCTAATGCATATTTGAATATCGAATAAAAAGTGACAGCCCTAATGAGCAGGGCTACAGAATTAGGCGCTCGTCTTCATAGGCTGAGGCGGCTTTTCATTGCACTCTGACATCACGGGCACACAACATCCGCAGATCGATCATTTGCTGAGCCAACTGTCAATAAAAGCTTTTCTTTGACTGACAAGTTTTAACTTACAGGATATTCTTATATTACCATGACCATTTAATTTAGACCATCGTTTTCAGTTAGAATTAAAACCTCTATTTCTATTATAAAGTAGTGTGTTCATGTTTTTACTCGGACCTCAAAAGATTAAACAGAAGAAACATTTCCACAAAGAAAATTTCCGTAGAAGATTTCCACAGTGAAGAAGGCGGAGCCTCAGATCCACATTCACCTATTACATAAATGCCACAGACCAAAGGTGCAGAGACTAGCATCCAAAACAACAACATATGCTGGAAGTAAGCTATGCTTTTTAGCCATCAGAAAGATATGAATGAAAGAGACTTACAATTGAAACAGCAGAATAAAGTTGAAGGCATAGCTAGTGTGCTTGCCCAGGAAGAGAACTCCCAGCACGTGCAGATTTGGCTGGAGGTCCTCATCTTGTCTCCGTGCTCTGATGTCCCTCTGCAGAAGACCTGCATCTATAGAGAAAACCGTACAGGGATACATTGTATTACCATCCATTTCAAGAGACATAACCATGGACAGAGGAAATGACAGTATAATTTCACTTCAAACAGATATTTTTAAAAGTTTCATGCTCATATAGTAACATGAGAATAACTTTTTTGCTTTTTGTGTTTTAATTAATCATAAAATGGCCCTGATATGTCACTAGACATTAAGAAATCATGTTAAATTCAAATACTTATATTACTGACAACAGTAGTTGCTGTCATTTAAAAGTTGTTGCAGCCCTCAACTGATGTTGATGTTGACATGTTGTGTTTTGGCCTGAAGCTCCACCCTCCATCTATCTACCAATCACAAAGTCAGTAGTGTTTCGGCATCGAGGTTGCCAGATCTGCTCTATTTACCATAGCTGCAGTTGATTATTATTTGGGACGTTCCTGTTGGATCCTGCAGCCTATCTAAATCAGGAATCTTTGACGAAATATTTGTTTTAAAAAATATAAACTGTTTGTAACATTATAACTGTCTTTATTGCATCCTTGCTGAATAAAAGTAACAATTTCTTCTTAAAAAAATAAATAAATATATACTGAACCCAAATTTTTCACCCAATCATATTTTAGGGACATGTTTACAGTTAATGTCAAGTTTAGGCTTACAACCATGGTTAGGTGCTTTTTCACCCCTAATTCCTCTTTGATATTAGGGATAAGTTACAGGTTAGGTTTAGGGGTAGGAATATTTTTATCATTACATTTTCGGACAGGAATTTTATCCCAGGATCAATAAAATATGTTGACCCAGGAGCATGTCTAACTTGGCAAAATCATGTGTATGTGACACTTTGTCTCTGACAGGAAACATTTATTAGTTGACAGAATTTGCTGCCCAGTGGCCAGAACGGATGGGCCTGAGAAGCCTCTGTGTCTGCAACAGATGCGCATAACCATCCTTCAGCCCCTCTGAGGTGCCACACATCACTCCTGATGTGAAGTTCTGCCACAATGCCACACCACATAATGCCCCACTGTGCGACTTTCACACACTAAATAATGAATAGTTGGAAAGATAAGTCTGAGAAATGGACGGAAACCAGAAGTGAATGAATCTGGACAGAGATAAGAGAAGTGTGCAGCAGTGAAGAATCAAATCGGAACAGCAGGGATAATTCATACTACTGCACTTCCCTTCAGACCTCAACACAGCAGGTACCAGGAGCAGACAGAGCCAAACCCTTCAGTAACACTCATACTCCCATTACAGTAGGGATATTTGCACACACCCAAGTTTTAATATATTTCTTTCTTCATAAGGCAGCTCTGATCTTTTCGCTGGCAATCAAGAGTCTCGAGGCTAGGTTTTTTTGTTTTGTTTTTTACTTCAATGAATACTTTATTGTAAAGTACTGAATACTCAAGGTGGGTTTATGTACATATTATGGAGAATTAAAAAAATGGTTTTAATCTCTACAATATATGAAATTTGAACACACAACATACACGTTATATGCAGAGTGCAAATTACACAATGGCCAATGGGGGGGGGGGGGGGTGTCAGAGAGTCGTGGTATACACAGATCAAGCATAACATTATGAATACTGACAGTCGAAGAGTATACTACTGATTATCTCTACCTCACGGCACCTTTTAGTGGGTGGGCTTTATTAAAGGGGTACTTTAGCGCTGGGAAGATGAAACTGTATTTTAACTGGGTCATCAATGTAGTAGAAATTATTGGTATTAAATTTGGTGCCTTCTAGACTGAGAAAAGACAGAAAATGTATTTTTGGATTAAAGACTACAATTCCCAGAATGCTTCGCTGCCCTGTGAGGCCATTCCCAAAGCCACCAACTTGATTACTGTGACTGAGTTGGGGAAGACACTACAATTAAAAACTGAGCGTGTCTGTTCAATATAATGAGTGAGTCACCGCGCGAGTATCACAGCACTGAGCACTAACTGCAGGAGTGAGATAAATGAGCTGATGAGCTCTCGTGATGAGAGCTGAGGTAATCGCGACTACACTCGCGGCATACATACACAACGCGCGTTCAGTCTGGTGCATTTCAGGTCATGCCTTTGCAAGCTTAACTTTCAAAGAAATTAATTTGAGAAGTTAAAACACTTACATTGCTCACCATAGCTCCGTTTAAATGAGTGCCTGTAGCTGAGCTGAGCTGAGCTCTGAAGCCCCGTTCACACCGCCAGCGACACGCAGCGACAAAGCGACATGATCCCATTCATTTCAATGGAGCGTTGGCGGCATCCGGCGACACGAGCGACAGTGACCGTTGGCGACAGAATGTGGGCGTGTCAAGCGACGTGAGACACGCGACAAAGGTTCAGAAATTTCAACTTTATGCAAACGAGAAGCGATTTTCGCGAGCGACAACCAATAGGAGTGAAGTCAGTGGAGTGCACGTGATCCGTCTGCTTTACTGCTGCTACTGCGGTGTCCGGAGGAGTTGTTGATATTCGCTTTTAACAAGTCCCATGTTCTTTATAATATGTCTCTGTGTAGCCTACATACAGAGACACATTTAAAAAAATGATGCATGGAAAAACGTGTCTGGGATTGTGGGGATATAAAGTAAGTTTTGACTAAACTGCATGCAATATGGTCTACCTATTACAGTACAGTGTATGTATTCTAATAACTTGCTCTGTTCTGCAAAACACTATTAATAAAAACGGTACTATTTAATGACGTTTATATGCAACCCGTAGTAGGAACGCCCACTAGCGACATGAATCTCTGGCGCTGGCGACATGCAGTAACAAAATCGCTGGCGGTGTGAACGGGGCTTGAGTGTGATCTCCATCCCCCATACGCAGGTTCAAAACATGCGGAAATGGCTCCCTCTGCTGGCTGTAGTCTTTAGCCTTTGGCCAAACATTCCTCCTATGATGCAAATATCGTCAATAAAATGCATAAATCTCTTGTCTGAGGGGGATATGAGGGGGGGAAAGCACATTTATTTGAATATACTCCAGGGTTTCTACTAATACAAAGCCATATGCTAATCGCTGAAGTAACCCTTTAAGGAGCAAGTGAACATTTTGTCCTCAAAGTTGATGTGTTAGAAGCAGGAAAACTGGGCAAGTATAAGGATTTGAGAGAATTTGACAAGGGCCAAATTGTGATGGCTAGACAACTGGGTCAGAGCATTTCCAAAACTGCAGCTCTTGTGGGATGTCAAGGCTCATTGATGCACATGGGGAACGAAGGTTGGCCCATGTGTTCTAATCAAACAGATGAGCTATTGCAGCTCAAATTGTTAATGCTGGTTCTAATAGAAAGGTCTAATCTGTCTAAGATCTAAAGGTCTTGTACTGATAGAAAATACAGAGTGCATCACAGTTTGTAGCGTATGGGGCTGCATAGCCACAGACAAGTCAGGGTGCCCATGCTGACCCCTGTCCACTGCCCGAAAGTGCCAACAATGCTATAGGCTCACCCAAAAAAGGGTGAGCATCAGAACAGGACCACAGAGGAATGGAAGAAGGTGGTCTAGTCTGATGAATCACATTTTCTTTTACATCACATGGATGGCCAGATGTGTTGCTTACCCTGGGGATAACACATGGTATCCGGATGCACTATGGGAAAAATGCAAGCTGTTGGAAAAGTGTTTGTTTTGGGCAGTGTTCTGCTAGGAAACCTTGGGTCCTGCCACCCATGTGGATGTTACTTTGACACGTACAACCTACCTAATCATTGTTGCAGACCATATACACCCTAATCTGGAAATGGTATTCTCTGGTGGCTGTGGCCTCTTTCAGCAGGATAATGTACCCTGCCACAAAGCAAAAATGGCCCAGGAATGATTTGAGGAGCAGAACAACGAGTTTGAAGTGTTGACTTGGCCTTGAAAGTCCCCAGATCTCAATCCAATTGAGCATCTATAGGATGAGCTGAACAAACAACTCCAATCCATGAACGCCCCGCCTCGTAACTTACAGGACTTAGATGATCTGCTGCTGACATCTTGGTGCCAGAAACCACAGCTTTCCTTCAAGGGTCTAGTGAAGTCCATGCCTCGACGGAGCTGTTTTGGCAGCAAAAGGAGGATCAAGCCAATATTAGAAAGTCATATGATAAGAAAAAATGATAAATCTTGGCAGTTCATGGCAGTGCAATTAGAAAACTACGGGACAAGCATGTTATGTTTCAAAAAGGGTGCCAGGAGAAGGCTTCTTCTCTCTAAAAAGAACATGGCAGCATGGCTTAGGTATGCAAAGTTGCATCTAAACAAACCACAAGACTTTTGGAACAATGTCCTGACTCCAGGCCTTAACCTGACTGAAATGTTGAGGTGGGACCTTAAGAGAGCTCTGCATGAGCAAATGGCTGCAAATCTCGATGAACTGAAGCAACGTTGTAAAGAAAAGCAAGCAAAAATTCCTCTAGAACTGATAACGCCATGCTGAAAACGATTCCTTCACTTTATTGCTGCTGAAAGTAACTCTACATGCAATTGAAACATATGAGTGTACTTAGTTTGTCACCCATGGCTTTTCCACTTTGGCTTTATTTTGGCTTTTTTTTTTAAATATATAATTTTTTGTTGTTCATCTGAGGTTATATACCTGATTTTAAGATCTGCTAATGACCGGACGATTTGTATGCTCCGATATGATTTTTCTAAAGCGCATCCTTTGTGTTTCATATATATATATATATATATATATATATATATATATATATATATATATATATATATATATATATATATATATATATATATATATATATATATATATATATATACATATACACACACACACATTAGGGATGCCACAATACTCAATATAATATTGAACCGTTCGGTATGGCATTCACAGTTCAATACGCACTGGTGAATTGCGTTTTTTCTGGTTTTGCATTTAATGAATTATTTATATTTCTCTTCATTTGAAATATTTATCTCCGTTTATTTCGGCTCTGTTTGAGTGTGCCTGTGTGTCTACAGGCTGATATGAGCAAATATCCTAAAGTTAGGGGGTGTTTAAAAACTTACTGGTTAACGACGGGCTATCTTAAATTGTAAAAAAATTAGTGTTGTGCCGATGGAAAATGTCATCGTCCATCGTGATGGCTGACGTGATGGCTGAAACACCATCGTGATGCCCCGCCCCGCTGCGAGTCTTGCGAGTCGACACCAGAGTATGTGAGCGGAGTGGAGCGGCGGCGATTTCCCCTCCACGCTCTATCTAAGCATTCAAGAATCCCTCCGCTCCAGCTCCGCTCCGGGTTCACCATCTCCCTCTCCTCGCCTCGCAAACTGATATCAAAAACACCGCTCCGTCTTCGCTCCGAGGAAATTTGCGGCTAATAACTGCTAAAGTATTTTAGTAAGCTCTGAAATATCACTATAAAGTTTGGTTTATAAACTGCATTAACTGAAAACAATTATAAAAAATAAACAATAGGAGATTAAGAGCCTAGTTTCAACGTGGTTTATTGTAACATTTGTGTGCATTTTCCCCCCACTATGCCAAACTTAATGGCTTTATCAGCATTAAAAGTTAAATATCATTCAGGTTTTTTGCAGTGAAAATTTAGTTTGGAAGTTTGGAAAGATGAACGTTTTCATCAGTTACTTGACGCAGAAATGCACTTGCCCTGTGCATTTCTGAATCTTGAGCACATTTTTAAATTTTCTTTGCATTTCTGAATTTTGTGTGTATTTATGAATGTTGTGTGTATTTATGAATTTTGTGTGCATTTGTGAATCTTCTGTGCTTTTGAGTGCATTTATGAATCATTTGTGTGCATTTGTGTATCCTGTGTGTGCATTTATGAATCATGTGTGTGCATTTATGAATCATGTGTGTGCATTTATGAATCATTTGTGTGCATTTGTGTATCCTGTGTGTGCATTTATGAATCATTTGTGTGCATTTGTGTATCCTGTGTGTGCATTTATGAATCATGTGTGTGCATTTATGAATCATGTGTGTGCATTTATGAATCATTTGTGTGCATTTGTGTATCCTGTGTGTGCATTTATGAATCATTTGTGTGCATTTGTGTATCCTGTGTGTGCATTTATGAATCATGTGTGTGCATTTATGAATCATTTGTGTGCATTTATGAATCATTTGTGTGCATTTGTGTATCCTGTGTGTGCATTTATGAATCATTTGTGTGCATTTGTGTATCCTGTGTGTGCATTTATGAATCATGTGTGTGCATTTGTGTATCCTGTGTGTGCATTTATGAATCATGTGTGTGCATTTGTGTATCCTGTGTGTGCATTTATGAATCTTGTGTGTGCATTTATGAATCTTGTGTGTGCATATGTGAATGTAGTGTGTGTATTTATCTTTATTGAGACTGATTTAGCTCCATACACACTTGCTGTGTGAAACAGCAGTTATTAGGAACACCATACTAATACTGTGTTTGACTCCCTTTACCCTTCAGTACTGCCTTAATTCTATGTGGCATTGATTCAGCAAGTTGCTGAAAGCATTCTTTAGAAATGTTGGCCCATATTGATAGGATAGCATCTTGCAGTTGATGGAGATTGAGATTTGTGGGATGCACATCCAGGAAACAAAGCTCCCGTTCCACCACATCCCAAAGATGCTCTATTGGGTTGAGATCTGGTGACTGTGGGGGCCATTTTAGTACAGTGAACTCATTGTCATGTTTAAGAAACCAATTTGAAATGATTTGAGCTTTGTGACATGGTGCATTATCCTGCTGGAAGTAGCCATCAGAGGATGGGTACATGGTGGTCATTAAGGGATGGACAAGGTCAGAAACAATGCTCAGGTAGGCCGTGGCATTTAAACAATGCCCAATTAGCACTAAGGGGCCTAAAGTGGGCCAAGAAAACATCCCCCACACCATTACACCACCACCATGGCATGATGGCATCCATGCTCATTATGTTTACGCCAAATTCTGACTCCCCCATCTGAATGTCTCTGTCTTTCTTCCTATTTGTAGTGGAGATGAGTGGTACTCGGTGGGGTCTTCTGCAGTTGTAGTCCATCTGCCTAAAGGTTGTGCGTGTTGTGGCTTCACAAACGCTTTGCTACATTCCTCGGTTGTAATGAGTGGCTATTTCAGTCAAAGTTGCTATTTTGCTGAGTTTCTATCAGCTTGAATCAGTCGGCCCATTCTCTTCTGACCTCTAGCATCAACAAGGCATTTTCGCCCACAGGACTGCCGCATTACTGGATGTTTTTCCCTTTTCACACCATTCTTTGTAAACCCTAGAAATGGTTGTGCATGAAAATCCCAGTAACTGAGCATATTTTGAAATACTCAGACCGGCCCGTCTGGCACCAACAACCATGCCACGCTCAATATAGCTTAAATCACCTTTCTTTCCCATTCTGACATTCAGTATGGAGTTCAGGAGATTGTCTTGACCAGGACCATGCCCCTAAATGCATTGAAGCAACTGAAAATGGGATGGGTTGATGAGATAATTGCATTAATGAGAACATTTAACAGGTGTTCCTAATAATCCTTTAGGTGAGTGTTTAGTCAGCAAACAGTTTGTTTTGTACAACAGCCAACAATCAGTTTAACAGCATTAAAGAGGGTTTACTATCATTCAAATGAACTGTTAATGTGCATTTTAAACGCATTATGTTTTTTGTCCATACAATAAATTCACACACCTGAATGAAAGCACGGTTTTATATCTTATTTAATTCAACAGCTGACTGTGAACAAATTAAAAGTCCATGAAAATGACACTAAATGAACAAAAAGCTGAATATCCCTGACAGAATATCAGAGAGCATTTATATACAAGATAACAAACTAAATGTCAAGCAGGTGATCGCTAAATGAGCGTAACAGATTAATGGCTAAATGAACAAATAGCAGCATATTCCTGACAAAGAGGGGACTGATGGAAAGATAACAAGAAAAACAAATCTTTTTCTGAAAGTAATAAATGGTGCTGCGCTCAGTATTACATTCACCTGCGCTGATCTCCCGAGGGAAAAAATAAACACAGACCCATAACAGATGTTACACGTATTTCTGTTGACACAAGCACCATCGATATGATAATATTTAGTCAGAAATAGATGTGAATTAGAAAGATATATGGTGCAGAAAACATTCATCTGGATGTGTTTCTAACTCACGGAAAAACACGGAACGCTCAAAAGTATCGCAGAGTTTCTACTTTTCATTAGGATGACGAATCACTTTCCAAATCGTTTATGTCAGTCAGCCACCATTCTACCTAATGATGCTTTGGCACGTAATCTGATTGGATTTTTTACATTAAGTTAAGACTACTGTACCTGTATGGCACAAATGACAAGGGAATGGGCTGTGGAGAGTAGCTGGCTAGAACATTAATTTCTGAGAGGGACCCATCTGCTTGCAGAAAGGGACGGCCAAGTAATTAGGATCGAGAGCTGCTAGAGCTCCACACCTGTCACGGATACGTTGCAGCTCTGAGTGTATGTGTGTGTGTGAGAGAGAGATCAGCACAGAAACATCATTATGCCATAGGTGAATTTGTGAGTGTGAATCTGCATCATGACAACAGACCCCAATAATATCAGCCTGATCAGACGTTAACTTCCACACAAACACCTAGGCCTGTCACAATAAATTTTGCTGGACAATAAATTGGTCAAGAAATTAATGCGATAAACGATAATATTGTCGTTCTGAGACCATTTTCATCTAAAATAATGATAATGACATAATGCAGGTACACCCTTTCAAAGATCAATAAACTTTTATTAAAAGACTATTTAACACTGGAAACAAAAAACATTTTAAATATCCACAATAAATGAACAAAAAAAAACAAACAATAAAAGCAATGGACTCTCAGTTTGTTAACAAAAAATGCACTTGAAAAAATACCAAAAACAATAAATAAAATGGATGAAATGGTTCGTACCGCGGCTTTAGGCTCATGGTTTTCAGTGGATGAAACGGTACGGTTCTTGTTGTTGTTTTTTCTTTTAATCGTTAACACTCCAGACATTTACTTCAGCATATGACATATAGCTTAATTATCCACAATTTAGGATACAGTACAAAAAAAAATGGTTATATCATGTAATCATGCACAAATTGAACTTGACTTGACCATCTCTGAGGAAAGCTAGGTGAGATTTTGATACAGCAAGAGAGACGAAATTGAGGACATGCTTTTCATTTATTTGGCAAAAAAAGATGAAGAACGATGTTTTCCCCTCTTTTCATCAGACATTTTAAAGGCTGTTTTAGATCATGTTTGAATTCCTCCGTAGTGTTTTATTACATTCTCAATAGAATTCAAATGTATGGAAGGATATTGTGGACAATTTTCAAAAGAAATTGCAAATTGTATTTGCGCTCACAAAGCGAAAGTAGACCAGCTGGTGAAATGTTTTTGAAATGTCTCTGCACCAGTTTCAATAAAAGGATAGGCCTAGACTATTTTAAATATTAGAGAGAGAGAGAGAGACAGAGAGAGAGAGAGAGAGAGAGAGAGAGAGAGAGAGAGAGAGAGAGAGATAACAAAATAAAGATGTAACTTTACATGAATAAAATAAAACAGCCATGAATGAGAGCATGTTAGAAATACCCTCATTATGCTACCGTGTTAGGCCGGAGACACACGGCAAGCATGGTGTGAGCGTGGCGTTTCTGCTGCGTGTCAGTCGCGGGGTGGCTGCCTGGCATTTTCTCTGTCATTGCACACCAGAAGCGTATCTGACGAGGAGCTGCTGCTGCTATTAATGTACAGGGAAGCCCTATACTTCATGATAAATATAAATATTAGGGCCGGGACTTAAACGCGTTAATTAAGATTAATTAATTACGTGACTTTAATGCGTTAATTAATTATGCAAAAAAAAAAAAAAAAATTAACCACACTTATTTTTGCACCACGGAACGTTTTTCAATGAATGAGTTTCGACGGACCGATTATACTGGAACACCAACTAGCGCTCCGGAGTCACGAAAACAACAACAAACCATGAGTGAACATGGACGGAGAAGCTGATGAGAGCGCTTTGCTTGGCCCCGTGGATGGGAAATTTTGTTTTAAAAAACGAAAGAATGGAAGCGTCGTCAAGAGCATGGTTGTGTGCAAGCTATACAACAAGGAATTTGCGTATCACCGCAGCACATCGAGCCTCAAATATCACAAATATGCTTTAGCTACACTTAATGGCAAACATTGCACTGGTCTGCTGGACTGAAATAAATAAACTATATTTTGTTGATTAAGCTCATGTATTCAGTCATTATTCAATGGTATACTAAAAATACATGTGAAAAATTACTTATTATTGTTCTCAGGTCAAATATTTATATGCAATTAAAATGCGATTAATTTCGATTAATTAATTACAAAGCCTCTAATTAATTAGATTAATTTTTTTAATCGAGTCCCATAGTGCATTCAATGGCTCATGCCGAGAACATGGATACCAATTTTGCAAACCTATCTTTCTTCCATCTTGTTATTTGTTAAAAACCTACTTTTTCAAACACATCCGAGACCGTTTGTCCGATTTTCACCAAAATTTAACCGTATCGTCTTCAGACCATGGCGACAAATAGTTATGGATTTCGTGTTGAGAGACAAAAAAGTTCTTGAGCCATGATGCAAAAATGACTCCTGAGGCTGTATCTCTGCAATGCTTTGACATATTGACACCAAACTTTGCATGTGTCATTGTCACCTCAATCTGACTACACCACATCAGTTTCGTAATAGTGCCACCTATTGGTCGAAAGTGATAAACCATTAAATCATTATTATTGATTGTATTTAAAATTGTACTGCTATTTTGCCTAAAATCAACTTCATAGGTCTTCAATGGCTCATTGTTGCAGCTGGTTTGACACTTCCAGCCATGCTTCTTTGCGCTTGGCCCCGATAATGGCTGCTTGCAGCTATATTTCTTCCTGAATTATTTACGACTGCGTTTACGTTAATACTCTTCAAGATGTACACTGAGAATTTTTTTGAGTGTATTTGACCAATAATAAGCTGGAAAAGTCAGAAGCGGCCTCTATTACGGTGTGTGTGCGCGTTTCAGAAATGAGCGTGAAATCTGCAGGGATTAGTAGAATTATGTGCAATCCCGCGCGAAATTCAGACTGATCACACACTAACACTAACACTGTCATGAGGAAAAATCCAGCAGAACGCGCGTTCGGCGCTCAGAGGTTAATTGAAACCTCTGTTTCGCTAGACTAGTTACGCTAGTCATTTATTTATAATTATTTACAATTTTTACATGGTTACCAGATCTAGTGTGAGGATATAAGCACAGAAAGGCCATCAGATACAGTGCTGCTGTGTGGTGTTAGCACATGATCACACTCCCCATCCTCCTCATCAAAGTAGCCGGTGTAATCCACATTTGGTAGTTGAGTGTTGTTTTTTGCTTGGGTTTTAATGAAAAGGAAAAGTTTAAATCGCTTAAAAAAACAGACGCGATAGCTGATACGAACGAGTGATGTTCCACAGCGGCATCCATCTTTGTGATGTACAAAAACGACGGATTAGAAATGGGCTTGAATGGGCTCTTTGCCAGACTACTTGTAGAGCAAATCTAAATTTGCCAAAAGTTGTCTGGGTTTTACCAGGCTGACAGATTCTAAGAATATCTTAAATATCTGACCGCTGATATAGGTTTGCTATATGTTTGCGTGGCTTTGGTTCGACCAAAAGCACAAGTTGTGGTTTAAATGGTTTAATAATCAAAAATCAAAAAACTACTGTAGTCGATACTGTAATGTATAGCTAGTTACTGTATAGACCCTTTTCTCAGACTGTCATAAGACGTTTTCACAGTTAATAATAAAAAAATCTAGCTACTCTTTTAATATTGAATAAATACAATTTATTTATAACACTTAATTTGTGTTTCACTTTCTTGGCATTAAATTACAATACAGAGAACTGGTTAGTGTTTCTAGTATAATTGTTGAGAGAGTGACAGCAATTTATTTTCTTTCCTTTGACCAGTGTAATCAATCGCTTGCATTTTTCACTATCTTTTGTAAAGTCATATGAATATTATTCTGGATTTTTCTCGGTTGTTAATGGGAACAGCAGAAATCTGCTGCCTTTCATGTCACCATATATATATATTTTTTTTTTTTAGATTTCTTAGAAGTGGAAGACAAAGGAAACAAGTCCATTTTACACTTTTTCCCCCTCACAGAAATGTTATTTGCCAGAATACATGGCTACTTTTGAATGTCTGTCAGAGGAGAAAGGCGTCTTTTGTGCCCAGATGGCGTAGACATGATATCTACCAGCATGAGTGAACTGCACAATGACGTAAACTAGGCTTTTGGCTATTTAAAGACGAACAAAGCCTCTGATAGGTTCCAAAGTCCTGTTTCAATTGGAAACATGTCAACACACAAAAAAAGAAAATTACTTAAAGCTTGCTGAGGGACCCAGCATCCAAATGTGATTGCTAATCAGCGCTTAATTTATAAATGAATAACTGCTGGATCAAAAACAATTAAAAGGCGCCGTGACCGACACTGACCATACAATTTCCCAGAACACACAATACCATCACTAAAATTCAAAAGTTTCTGCACTGCCCTAACCACAGATTATTTGTGTATTAATCTTTAAAGGAGCAATATGTAAGATTTGTGCAGTAAAATATCCAGAAACCCCTTACATATTTTGTTGAGTTGAGTACTTACAGAGGAAAAAGTAAGCAAAGAAAGCAAAAGAGGACCAATATCGAATATCGATCGGTTTTGAGATGGCAAGAGCTTCGCAACAAACTTTGACTTGACAGAGATGCGATTCTTGCATGTCCTTTATTAGACAGGTGAGCAAATGTACCCAAGATGAATCAATGTTATGTAGCTCAGCACAAGAAAATATTAGAATATCATCAGTATGATGTTCTAATGTTGATGCAGCTTACTACTAGTCTCAATGCAGTTTTGATAGTGTAGACCAAGTGAAACAACATTGTGTTTCCTCACAATTTTAATTCGTCACATAAACTGACCTGTTTGAGTAGTAATTTAGAACGTAGGTAGTTTGGTAGAATAAAATGT
The DNA here is from genome assembly GCF_024679245.1 of Pseudorasbora parva. Lineage (NCBI taxonomy): Eukaryota > Metazoa > Chordata > Actinopteri > Cypriniformes > Gobionidae > Pseudorasbora > Pseudorasbora parva. The sequence goes on along the minus strand of NC_090193.1, from coordinate 19,354,760 downwards.
CCTCCTGGGACTCGCATGTGGTGCTGATATCTGTCTTTTATTAGTAATCGCGCCCTGCTTCAAACCATTGTCATGTTAAAAAACATGAATGCATTCACTTATCCATAAACATTATTTGATCCATCGGTGTGATGACCAGCTTATTCACTGCATCATCAATCTACGCCTGTTATTGTTTTGAAGAGGTTAGCGACTAGAGGTTGACCGACTCATCGGTTTTGTCGAATAATCGGCACCGATAGCTGATTGGTGGAGCAGTCGGTTATCGGCAAAAATACACACGAATAGTTCTTCCGTGATACGTCCGTTGCTGGAGCGGCTGAGAAGGGTGCACTGTCATTACGCAGTACGAAAGCTCTGAGAAGGATCTGCTGGAATTATATAGCACGAGAGTGGCCTCTAGTGGCGAGACAAATTCCACTCACTGAAACCTTTTTACATTCACACGTGAGGCTGCTCCCTACACAGAAACGCTGCACAGAGAGCGCTGACACATCAGATGCGCGTTTAAAACACGACAGTGAAACGGTATGAATACTGAACACTACAGTTCTTGTTGCCAAATCATTATAAAGTAATTCATTTCTTGACTAGATGCTAAATTAATGGGTAAAGAACAACAGTGTGTATGTTTGTCGACTAGGCTGAGAGGCAAAATGCATTTGTTTTTTATTAGAAAATCTTCTAAAAAAAAGCAGACTTGTATAATATGGTAATACTACAATAAGATTCCATTAGTAACTTTAACTAAGGTTAATACATGCTATGGAAGTATTGTGCATACTTTAGTATGTTAATCTCAACATTAAATTGAGTTTGAATTTGTATCTGGTAACCTTGGTTAAACGTAGGGTAGGTAAGAATTGGTTAAAAAACGATTTTTCCAAATTTGTTTAAACGTTCCTTATATATCAATACATAATTAAAATGTAAGTACTCTAAAAAAGAAAGTATAAAATAATAATAATAATAATAATAATAATAATAATAATAATAATAATAATAATAATAATAATGCATTTTATTTGATGGCGCCTTTCATGACACCCAAGGTCACCTCACAATGAAAATACAGAACACTGCACAAAACACACAATGAACACTCCGCATATACAATAAATAGTATGTAAAAAAAAATGCAGTCAAGACTCAGTAAAACACATTATGAAAAAGCCTGTATAAAAAGATATGTCTTAAGACGTTTTAAAAGTCTACATTTAAAAGCGTTTTAAAAGTCAATAAACAATCACTGTTACGAACATCAAGAGGAAGGGAGTTCCATAAGCGGGGGGCAGCATAACTAAATGATCTGGCACCCATGGTAGTTAGTCGAATCCGAGGTACCACAAGAGAAATTGAAGATGAAGATCTGAGAGCACGTGATGGAGTGTAGACATGGAGAAGTTGAGTAAGGTATTGGGGTGCAAGATTATGAAGTGCCTTGTAAGCAAGTAGCAAGATCTTAAAATCAACTCGATATTTTACCGGAAGCCAGTGCAATTGCTGAAGAACTGGAGAAATGTACTCAAAAGAAGTTGATCTAGAAAGAACACGTGCTGCAGAATTTTGAATCAACTGAAGCTTATGTAGCAATTTCAAAGGAACACCTGTGAGAAGAGCATTGCAATAGTCTATACGTGAAGTGACTAATGCATGAATAAGAACTGCGGTATTATCAGTTGACAGAAAAGGACGGAGACGATTAATATTACGCAAATGTAAGTATGCAGTCCGTGTGATATTATTAATATGAGTGTCAAAGGATAGTGTGCTATCCATGATAACAGCCAAAATTTTAACCTGTGAGGAAGGATAGATTGAGTTATTATCAATGTACAAAGAAAAACCATTAGAATTTCATAAAACGGATCTAGTGCCAACAAGTAAATCCTCTGTTTTGTTACTATTTAGCTTCAAAAAGTTGGCTGAAAGCCAATCTTTAATTTCAGCTAAACAGCTGGTCAACGATAGTGGGGGAAAAGAATCAGTTGGTTTGGCAGACAAGTAAAGTTGGGTGTCATCCGCATAACAATGAAAATTAATACCATGTTTTCTCAAAATGGAACCAAGAGGAAGCAGATAAATAATAAAAAGAAGTGGGCCCAAAACAGAACCCTGGGGAACACCAGAAGTGACTGTAGATGTTCTTGATTTAAAACTTTTTAATTGAATATGCTGAGTGCGTCCAGATAGATTTGACCCAAACCAAGACAGAGCCGTGCCAGCAATCCCAATAGATGCTAACCTATCGAGAAGAATCTTCGTGTGAAACAGTATCAAAGGCAGCGCTTAAGTCAAGAAGGACAAGTATGGTTAACAGCCCAGAGTCAGCTGCCAGCAATAAATCATTGGTTATTCTGACAAGAGCAGTCTCAGTGCTGTGATGAGGACGGAAGCCAGATTGAAATTGTTCATACAAATTATTATTTAAGAGATATTCATGAATTTTAATTGAAACACACTTTTCCACTACCTTAGAGATAAATGGTAAATTTGAAATTGGGCGGAAATTATCAAAATTAAGTGGATCAGACCCTGGTTTCTTAATTATGGGAGTAATAATGCAGATTTAAGAGATGGAGGTACTGAACTATAACTAAGTGAAACATGAACAATTTGAGTAATCAGAGGACACAGGGCTGGTAAACATGCTTTCACTACAACAGTTGGTAGAGGGTCTAACTGACTAGTCGACGATTTAGATTTATTTATCAGATTCACTATCTCTAAAGTATCTCTAAAGTAGTTGGTAGAGTAAAGGTAGAGAAAACAGAGTGGGGAGGTGCATGAGAAATAAATTGACAGGAGTCATGATAGAAAGTACCAGTAATTGCTGATGTACATTATTAACCTTAGACTCAAAAAAACTCAAAGCGATCACATAATTAGATGGCAAAGAATCAGGAGGTCGCAGAATATTGTTTATCACAAAGAAAAGAGACCTGGGATTTCCATTACTTACTCCAATTATGTTGGAGTAGTGATCAGATTTTGCTTTGGACAGTGCATTTTTGTACATTTGAATATGTTCAGCATTCATTTCTTTATGAACAGTAAGGCCAGATCTAACGTACAACCTCTCTAACCTACGGCCTTTAGATTTAAGTTCACGTAGTTCAGGTGTAAACCAAGGAGCTGAATGTACAAATGAAATAGTTCGAGTTTTCACAGGTGCAAAGTCATCTAAAATCATGTTCAGTCCATTATTGTAATATGTAACTAGTTCATCAACATTAGAGAAATCAGATTTACAGGAGAAGAGGGCAAGTTCATCAGCAAGTGTAGGCACATCAATGCACTTAATATTCCTAAATGTGATTGGACGGAATGGGTTTACCTTAAAAACTGCCAGTTAGGCATAAAAAGACACCAACAGGTGATCAGATATGGACAGGTCAGAAACAGTGCAATTATAAGGTGTTGTACCTGAACAACAAACAAGATCAAGAGTATGCCCCTTAGTGTGAGTGGGCAGTGTTAAATTGTTGCATACCAAAGCAATCCAAACATGATAGAAATTAACTTGTAAGTGCATTACTCACATTATCTACATGAATGTTAAAATCACCCAACATAATAACATTTGGAGACATGGAATATAGATAAGTCAAGAGTTCTGAGAGTTCAGTTAAAAAGGCATTATTGCTTTTTGGAGGACGGTAAATGGTTGTGAGGATGGTAGGAATTGCCCCATTAATTTTTAAGGCAATTAATTCAAAAGAAGAATATGAAGGCAAAGTTAACTGAGATACTTTAAATTTCTCTTTATAAAGTATTGCCACTCCCCCTCCCCGTCCCGTATCACGTGATTTACTTACATAACCATATCCTGGGGGAACAGACTGGTTTAAATGAAAAAGGTCACCTGGTTTCTGCCATGTCTCAGTTAGAGAGAGGAAGTCAAACTTACGGTCAGACAGCAGATCATACACCAGAGGTCCTTCAGTGGAGAGTGATCGTGTATTAAGTAATCCAAAGGAGATATAGTTTTTATATTGTTTTTAAAATGTCTGTAGACCTCTCACGACTGTTTTAAAGACAGCTCATTATTTCCATTCACTCCACCTTCTCCCTTCTGGGCTCTTTCCAAAGCCACGCCCCCAAAACACATGAACGCGCCTCACCGACCGCTCAGCTGGAAGACGCATTATTGACCTCAGACGAGCGGTGTGCATGTAGTCACATCATGTCAGAATCACATGTAATAAAAAAAATCAAACTTTATCAGTATGAATATAAACAAATAAGATGTCTTTTAGTACTCACTATCAAGCTACAATACCGATACTGGTAAAGTTTAAAATATATTTTTGTTTAATCCGGTAACGAGCTAGTTATATTTATAAGGCAAAGCTAAAAACGGGTAGCATTGATAACATTTTTTTCCAATAACATCAGTTATACTGTGATGAAGATGAATTTCGTGTAAGATTCATAACATATACTATGTTTTGCATGTAAGAGTTTCCATGATGAAAGCATTTGTTGATTAGTAGTAGCTAAAGCTAAATTAGTTCTAAAAAAAGTTCCTGGATGTGGTGCACTAGCTTTTACACATGCATTTTGTTAACTAAAGTTACATTTTGCGAAACTCAACACGACAGCGATCAACTTGAACTAAACATATTGAGAATTTATCATATCTAATAAATGGCTTAGTGTATAATATTGTAACTTTATGCTAAGTAATGTTATGCTATATTAGGCAGCTTCATTTGCTCTTGATACATGCTTCATGAAAACATAAACAGAAAAAATGTATGATCAAAATGAAAGATTACCTGTCCAGCAGAAATACAGCCAGCAATGAGTCGTTTTTCAGTCCCTTGAGGTCCCTCAGTTCTCGCCATCGTTGGAAAGCCATGCTGATATTTACTCACGTTTGATTTCTTTGTTTATCCGAAGACTTTTTGTGCATTGCCTTTACATGTAGGCCTACTGTCTTCCTTTTTTTGCATTGTTTGCCTTCGCTGACTGCAAAACCCGGCACCGTGCATTTTGAATGCTTTTGCTCTTCCTAGGGGTGCACGCATGTGTGGGCGCAGCGGTGGTTGCCATGGTAGCGAGAGAGAGAGTGATAGTCGCCCAAGCCAATCATTTGTTTCGTCCCGAACGAAAATAATGAGCCGAGTTTATTGCAGATTAAAAAGTCTAGAGTCACTAGATTTGTATACTCCCTTTTTCAGAGTACTTACATTTTAATTATGTATTGCCATATAAAGAAAGTTTAAACAAATTTGGACAAAAATATTTTGATCATCCTACCTACCCTACCTTCAATGCTCTATGAACTAACATGAATGATCAAGGTACAATATTGCTCATATTAAATTCTGTAAATGTGTATGCATAATGCATATAGTCCATGTAATATTTGACCTGTAATATTTTAAAGTTTAAATTATTTTCTGAAGAATTTGTTCTTTTAGAACTTATTTTAAAATTCATGTTTATATTTTTTTAATATAGCACATTTTCATAAATCAGTACTGTTTTTTATGTCTTGTAATATAGTTCAACACTGTTTTACTTCACCAAGTAACCATTTTAAAAACTTTTAGTCGATTAATTTGGTTATCGGCAAGTGCATTCCAACCTAGTTATCGGTATCGGTAAAATCCACTATCGGTCAACCTCTATTAGTGACCCCTAGTGGCGAAAACATACATGGTGTAGCTTTAACGTATATAGCTTCATTTAGACCGAAATTCATTCAGTTGATCGGTGCTACTCTTCCTCACCAATGACGCTGTTGCCTTTTTCATTACATTGATTTCTGATTCTGACTGATCTAACACCCGTTACTCATGTCAACCGCTATCTTAATTAGTACGAATTTCATATTTGAGATCTCTTTTGATAAGAAACACTATTAGCCTTACTTGTGAATATGGAAAATGAAAATATGCTTGACTGTCTCTGACATTTTGCCAATATTAACTTGTTTTTATTGGAATAATTCATCAGGAATATATATATCCCAACTTTACGCTTTGCTGACCGTAAAACTGTAAGCAGTAAGCACCGAGAACGATATTGAACTTAAGAAAGCTGATCAAAAATATATGTGATGAGGGTCAATAGCAAAACATAACCTCCAAATACATCCGCATAATCAATCAAAACAGATAAAACTGCAGGTTGTTCACACAAATAATTCCAAAACACCCAAACTAGTAATATCCAAAACTGAACCAATGTCCTGCTGTAAACTTGGAGCAAGACTTAACAATATTTGCCTTCACAAAAACCCTGTACAGATAGAAACAGTAACATGCAAGTCACACCAAAAAGAAATGAATATTTCAAAACAGTTGTCATCACGTCTACCCCTGAAAATGTAGGATGACAGCAAGTCTTGAGGGAGAGACTGTGATAGGAAGAGCGAGAGAAAGAGTGGGAGAGAGAAAGAAAAGTTTCTCTAGCTAAAAAAAGAGCTTTGTAACTTGATATATATTCCATATCAGAGTTGTTGATGCTTCCTGTGAAATATAACACTGTGTGACAAATCTTCCAGATCATCAGCAAAGCTCTTCTGGCACAGGTGGCTTTTTTTCAAGGTTTCTGTGAAAATGGATTCTAAGAAGGTGCTTTTCTAGAAGTCCCATGGGTCAGGATCATATGACCATTTGATCATAAATAGTATTGTGGAAAAAATTTAACTTCCTGTGAAATAAACTTCCTGTAAGATGCATTTAAAGCAAAAATTGATGATGATATGGTCATCAAAATAGTAACTGCTGATGCACCTATAATGCAATGTAAAAATAGAACATTAACCTATACATAAAACATATAGATAAAGCATTAAAAATAAATGTATTCAGTTTTATTTTAAATTATTTAAATACATAAATACACTTAAGTTTAAACTTTTGCTAGTGACAGAGAAGCCAGACAATGAGGGATTCCAAAAACTTTGAAATTAGTTTGATATTTTATATCATCACCAAAAATCGCTGTAAATATGCTTTGAATACTGCATCACCAAGCTCTACCAAGCGTACTAGCTGATATGTGGATGAAAATGAGTGGCGAGTCCAATAAAGAGTCCAGTGGGAGTGCTCAAGCAAATGGCACATTGCCACGGCATTTTACTTTTGGATACAGTCTGCTTTCAGTATTTGTTGAGCACAACTGTCTCTGTAAAACCAGTCATAGTTTACTATTGCTTAGAATCTATCACAGTTGTTGAGCCATTTAGTGATACATGGCAAGGTCAATACAATCATAAAACCACTTTATGACAAAAATGATAGCCAAAGTTTCATCAAAGGTAACCAAGCAACACTGCCATAAAGAAACAAGAACTTGAATACATTCATGTGATGGTAAAAAACAAAATAAATAAATAAATAAATTCTCTTTATAGCCACCACTGAGACTAAGACCTTAGCGGTTGTGTGCCATTCTTCAGGAAACTTTTTTATTATTTTTTTAGAAAAAAATAATCATGGTTCTCAGTCATATATACTGTAAATCATAAAAGCAGTAAAACTGATTGAACACAAATTACAGAGCTTTTATTTTTTCTTATTAACAATTGCAAAATATTTGCGCTTTAAGATTAAAAAAGTTTGTATTAAAGTCACAGTAAATTGCAGTAATTTTACTAATACACAAATTACAAATATGTATTGTTAATTAAGACTAGCAGCTATTCTTCACTCTCTATTGCCTTGTAAATCTGAACTCATTTAAGCTACGGAAAGATCCATCTAATTGGCAAAAATGGAAGCCAGTCGCACAGCTGATCACACCAAACGAACCCTGCATGTCTGGCAGGGCATGCAGAAAACTGTCTGAAATGTTACTGTTAAATTTCCTCCATGATGAATGCATATCGGCTCTCTATCGTGTTTTCTGGAACACACAGCCTCATATTCAGCACTAAGCAGATAGCGGTGTGGAATCATTTACAGTGCATTTCTATGCTCAGAGACATCTATCTTTTTAATGGGCTTCTTATCAAACGCCAGCGAGCCAACCGTGCAGCCCAGGCATGAAAGCCTAATTGAATCATAGAATGCTAGGGCATTGCAAAACCTATCTGATGACACTGTCAACCTGGCATATAAATTAAGCAGAGCGCTAAGGGAAAATAGTGCTCTACACACTCAGCTTGCAGTAATAAAGCAAATCTTTAGCATTAATGCTTTATTTAAAAGTGCATTAACACAGATAGGTTATTAATTTCAAGCATTTTATGAGTATAATAGCATAGATGGCCATGAAAGGCACCTTGATCGTGTGGTTAAAGAATGTAACGCTGGCCTCAGCTTGGGCCTGCGGCGGATTTGCAGGGATATGAGCAATTCTCTCTCTAAAAACTCTCTCTTACTTACCAGACCTCACAATCTTGTGTATTGAGCATAATAATGTCTTAAAATGCCATTGTTTTGTCTCAAGATCCACACCAGTAATGTTTTTTTTCTTTTCTTTCTAAGGTATGTTTATAAAAGTATATACATCTTAAAGACATAGTTCACCCAAAAAAAGAAAATGTGATGTTTATCTGCTTACCCCCAGGGCATCCAAGATATAGGTGTGTTTGTTTCTTCATTAGAAAACAAATGAAGATTTTTAACTCCAACCATTGTTCGTATAATGCATATCAATGGGGTGTATTTCTATAAGAAACACTCAATGGGGTGTGGCTCGTGGCAACATATTGGTGTCTTAAGACAGGAAACAATGAGTTTATGTGAAAAACCGAGCAGTATTTGTTTTTTGTTTTTACCTCATATCAGATGAATCTCATCTAGTATTCCACAGCGCCATTATTTCTGTCAAAGAAGGTCAAAAAACCAGTGTGATCATAGAGATATTTACATAGATAGCTCATTTGACCGATCCACGCAGGAACTAATGATATCTATGTAAATATATATCTATGATCGAAATTGTTTACCTTCTTCGAAGAAAGTAATGGTACTGAACGAGTACTAGATGAGTTTTGTCTGATTTGAGGTAAAAAATAAAAATAAAAATACTGTTTGGTTTTTGTGCTTTTTGGACATACGCATCATAATAAATAAGCCTTTTACAAAACTTATTTATTTTAGATTGTTATATTATTAAAGTGTTACTAAAAGTAACTGGTGAGATTAGATCTTGTCTCACTACCCTGCAATGTCCCGTGACTATAACTAATGTATGCATGGCTACTGTATTCACATGTCAGCTGTGTTTTATTATTGCATTTAACATTTGTTTCCTTATGAACAGACCTGTGACCAACCATTTCTCAACTTCTAGGTTAAGATCTATAGTATGAAATCAAGAAGCAAAACATGTTCCAGTCCAAAATTCATTGCATTTTGAATAAAGTGCACAAAACATTGGCACAGACTCACTGACTTGTGTAAAATCATAAAATTCTTATGTTTCCTAAAAGATTTCCTTGATGGAATGCTGACTGCCTTACATTTGAAGTCATTCATTAAACATAGTAAAACAAATATTCAGAGCAACCCAATCCATTTTGAATATTTCTCCAGTTACTGTAATTTCATACACGGTTTCAAACTCTATATTACTGTTGATTTGAAAGCAGTTCAGCACAAAAAAATGAAGCACTATAATCGAGGTCTGCTCCTCTTCAAAGAAAACCTCAACAAGTCTAATGGGAACTTTCATCACCTCTAAGCAAGCGAATGTTTGGGAGTTATCACAGACAAAGCAATTAATTATGAGTCAACGGAGTGCAAACAAGATGGAAAGAAAGCTGTGCAGAAGGAAAAGTTTAAACTTTTCCCACAGGGAATACATGGACATCTAGGCAGGTGTGCAAATGAACTAGGAATGTGCAGTAAAGCCATTATCTCTATATAACATTGAAGAAGAAAAAAATACAAGCAATTCCAATGCTTGTGTTTTTTAACTTTGCAAACCATGGGCCACATTTATAAAACACAAATGAGCACATTTCACTGTAATGCAACAAATTATTAGACTTGGCAAACTCAGCCTGATCAGTCCGAAATCAATTATTTGATTTCACCCTGCATCTCAGTCTGGAAAACTGTACATTCATTTTTACTACTTCTATTACACTTTTGTAGGAACCAATCACAGACTGGATTATCCTGTTGATCACACCTCTTTTGATCTGATTGGTTGAAGGACTATTTAATTGTGTACAGTTTCATTTGAATAACGCTCTTTTATCACGCCTCGTGTGCAGTAGAAAATACTGAGCAGACTCCCCAGACCAATGTTCAATCTTAAATTGAGCTTGGTCTGGTGATAGCCAGACAAACAAATTATGCAAAAATGGCTTTATTCATTCTGCTTTTCTTTGTGTGTTTTTATTTTATTCTTTATGTTATGACATTCCCTCGCATTGTAAGGAGGGATGATGAGAGTCACATATTTATTGAGTGCTTGTCCACTCATAGTCATACTTAAATATGAACCGCCAGTCAGAGGAGGAGGATATAGGCTATCAAACTGTCAGGGAAATTAATTGAGGTGGACATAAATACTTCATATTGATATAGGAACATGTTGATGCTGTGTTTTCCTGCATTATTTAATAGAGACTGAATGATGGAAGCTAATAGCTGACATGAGGTGTGGGGTTTCACAGAAAAAAATATATGCCTACATTATGAGCGGTCTTGTGTAGCCAGACCTTCAGACTGACAGCAAAAGGTCTGGAATTTTTAGCAGCTTTCATTGGCCTAGGACTGTTCAAGAAGATGCTTGACTGACATGTAACACTACCAATAACAGTTTCACAGTTGTTCTGTGCCATTTATAGGGCCGTAAAAATGTTTCCGTTGGGCCGTAAAAAAAGTTTAACATGCGTCCTGCAGACATCCTCTAGAATTTAACCAATCAGATGATGACTTCAGAACTCCTCAAGTATTTCCAGAAAAATGTGCCATTTGCATCTGAGGTTCAGCCAATGGTCCGTGGTCGTGACTAGAGAGGTAGAGACAATTGGTAAGGTTTACAAAATTGCATTTACCTCATTTATATTTAAGATTTCGAGTCTGTTTTGTCCTTATTTTTTTCCTCAGCATGCCAAGCAAGCTAAGGGGGTAAAGTTCATAAATTAAAGAATATGTTCTGAGCACAATCAATTTAGTTAATGCTTTATATATGAGTTATAATGGGTTCTTAGCTTAGCAGGCTTATTAGTAACAATAGGGATCTTAGCCCTTATAAGTCCACTTCATAAAAAGAAAAAGTTATATTTATGCATTACAATTACAGACTAAGCATTCAATGTGTTTTGGCTCAAGAAGCTTCTAATATGTTTTTATTTAATATGGTTTTCAACAGAACAGATTGCATTTTATTTAATGATTGCTATATATATTTTTTAAATTATGAATAATACCACTATTATTTTATCAGCAAACTCTAGAAAAAAGTGGCTTATAAAGTTTGTATGCAACTTTTACAGTGATACAGTTTATTTTTAATAAATCTGCAAAGATTTCAAACAAATCTTTCACTTTGTCATTAAGGGGTATTGTTTGTAGAATTGAGGGAAAAAATATGAATTTAATACATTTTTGAATAAGGATGTAACATAATGTAAGACTGAAAAAACTAGTAGATGCCGACATGTCTTAATGGGGAACAAGGACTCTCTAAGAAAATAAAAGAAATTAACATCTGAACTGTCCCTCACACACCACTGGAGACCCAAGTCTCACCTCAGTATCAGCTAATCTTCATCTTTCCCTGTTGACTCCCTCTCCCCCAATTCCTTCCCTCTCTCATGCTGAGATCACTGAAAATACACCCAGAATCTCTATATTACAATGTCAATCCACACAATACAGTATTATATGTGTTTGATATCATTTGAAATGTCTCAGTGCGACTGGTACAAAGATCTCATTCCCACAGAAGTTAACCAAAAGATAATCAATGTTTTAAGAGTTTAGAGATATCTTGTCTCAGTATGGTGGGTGTAGTTTTCAGCCATTTGGCCTTTGCATTAATACAAGTCTTGATCAATGCAAATTCCCATTGTAAACTCGTGTTTACATTTGAAAGAGTTTGTACATTTGTTTCTGCGTATTTAAGGGAAAGTTTCAAAGAGCTAAGGGCTTGACACTTTAAACAGGTCAGCCCGTAATGCTGGACGTCTCAAAAGAGAGCCAGCATTATGTAATTTTCAGAAGTCAGGTATATATTTCATTCTTTACTTCAGAGTATTTGATGTTATGTATGGATTAGGCTACCTTTGAATTGACTATGTAATTGTAATTATACATTTATCTGACTGTTAATAAATTGTTACACTTTGATTGATTCTGACTTGCTCTGGAATTATTCAGGTTACGAATGGGCATAATTTCAACAAAGGGTTAAACGGAATAATTAAATGTGTACTTAAACTATTAAATATAAATGACCAAATAACCAACTGGCATTCTAACCTAAATTCTAAATTATGAGTAAATGCGCTTTCAAGCGCTCACAGAAAAGCATTTTCTGCTGGCTAAGATTGCTTTGGTGGACAAAAGGCCTAAATGAAGTAGTGAAGGCAAAAATGTGGTAAAAAAAGAAAAAGGACCTAAGATGCATACAATCCCTTATATGTTCACATAAATCATTTATACGCTTGAATTTGATCTGAATGTGTTTAGTTTCACCTTTCTGATGTCTTGCATTAAAACATTTTAACAATTATTTTTTATTTAACCAAGTTCAGGACATTTACAGTAAGTTTGCCATCTTTTTACATCAGTACCATGTGGGTCAGTCACTTGGAGATGAGCCTTCAATTAGTGTTGTCTGTGTCAGATGGCTGTGATTCCCACTGACGTTCACAGGAAGGCCTCTTTTCTCGCTCATCATCCATTCTGACAGGACACCCCCACTCTTGCCTCATTTATCTTCATTAGCTGTCTATTTCCTCCATCTCATGTCAAAAATACTTAATGTCTCTGTTGCAAGGGCCAAGACGAACCCTGATTAGTTAGTGCTAATACTGATGCATTTCAGCGTATCCTCTGTGTTCCTCTTCGATCTGGCTCCATTAACAGTCCCTGTAGTCCTTTTAGCAAAGAAACAATACAGCTGCCATCTGTTTACTGCTATACTTCCTACTGTTTTACGTTGCCCACCACCTCCTGCCTAACCAGTTAAACAGCGGGGAAAACAGCAAGAGTGAAGGCAAATACAACACAAATACAAATATGTTTACTTTAAATTAGTGCCAGTGCCACATTTACCACTGAGCTTTGGCCTCTAAACGACAATGGTAATGTAACACAAGTGAAGATGGAACATTTCAGGGATACATACATCCAGGATCACGTTTTTATTAAAAAAACTTTAAGGCCTGGTTTCACAGAGACGGCTTAGATTTAGCCAGGATTAGGCCTTAGTTCAATTAGAACCTTTAAATTGCTTTTATAAACATGACTGGTGTGCATCTTGAGACAAAACAATGGCACTGACATAGATTTTAATATATGTCAAAGTCAGTTGCTTTCAGATAAAACAGCTCAAACATGCATTTTAGTCTGGGACTGGGCTCTAAGCCTTGCCTGTGAAACGGTGGGAAAGGCTATCAAAATATTATTAGACCAAGAAAACAATTCTAAAAATCTAATTACGTAATCAATAAAACAATATTAGATTTACTTAATATTGTGGTTCAGTCCCATTTTCCCCATAATTACAAAAAATGGTCAGTTAGCTAATTGCTACAGGTTCAGTAAAGACATTTACTTAAAAAAATGAAGGGTTTCCTTTCAAAGTGGAACTCATGGAGTTTGGGAATGATCTGTGTTATCTTGATTGGCTACCTCAGTAAGGTGACACCAAAGGCATTCCAATAGGATATAAAAGGGTGCCTAAAGATGATGTCATGAGCTTTGTTTTGAGGAAGCCATTTGTCTGTCTGTGAATGTGATTTTCGGTTTGTGGAGTATGGAGAAATAATCCATGTCTAGGCCGTTTAGGAAATGTCATAGATTTATAACGCGTGATGACTCATGAGTCTCATGTTATTTTTTTAGGAGTTGATCACACTCAGTCATCCCTTGAGGGGGCTGGCTTAACTTGTAACTACTTAACTACTTGTAGAGAGAAGTATGAGAGCGCTATGGACCACAATCTCTCATACTGGAGGTAATAGTCAGACGGTTATATGTCGACTAGATTCCTAAGAGACCTGTTATCGGGTGGAGCGCTTGCCTAGTTTTACACTCTCAGAAGAGGTCGGGAAGTTGCGTTCCTTTGATGATCAGTGATAGAGAGCATGAGAATGCTGATGTGGCGCGTTACTTCGATGCTCTTATGCCAGGTCACCTGAAGAATGTTTATCAGGTAGAGCAGGCAGTTGAGAGAACAGGGTTCCCCTCCTGAGGCCTCTCTTGGTCCTTAGGATGGGATACTGAACACTGATGGCCGAGGGTCTGGGTAGCATGTGCTCTAGTCTGCCCCTCCTTATTGGTAGGCAGACGCAGTGAGTCTGTGATATACCTAGTCAGTTCTGAGTCAGTCTCAGAACAAGAACTATGGGATGTATTGAGCTGATGACTTCACACCTCAGGCCATTTAGTTCCTGGTCAATAAGTGAGTCAGATCATCATGAATCAATACACTGATTCACAACCGTTTAAATCTTTTTTTGAGGATTGAAACCCAAACCGGAAGACAAGACAATGAAGAATAAAGTTGTAGTTTTTGTGATTTTTGGACAAAAATGTATTTTCGATGCTTCAAGAGATTCTAATTAACTAACTAATGTCGCATATGGACTACTTTGATGAAGAACTCCAACTGTTGCTCGTATAATGCATATCAATGGGGTGCATTTCTAAATCCTGTGGCTTGTGACGATACATTGATGTTTTAAGACCAGAAACGATCGGTTTGTGTGAGAAACCTAACAGTATTTATTTAATTTTTTACCTCAAATACAACACTATGTACAAAAGCCGTGAGCGCGCCATCATTTCCGGCAAGTGAGGTCAAATGTACAAGATATGCCGTATCTCAATGGGATACAAGTGGCGGAAGTGATTTTTTTCGTGTATCTTTACGCCATATATGTGTAATACGGCACGGGGGCGGCTGATGCACATTATGTTGTATTTGAGGTAAAAAAATAATGGCTCAGTGATCTCAATCTCATAAATCTCAGTGGCTCTAATAGAAAAACACCCTTTAGACATGCATTATTCGAGTAGCTGGAGTTAAAAATCTTCATTTGTGTTCTACTGAAGAAACAAACACACCTACATCTTATCCCGGGGTAAGCAGATAAACATTTTTGGGTGAACTGTCCCTTTAAAGAGTTAGAAAAGCAAGAATGTGAGTTCCACATTACACGCTTGCTTATTACGTTGTTTCTCTTCAAACCGTAGAAATTCAGGCAGAAAGAGATTTTAAACTATGTTCTATGAAGTTACAGGCCTTGAACCAAAGAAAACACTACCCTTACCACATTCTCATTCCTTCCCGGTTCATATGCAGGCTGTTTCTTCCCTGGAGGACAAGAAATCTATAAACTTGAGTCTAACTTCACATTTGATGTTATGAGGCACATAAAGCTTGCACTGCCATTTAGAGAAGTGGAAGATGACTCCTATGTTGTTGCATTTGAGTGTGTAGCATGTAAACTGTGGTGGCAAAATATATGTGGGTTCTACTACTGCAGTGTAACTTATCTGGCAAGGCACATCAAGTCTGTTCTGGCTTGTCACTGGAGCAGTGCTTAGACTATAGTTAAAGCAGCTGTTCTTTGAGTGTACAAATTGGAAATGAAAACAGTTGAAATTTGTCAAAATAGCTCAGGAGAAAAATCTTCTTTCAGTAAATGTTTGCGATTCAAACAATTGCAGGAACTGATTTAACTTTAAGATTTTAAAAGTTGTGTTAAGAATGAAGTGTAGTGGTTCATCTAAATGGTCAGAAGGTCATGACACTTTCTTAGGCGGCAGTGATCTCCGATGAGTTTATTCTCACACACAAAACTGTTTTCCCAGCTAACCAAGTCAACACCTCAAACTTCGGTGTGCTTCTCAAACCATTCCTAAACCCTTTCAGCGCATTATCCTGCTGAAAGAGGCCCCAGCCACTAGGGAATACAATTTCCATGAAATGGTGTACAAGGTCTGCAACATTGCATAGGTAGGAGATACACATAGGTAAGTAACATCCCCATGGACGGCAGGACCCAAAGGTTAGAGTCCTGCAACGGT
This sequence comes from Pseudorasbora parva, assembly GCF_024679245.1. Lineage (NCBI taxonomy): Eukaryota > Metazoa > Chordata > Actinopteri > Cypriniformes > Gobionidae > Pseudorasbora > Pseudorasbora parva. The sequence continues at coordinate 19,338,576 of NC_090193.1, read as the reverse complement.
TCGGGTACCCGCATAAAAGTGGCTAAAACGGGTGGATTGTGACATTTCTAAAATTCACGGGCGGGGATGTGGGCGGATAATTAACTTCTTTTTTTTGGATGCAAACACATGTATGGTCAAATAAAGAGAGTCCCCGAAATCGAAGCCCTCACCCCATGGCTAATATCCAGATACTTACACTACCACCAACCCCTGCCATCCCCGGCCCACCCATATAAGTACATAGAGTAAAGTTAAAGTCTGTAAATTTGTTGCAGTGGCAGATACCCTAGACCAGTGGTCTTCGCTATTTTTTTCAGGAGAGCCACACTGGTAGGACAAAATCAATAGGAGAGCCACTTTTTGCAAAGTGTAAAAAGTTACATCCAATAGCATATCTGCTTATCAATCTTTCATCCCTGTACATACAATATGCAAAGCAATAAATACAAAAGGCAGATGGATAGTGGGTATGCATGCATAATATATTTTAATGTATACTTTCTCTTAGTGCTGTCAATCGATATTTTTTTTTTATTAATCACACATTTTTCTGTGATTAACTGCGATTAATCACAATTAAAAACCAGTGTTTATGTTTTTTTTATTATTTATTTTACGATGCAATCATTTTACAGTACATAAACAACTTAATGTATTAAAAACAAAGACAGTATATTTGATATATTTGTTCAATGGCATTTTTTATGAATATGAGTGAAGGCCAGTATCAATAAAACATATGTCTCTATGGTATATTTTCCCACCAATTTTAAACAATGATTATAGCCATTCAATATTACAGTGTAACTGAAAGGTTTTTTTTGTCTTTGTTTGTTTTTTACATTTATTTACATTTATTAGGCTTTAAACTTCAACTTAAAAGAATCCTCTCATAAACCCATGTCATATTTACCTGTGTCCTTCCTGTCTCACAGGTAGAAAATAGGCTACAGAAATTGAACATAGTTATCAAACAGTCTGCACTGCTTAAATTATGAATTAAATATAGATTAATCCGTATTAAAGTTACAAAAGTTCTTTAGTCAAGAGCAGTGAGTGATTTATTAATGACAGACAGCATGGCTGCTGTCGCTTTAAGTTCTGCTGCCGCAGAACTGATGCACCTTTTTTTCCTCTTTAACTTCGTTTAAGACGTTATTTAATATGTGAATATTTGACAAAACTGACATTTTGGCATAATTATTTCTGTGTGTAATAGTTTTTTCAAGTGCAAAAGAGAACTGGATTCTGGCACGCTGTCTACTCATGAAGCTGGCGCGTAACCCACAAACCCTAGATGACAACGCTTATCATATGCACAGGAAAAGTAATTTTGGCGTAGTAATTTATAGAGCACAGATTTCATGAGAAAGTTAAGAGCAGGAAAGACAGCTGGCAACTCCGCAGTGAGTAATGGACGTAAGGGCAGAGCTAGTTTAAACTTTTGTAATACCAGTGTTTTGGGTATTTAAAAATACAATTTTTAAAATATTAATTATTTGTAATAGAGCAGGCACTGAGTTTTTAATGGGTTATGTTATAGCCCTGCTTGTTTTTATTAAATATATGTACTGAATGCATGATCATTTCACCATAATGTTTACTCCCATCCATGCGAGCCACAAATTAAGCTAGGCGAGCCGCGCAATGACTGCCATAGATAAGTAAAAGTAATATAGTAAAAGATACCCAGCAAGAAGAATCAGCAGTGGTTCACGCTTGCGCGCATACTGCTGTTTTGGTGCGCAGTGTTTTGATTTACTTAGCTCCTATTTACTCTTTGTTGGAGGAAATCCAGAATTACTGTTGGTGAAATTATAATCAGAAATCATATGAGATCAGGAAAATAACATCATAAACGGCTTTGCCCATTCATGACGCTGTTGTGATGTTGAGAGAGGTGCGAGATAAAAAATAAAGCACTTAATTGGAATGATTTTAGGTTGTCATTTATCGCAGGCACGAATTGGGTAACAGGCCAAATTTTAACGGGTCTAGGCGGGTGCGGATTTAATTTTGATATCGTCACGAATGACAGGTTGGATCTGGTGCTGAACTTTGCGGGTACGGGCGGGGGCGGGTCTCCAAAAATTTACCCGTGCAGGACTCTGCCCAAGGTTTGCCAGCAGAACATTGCCCAAAACTTCATACTGCCTCCACTGGCTTGCCTTTTTCCCATAGTGCATCCTTGGTGCCATGTATTCCCCAGGTAAGCGATGCGCACGCACCCAGCCATTCATGTGATGCAAAAGAAAACATGATTCATCTAACCAGACAGCCTTCTACAATTGTATTGTGGTCCAGTTCAGATGCTCACATGGCTTTTGGCTTTTTTGGCAGTGGATGGGTCAGTATGAGCCCCCTGACTGGTCTGCGGCTATGCAGCCCCATACGCAACAAACTGTGATGCACTGTGTATCTGACACCTTTCTGTCAGAACCAGCTTTAACTTCTTAAAGTTTGAGCTACAATAGCTCGTCTGTTTGACCAGACCACATGGGGCAGCCTTCAATCCCCACATGCATCAGTGAGCCTTAGCCACCCTTCACCCTGTCGCCGGTTCATCACTGATTCATTCCTATGTTAAGAACTGTTTGGTCGACTACTCAAAATGATTGGTTAGCTGATTGTTACTCTTGTAGGTTCAATAAAGAAAGAAATTCACCACAAGCCAAGATGATGAACAATAAGAGCTGTTCCCTTTATGTTCACAAGTTCAGCAAACACCTATTTTTTACTGTGTATTTTATAATTACATTAAAAATGAAAAGAATCATAAAACAATGTGAACAGTCATAACCTGCAAATATTTATTAGCATATTTTCAGCCAACGACCTTCAAGCATTTGATGATTTTGATCAACTGGCATATTTCAAATTAAATTCTTAGGGTCAAATACTTCTACATTCCCAGCCATCACTAAGCTATGCTACATGATAAACACATGGTCTTACCCTTGTCCACTGGATTCAGTAGATTTAGGGTGTGTTCACACTTGTTTGGTTCGATTAAAACGAACCCTGGTGCGATTGCTCATTTAGTGCGGTTCATTTGAACATATGTGAACGCTGCCATCCAAACCCTGGTGCGCACCAAACAAGCGGACCAAGACCACTAAAAAGATGGGTCTCGGACCGCTCCCAAACGAACTCTGGTACAGTTCGATTGATTTATGAATGCAACACAGCCCAAAGACATGTAAACGAACCAAAAACCGGATGTAATGACACAAGATGCGACGCATAGTCAGCTGATTTGACGACGCAGAAAGATCGGTGAATCAAAAATGAATAATGTTAACGTAAGAGGGCAAACGTAGAGCAACAAGGAAGTGCCTCATCAATATTTGGTCCAACGAGCGTGTTTCGAAAATGCTAGAAAAAACGCACAAAAAGCATACATGGTTCTTCTCATCAAAGGACCCGTGTTGCACATTTGACAGTACAGACAACAGAACTCTTTTCTGTATAAAACGGAGGAAATCCTGGTGCTGTTTTGAACATTTTATGAGCTCTTCATGAGTTCTCAGCTGGTAAAAATAATGCCTTATGTACAGGCATAAAATGACTGAGTTTAATCCAGCACCCAGCATCGTTTTGAATGTTCGGTAAGCAAGCTCCTACGTCATATAAGCCGACCAATCAGGTTGTGACCGTCTCCCTGTGACTTTGGTTCGGTAACTGAAGGTTCGCTGTTAAAACTGCCAGTGTGGACGCTAAGCGGACCAGGGCTATATGTTTTGTTTTTGTTTTTTGGTCCGGACCAAACGAACCAAACTAACCGAACTACAAGTGTGAACGCACCCTTAGAGTACGCTGATAGGATTATGATCATTTCGGTGTAAAGAATTGTCACAAAGCAGTGCACATCCCACCAACAGTTCATTGAACTATGTCGGTAATTTTATGATGTAACTTTTCATCTGACATACCTGCCTCTTCCACTTCCTCCCCATCTTCTTCTGCATTATGTGTTGAAGGTTCTTCAGAACCGACTTCCTCCATTAAGATCCGCTCTGTCTCTGCAGTCTACCACAGGACAACAGAATACCTTATTATCTTCATCAACACATTTAACTGATTGGAAATTATCATTCTACTAGTAACCTAGCCATTATGCATTTGACTCTTGTGATTGCAATTACATGTTTTACCTTTCTATATAAGACAAATCAAACATACATTTACAAAGCTACTAATCCATATGCACTACCATCCAGTGTGTTTTTTGTTTTATTTAAATTGACCCTTTTGCTCACCAAGACAGCATTTATTTGATCAGTATACAGTAATCAGTATATTTGATTTTACACAGTACAATAGCAAGATTCAAAGAAAAAATATTATAAAAATTTTAATTAACAGTTTTCTTTTTTTAAATGTATTTTAAAATAATTTATTCCTTTGATGGCAAAGCTGACTTTTCAACATCTACATCACATGATCTTTCGGAAATGATTCTAATATGTGGATTTGATGCTCAAGACACATTTCTTGTTATCAATGCTGAAATAATTTTTGAAACCATTTTGGCAGGATTCTTTGATAATTAGAAAGTTCAAAAGAAAAGCATTTATTTGAATTAGAAATACTATAAATGTCTTTAATGTCATATTTGATCAATTTAATGCATCCTTGATGAATAAAAGAATTCATTTCGTTAAAAGAAAAAGGAAATCTTACTGTCCACAAATCTTTGAACGGTAGTGCACATGTATGAAGAATTACAATTTTTAAATTATCTATTATTATTTTTACCTTCAATGCCTCAAGTTGGGCTAAACGGCATCGCTGCAGCAAATCTACAAACAGGTATATGAGCAGAGCCTAAAAGAAAATTAATCAACATTTATTTTGAATCACTCATTGCAGACAATATTTTCTAAAATTTTGGGGGAAATATTAGTTTGAAAAAAGTTTACTTTGAAGCCATTAAAGCTACACTATGTAACTTTTCCATCCGCTAGAGGACACCTATTCAAAACAAAGGCGTAGTTGGATGACGCCAAGTTTGAGCACAGAATCTTGGCAGGGTTTTTCCTACATTTAATTTTTTTTGGCGGCCACCAAAACTAATTTTTGTCCCGCCAAAGCCTTATTTGAGGAGTTATTGTGATTTATAAATTGATGTAGACTAATGTGCGTGACAGGGCGCGCATTACCTGAGTTACAGAGAACAAGCAGAGAGTCGCGTGCACTCTCTGTCTTGAAAACGATCACTATCTGAGCTCTCTCACTCGCACATATCAATCAAAATCAACTGAACTGAAACAATGATAAAAGGTCGGAAGACTGACTCCATGCTCCACGTGGTGCGTTCACACAATATTTTCCCTGAATTACTGCTGGATGTGAATTGTGCTCAAAAAATGCAGCTCTTTTGACAGACATTTTGCACACGCAGCTGAAATAATAATTTCAAATAAACTGAAAAATATCCCTATGAAGTGTTTTCTGTGATGACACAAATCTTTTGCATTGTTTTAACAGTCTGGAATCACACATAATTCGTCCGCTTTTGTCTGATTCGCGAACTAATGACTCATTTGAAGCGATTCATTTTAATGAACTGATCTGTCCAACACTGAACTCACAAATCGGTGAGTAATCATTTACTCACAACACCTCTGAGATGAGAATGCAAGTGTGTTTACCCCATTAAACAAGAGTGGTTGGTAAGAATTAATCTTAATAATCCACAATATTTTCATGTATTTATTTTGAGTATTTAGTAAATTACCCCAAAAAAATTGTTAGACTGGAATAAGGTGAAACCAGAACATCGCAAATTGCTGATAGCCAATACTTTTATTAAATTGTATATTGTATAGAATTAGACTATTTGTTATAACATTTTGAATGCTACTTTTTAATGAATGTTGCCAAAAAAATTATTTAGTAAACCATGCAAACTGTGAGGAAAAAGAGGAACAAACGAAACAAACATCAAGACATTATACATAATGAGATATCAAAATTAGACGAGCCAAAAAAAAATATATATATTTTTTTATTTGCATTCATTTTACATTTATTGTTAGTATTGGGCTCACAGGTCACGCAGGTAGGTACTTTTACTGTTGGTGTGTGTGTGTGTGTGTGTGTGTGTGTGTGTGTGTGTGTGGATGACCATGTCTGGTCAGCCACGACTGAAGACCATTTCTGACCCAGGAAAAACCCTGCTTGAGACATGTGGTTTTTACCTCATAGCCGGTGGAAAAGAATTGGGATAGAATTTGGGCAGAAATCATGTTCATGAATGTGATTATTAATGTTACTGTAGTATGAAGCAGAGCAGGAGTGAGCGTTGTGAGAGCTGAGCAAGGCTGCTGGAGCGATTGTTACGCAAAGCATGGCTCGCGAGCAACGTGACTTTTATTATGACGGGGGACAGTTACCGGCACCATTTCCTCTTTTCCAGTCATGAGTATGAGGTAACGCAGCTCTGTTTATCATATAAGATACATTTAAGTGTGTTTAGAATTATGTTATGATGTTCCCTTTCAGTCGGTCACTACAACGTATGTCGGACCGACGAATTGGGATCACTTCTGGGATCCCCTATCAGCTTCGAGATATAGAAAACGGGCAAATGAACATTGGCGTGCGTGCTTTGCATATCGCACCCCGCCCCGCTGCGCGGGTATAAAGCAGAAGCGATCGCAAGGAGCAACGAAGGTGAAACAGAGCTTGTTGATAGATTAAACATTCACTGTATCCAGTGAGCAAAACTCAGAACACATCTTCCCTTTTTAAGAATGACTTCAGTGCCATTCTTTGTTCTTTTCTCAGAGAAAAGCTTAACTCCAAGTCTTCCAGAATCGCGGTCAAAGCTGATTCGAAAGACCGCCGTTCGCCAGTTTCTGTGTTTACTAGAAGCACGCAAACGCAACTCGGCCGTCGTCATTATGGCCCCGCCCACCGACTCTATACACGATGTGATTGGCCCGGCAAGAGTTTGGCGATTACAGCTCAGAAGCTTATTGAGAGCTTTGCCCAGCAGTTCTCGGCCACCCAGAAGCAGAAGGAGGCCATCCGGCACATCTTGCCCTGGCAGTTCTCTGCTGCCTCCACCCAGCTGTCGGCAGCAGCACCTCCGCCTGCTCGTTGCCGAGGGCGCCCGCCCACCGCTGCCCCTGCTGCAGCCCAGCAGCAGCCTCCACCCGGGCGTAGGCGTGGAGCCGGCCGCGGGAAGGATGTCCACCCCGCTCAGGCCGCTGTCAAGCCAGGAGGCAAGCGCCGTCGTAAGAGACCCTGAAACGGGCCACCCAGAGATGGAGGAGTCTGCTCTACAGGAAGTGGCAGCAGCACCACTTCCTCCCGCCGGAGGAGGGCCGGGGGGATCCTTTGTGTGTCTAACATCTGTCCCGCTCCAAAACTTCACAAAAAGAGCAGTTTTTCAAAATCACTGGGTGCCAAGAGAGTGCGCTTGGCGGTGTTCGACGCTCCCATGCCTTGTCACCCTCAGGCCCCTCTCCAATCGCCAGCAGGGGGCTCAGCGGAAGCAGGTAAGTGTTGTCACGTGCACGCAGACCGCGCCGCGGGCCGCCACCGCACCGTCCGGGTCCACCCGCTGCTGGGTACGTCTGTGGTACTGTTGGTACTGTTGGGTCTGCTGGTTCGGTCGCTGAGAGCCTTGCTAGCTCTCCCCAGCCCGTCCCGCTGGCTCATCCGTACCATCAGACTCGGCTATGCGATTCAGTTCGCCCGGCGTCCCCCCCAAGTTCAGGGGCGTTCACTTCCCCTCTGTGTCGAAGGAGGGCGCTCCGGTACTTCAGGCGGACATCGCAGTCCTACTGGCGAAGGACGCGATTGAGCGGGTCCCTCCAGCCGATATGAAGACAGGCTTTTACAGCTCATACTTCATTGTACCTAAGAAAATCTGTGGGTTACAGCCAATCTTGGATCTGCGGTTCTTGAACCAGTCCCTTCACAGGCTACCATTCAGAAAGCTAATGCAGAAACGCATCTTCAGGTGCATCCGTCCCCAAGATTGGTTTGCAGCGATCGACCTGAAGGACGCATACTTTCATGTCTCGATTCTCCCTCGACACAGACCGTTTCAGAGGCTCCTGGGGCATATGATATCCGTAGCTGCGGTCACGCCGCTCAGATTACTCCATATGAGACCGCTTCAACGCTTACTAGACGACCGAGTCCCGAGGTGGGAGTAGCACAGCGTGTCCCTCTGTGTCTTAGTTACACAGAGGTGCCGCCAAACCTTCAGCCCATGGTCGGACCCTGTATTCCTAAGGGCGGGGGGTGCCCCTAGAACAGGTATCCAGTCATGCGATTGTCTCCACAGATGCCTCATCCACTGGCTGGGGTGCTGCGTACAACGGGCTTGCAGTTTCAGGTCTGTGGACGGGGCTTCAACTGCAATGGCAGATCAACTGCCTGGAGTTGTTAGCAGTTTATCTTGCCCTGATCCGCTTCAAGACGGCACCCCAGGGCAAGCACGTTCTGGTCCGTACGGACAGCACTGCGGCCGTAAATTACATCAACAAACAGGGTGGTCTACGCTCCTGTCGCATGTCACAACTCGCCCGCCACCTCCTGTTATGGAGTCAGAAGTATCTGAGGTCGCTTCGTGCAACTCACATTGAGGGTCTGCTCAATCGTGCGGCCGACGAGCTCTCACGACAGCCAGTGCTTCCAGGAGAGTGGAGACTCCATGCCCAGGTGGTCCCGCTGATTTGGGATCGCTTTTTCGGGATCGCACAGGTAGACCTGTTTGCCGCCCCGGACACGGTCCATTGCCAGTTGTTTTATACCCTGACCGAGGGGACCCTCGGCACGGATGCTCTGGCGCACAGCTGGCCCCGGGGCCTACGCAAATATGCGTTTCCCCCAGTGAGCCTTCTTGCACAGACATTAAGCAAGGTCAGGGAGGACGAGAAGCAGGTCGGTAGCTCCGTATTGGCCCAACAGGACGTGGTTCCCGGAACTAGTGCTCCTTGCGACAGCACCTCCTTGGCCCATGCCTCTGAGGAAGGACCTCCTGACTCAGAGACGGGGCGCCCACTGGCACTGGCCCAACGGACCTCTGGAAACTCCATGTTTGGTCCTTGGACGGGACGCGGAGGTTCTAGGTGATCTACCACAGGCTGTGGTAGACAGCATCACTTCCACTAGAGCGCCCTCCACGAGGCACCTCTATGCGTTGAAGTGGAACTTGTTCGTCGATTAGTGCTCTTCTCATCGAGAAGACACCCGAAGATGTTCGGTCGGGGCCGTGCTTTCCTTTCTGCAAGATGGGTTGGATTTTTTCCAGGCATTTTCGGTCGACCAATCGTGCCTGGAATTCGGGCCGGACAACTCTCACGGAATCCTGAGACCCCGGCCTGGATACATGCCCAAGGTTCCCACCACTCACTTCCGGGACCAGGTGGTGAGCCTGCAAGTGCTGCCTTCGGAGGAGGACCCAGCCCTGGCTTTTCTCTGTCTCGTCCGAGCCCTTCGGACTTACGTGGACAGAACGCAAAGCTTAAGGACCTCAGAGCAGCTCTTCGTCTGTTACGGAGGCCAGTAGAAGGGAAAGGCTGTCTCCAAGCAGAGGATGGCCCACTGAATAGTGGATGCCATCGTCTTGGCGTATGAATCCCAAGACGTGCCCTGCTAGCTCGGGATTAGAGCCCCCTCCACCAGGGGTGTAGCCTCGTCCTGGGCGCTGGCTCATGGTGCCTCGCTGACAGATATTTGTAGAGCTGTGGGCTGGGCGACACCCAACACGTTCGCTAGATTCTATAGCCTACGTGTAGAGCCAGTATCTTCCCTGTGTCTTCCCTGTGTCCCTCGGCAGAGCAGTGCGGTGATTGTCCCCCGCCCAAGAGGGCCGGAGCCACCCCTGGGACTTCCGTATGTTGTACTGCCCACGGCCAGTCCATACGTGTAATTTTCACATGGCATCCTCCTTCGGGGTAGTGTGGCTTCCGCAGCGGCCCCCTGGGCATGCTTTCCCAGCATTATCCAATAGTCCGCTGAATGGGTCTTGTGGGATGGCAGTGTGACTCGCCCGTACAGACGGGGTCCGAGGGACTCCGCCAGGGCACTGGAAGTGGTAGTAACTGTGGCGTTTTCCATAGGGATCCCAATTCGTCTGTCCGACGTACGTCGTAGTGACCGACTGAAAGGGAACGCCTCGGTTACGTATGGTAACCCTGGTTCCCTGAAGGAGGGAACGAAGACGAACGTCCCGTTGCCACAGTTGCTTTACCATCACTGCAGTCCGAGCCACTAGTTTGGCTCCTCAGTGAAAAACAACAGTGCGTAGCGATCGCTTCCGCTTTATACCCGCGCAGTGGTGTGGGGTGCGATATGCAAAGCACTATATCTCAAAGCTAATAGGGGCTCCCAGAATTGATCCCAATTCGTCGGCCCGACGTACGTCTCCGTTCCCTCCTTCAGGGAACCAGGGTTACCATACGTAACTGAGACGTTAAAGGGGGGGTGAAACACTCAGTTTCAGTCAATCTCATGTCAATCTTGAGTACCTATAGAGTAGTATTGCATCCTTCATATCTCCGAAAAGTCTTTAGTTTTATCATATTTATAAAAGAAATATAGGCTGTACCGAGTCTTTCCGGAAAAAACCGAGCGCCTGGAGGCGTATCGTGTGGGCGGAGCTAAAGAATGACGAGCGGTGACGTCCTCAAGCGTGGAGAAACCCATCTATCTCAGCTAATACAGATAATGATCCACAATCAAATCTGAGGGAGAAATAAATTGAACAGGAGAAACGGCAACATCAGGACGTCCGTCTCTGTGGTATGTAAGTTACTGTATTTAATGGCCTCTCCACATTTCTGTGTGTTTACTCGCAGAGTATGAGGACATGATTTGGTTTATGGACTATTGTATGCGACTAGACCTTAGAAGTAGCAAGCAAAACGGTTTTGCACGTCAGAATACTGTAACGTTATACAGAGAACAACAATGGAGTAACCGTTAGCGCATTTGAATGACGAAGCACGCGATCGTGTCGTTTACTGATGTTTACTCATGCGACGGTAGCCAATAGCAGAGACATTTGAAGCAGTTTAAGTTAACTCACCGTCGAAGCTTTATGGCTGGGACCGCTCCGTCAGAAACACACTTCTTTGGTATGATTTGGTAAAGTCCTGTGACAGCAGTGGCGTGTAAATCCATTTTGAGACGCAACTGAAACGATGTTGTCAAGCTTCCCGTCATTTCTGCGTTCAAATCGGTTCAAATGCAGCGCTGCCTTCCCGGAATGCTGTGCTGAAGAGTTGAAGTCGCTCGACGTCACCCATAGGAATAAAGTGGAGCGCGGCGCCGTTCACGGACGACTGGATCTGCAGCTGAGAGACTGTTTACAGCGTGCTCTAGTCACGCGCGCGCGCACCCTACCGGAAGAAGAGCCCGTACGGCCCATACAAGGACCTTCCGCTCTTATTAACGTCAAATAGACCCATACTCAAAAAAAACTCGCCGAAACTTGTGAGAAACCGGAAGGAGTATTTTTGACACAGAAATACTCCATCAAACGTCCAACATTAGTTTTTGAAACTTTGTCTATGTTTAGGATGGGAATCCAAGTCTTTAACAGTGTTAAAAGCTCAGTATGCATGAAACAGCATTTCACCCCCCCTTTAATCTGTGTGTTCTCTTAGCGGCTGCTGTGACACCTGTTCACACAGCTAAGAGTAAAGCAATTCTGCAGAATCTAAGGGGAAATGCAGATATGACGCAATTGACAGGCAAATTTCTCAGACGTCCCGTCTAATTGGTTAGAATAGCAATTTTTTCACAATTTACAAATAGTTGGAAACATTTGGGATATTGTAAGAACCCAATTGAACAAAATATATAACACTGGCCTGGGGGTTTTCCGGGATATTTTAGTGCAAAAATACTTCATAGTGCACCTTTAATATGCCATTGTGCTCTTAAAGGCTGACTGGTTAATTTAAATGTATACATAATTTCATTATGAATAGTTGTTATTCCAAATCTATTTAAATCTGCTGAACATATTCTGTGGAGTTTTATGGCCGTGGGATTGGAGTCAAAGCATAATTTGTGGCTGCAATAAACCTGTCACCAAACTATTTGTTGAAATAGAACAAAAAATTCTAAAGAGGAACTGCATTTTGAAAATAATCAAATGCAGCAGCACAAGGAAGTTTTTCAAAGCTACAAGCATTTTGATTTAGACATATTTTACAATAAATCTCTCTTAAATGTCAAACAAGACAAATGTCAGTCGCAATGTCATGTTATTATCCAAAACGAGAGATCTTCTTTAGAACTTGATACTGTGAAGTCAAAATCAAACCTGTCAAATGTCAGAAAACAGTTCAATAAAAGAGGAAGATGAAAATATGAATAGAAAAGGAGCCACCTTTTAATTTCCAAAAGAAACGGAGCTGTTTTGAAAAACCATGTCACTTTTGAAATGTTAAACTAATGTGAAATTAAGCTAAGAAAACAACACTGCCAAACCGAACAAACAAATACAACAAGGGGAAAAAGAACAAACTGCTTACCTGCATTAGAAAACCTGTAAGAAATGAGATCAGGAAAGGCACCAGACCTGCCCGAGCAATCGTTACTGGGAGTCCTGCAAAAAAAAAAACATTATCTGATGAGTTTGTCATGGCAGAATAAGCTGTACTCTGAATTTATCTGCAAGGCCTTATATTAAAGCAAACATATTCAGCCACTCATATCTGATATTATCTCTAGACTGAATGATTTGACGGTGGTAATTTTATTATGCTAGAAGAACATTTTAAACTGATTTAACTCAGATAAGAGGAAATTAAAGAAAAAAATATTTTTTACAACTATTAAATCTCACTGAAAACAGAACAGTTAAATTCAATGCACCATGTAATTGCGGTGTCTTATAAATATATATATCCGCTACTGTTCAGATCATAAAGCCTGGGTATATCATTAACGAAACAGAATATAGTCTTGCTGAAAACCCATTGAGAAATTATGTTTAACTTCATTTTGCCAGCAAATGGTCTCATGCGTGGATTTTACTCCTTCCTTTCCCATTCCAATAGTTAATTAAAGAAAATAAAATCTTCAACAGCCCAGTTTTTTGAACTGCTGTGGATCAGATGATGTCAATGAGCATCTGTCTTATGTGCTTTGCAAAAAAAAAAAATGACTCAATGAGATTTTCAGCATAATGCCATGTGTTATACATACCCAGGATCCCGGTCCCCAGTATTGTAGCTATTGTTAAAAAATCTGTAGAGAGATAACATGTATTAGTTATACTGAATATAAAAAAACGAAATGAATGTACACTACCAGTGAAAAGTTTGGAAACTACTATTTTGATGTCCTTCCTTCAGAAATCATTCTAATATGATTGCTGCTTTATGCTGATTTATGATTATTATCAATGTTGAAAGTATTGTAAAACAATATTTTAGGATCCTTCGATGAATAGAAAAAGTTTAAAAGAACAGTATTTATCTGAAATAGAAAGCTTTTAAAACGTACTACCGTTGGAAAAGGTTGGGATCGGTAGGTTTTTGTGGGGGGGAGGGGGGAAATTCTGCATAATTTGCAAAATTCTGAAGATCTAATTAAGCAAATAACGTTAAGTCAATTGAGCTTCCAATTGTCCGATCTTATTGGTAGTAGTAGGCTATCTTTTACAGTATAACGCGGAATGTCGCAGAATTTGGATTTAAAAAAAATCACAAGTAGAGTAGGACTGTGAACTGTGCACTTACGTCTCTGAAAAGTTTCTTTTGTCTGCGCGTTTTGAGCGTCTCTGTGTGGATGATTGACACATGAGGAAGCAAACGAGAAGCTCGTCGTGTTTTTAGTGTCTACCGTCTCTCTATAAGAATTTTAACATGGACTTCAGATCTTCTTTGAGGGTCACTTCACCAGCATTTCACCATTTCATCTGCTAAAAATATCGTCAAATATCATATGCACGGTCCACAGATATTAGATATTATGCAGGCAAGTAAACTCAAATGCTTCACGACACCCGTCAAAATAAAAGTTCCGGTTTAGATAGAATAAATTATAAAATACAGGGCCTATATTACTATTGTACAGTAGAATTATCGCAGCAATGATAATTAATAATAAAAAAATATATATATATACCAATACTAATACAACTATTATGGAGTAACCTTCCATAATAATTGTATTAGTATTGGTAGTATATATATATTTATTATTAATAATAAAAAAATATATACTACCAATACTAATACAACTATTATTAGTATTGGTAGTATATATTTAAATTATTATTAATAATAAAAAAATATATATACTACCAATACTAATACAACTATTATGGAGTAACCTTCCATATGTTATTTTTAACATTAACTGTTGTGCAGGCCTTTTCTTAAAAAAGGGAATTGTTATATTTTCATTTGATTACATTTGAAAAGATGACACTTTTAAAAGATTAGGCTTCATTTCATTACCATCTTTCTTGATAATAAATTTGTATTAAAACATTTTTTTAAAAGGGGGCAGGCGATATGATTTATTTTATTCATATGATATATCACAATATTATTTTTATTACTTTAAAAAAAGTTTTAATGACATTAAAAAAAAAAAAAAAAACTATTAGGCCTAAAAAAAACTCTCAAGCTTACTGAAGACAAATAAACAGTGATAAGAGCAGAGAACACAAACTACAAAAGAACAAAGACACAAATTAAATAAACCAACCTGGAATAGCCTACTATAGCACTAGAAATACTACATAAAATGAATAGCCTAATCAAATGTATAAAAAAATCATTGTTTTTACTGTCTGCATTTATTCGTATTAAAGTTGTAAAAGTGATTCAGACAAGAAAAGTGAGAGATTTTCTCTCTTCTTTTGTTGTTTGATTAGCAATAATAATGAAAGCGGGTACATTTGGATGCAGTCACTTTAAGGCCAACTTCATTGGATCCATATACTTGTGTGTTATTTTTTCATAATTTCTCCATGTTTTTCTCAACTGTTTACGTTCACTGAAGACATAAATGACTTGTGATCATGAATTGATGTCACTTTGACACATATGTGTATTTAACCGTTCAAGCCCAATTATGCAGCAAAAAGCACTCACACGCTCTAAAAGCAGCGGCTTCATGTTGTGTGTCTCTCAGACAGTGCTGAGAAAGAGGGAACGCATACTGAAATGAGTTGTCTTTGGCTTTTAATTGTGCTTTTAAATTACATGTTTTTAAACCGCAGCAGTGCTTAAAAACACACGATAAGTAATCGGTTGATGCCAGCAGCCAATCACAGCACAGAAATGCAAGGATCACAATCTCCTCCTCATCAGAAAATGTATGATAAATATACCCTTTCAACAGAAAGAGTCATCTGAATCTCTCATGCACACCTTAGGTGAAATGTGACCGAAACGCAAAACATATTTGGGGCCATGTGAAAACCCCAACTGGTGCCTTGTGTAATGTTAAGTTAACTGTAACTTTTTCGGCTATGACCTGAGGTGGCAGTCAATATTTACATGCATTTGTACAGTGTAATGAGAGAGAATATCACCACAGCAAATGCTGGAAGAACTGTGCAGCGTAGACAGAAAAAAAAACCCTAAGCATAAACACGCCTCCTCTCGCCTAATTACAAAAATTATGCCACGGCTCTTTGATGCATATTAATAAGATGCTTCTGATTAGCCTCTCACAGAGAAATAACAGCGGCAGTCACGAATGAGAAGCCAAACTGAAAAGTTCAAATTGACTTTGCTGACACTACAGATAGCATTTGATTTTCCAATTACAGTGTAAATGTTTGGGCAGGATTAGTTACAGATGCACGAATATCATTGGGGAATAAACACTTATTGTTAAAATGGAAAAATTATCCTTGAAGGCTTTTTATCTGCCTCCAAGTACAACAAACCAGGTATCCTCGTCGGCAAGGAGTGATATTAGCATTTTGAGTCTAAAAATACCAGAAAAAAAATATTATTTGTAAAGCAGCATGGCCCATCATCAGGCCCCTGAATGAACTTTCAGCTCAGAGATATGAGTTTGTATAATAATATGACATGCCAGGAAATGAAATTTGAGAGATGAAAGAGGTTTGTCAATGCCGTAAGCTAGCAAATAACAGAAAGAACAAGTCCTCCTCGTTTCGGTAAAGCTCGTAAATGGACAAATTTGATTAATTGACAAAACGCCTGAAAAACTGTACACAATCTTCGCAAGCAGAATTATGGGGCAGCTATTTGCAGATTTAAATTACGCCCACACTCACAGTCAAGATGATGGATGACAATAAGTACAGAAGTAGCGAAGTAACTATGATGGCATTTTAATGACACTGATATCAGCCGTTCTGGCAAGTGGCCAAATCAAGTAACATCCTTGCACAGACGTTTAATTTCGAATTCACTAGTTTTGCTGGAGAATGCACTTTCCTTCAGGTCTCTCATATTAGGTCTGATTAATGGATGGATGTCGAAGTTTTATGTACTCGCACTATAAACCTAATTTCTGAAAATCACAATGCAGACATTAATTGTGTTATTGGCTTGCTAAAATCCACTTAAGGATATAAAACAGGAGAAAAATTGAAGACACGATGAAAATTATGCCTGATGCTGAACAAACAACAGAAGCTGTCAGTATATACGCAATTTTGGTTGATGGCCGGATCGAGCTACAAATTCAAGCAGTTTACACATAAAATAGGCCTAAAAGGTTTATGCAGCTGTCACATAATGCTGCTACACTGCCAATAACAACATCTGCTGGCTTTCAGGTTTATGCAGCTGTAACCAGAAACGAAGCAGAGTTACTTTCTATTCCCATTTAAAAGAATAGCTCAAAAATAAACCCCAAAATAAACCTGTATAATTTTCTTTCTTTCTCCAGAGCAGGTTAGCTGTGTAGTGTAAGTTACCATGGTGATGAACACAGCTAAAAACCAATCCACCTTCTCGAATCTGAAAAAACAGAGTTTGCTCAAAGTCTTGAACTTACCTGGGTAGCAACTAAAACCAGCTTTGTGCAACAGGCCACTGGGTGCTTCTAAATATGCGAATTGTCCAGATCTCAAATTAAGCTTTAAACCCTGAGTTTAAAATAAAACTGAGTTTATATTCTTGTTCAAGAAATTAGTGACTGTAGTATTTCTATCGTTAAAAAATTGCCCACAGATCTTTTGACCAGTACTTTATCTATAGGCCTATACACAATTTTGCAATATCAGCAACAGTGTTTTCTGTTAAGAGGGGACATTATATTAAGATTAATACAATAATTGATCCTGTTATCAGTATCCTCACAGAAGGTTGTTTTTTGTTTTGTTTTTTTATCTCACAGATTTGAATCATAGTGACTTGATACTGGCCCTTATAGGACAATCTGCTTCATGGCTCTCACTTTATTGTTAAAGGAACACGCCAACTTTTTAGAACTTTAGCTTATTCACCGTATTCCCCCAGAGTTAGATAAGTCCATACATACCATTTTTATCTCTGTGCAACCCATGACTCTGTCTGACGCACCCACCGCTAGCCTAGCTTAGCACAAACACTGAAGGTAAATGGCTCCAGCTAGCCTAATGCTCAATACGTGACGAAAAAATGCCAACATTTTCCTATTTACATGTTGTGATGTGTATAGTTACATGGTAAGACCAAGAAAAAATGAAAAAAAATGAAAAGTTGAACTTCCTTCAACTTAACCAACCTCCTTACACAGGGAGTGTGCTTGGGACTATTTTCAGGAGCTGCGTAATATCACTGCGCCGCTGCACCCATGGCATAGCAGGAAAGTTCTTTGATCATTAGGCAGGAATTATTGGTGGGTGCATCGATCTAAATATCGATAGCATCGATGCCAACACTGGTATCGGTATCAGATCGATACAGTTGTAATTGAATCGATATTTAATTGTAAGTGAATTTAAAGGTCCAGTTCTTCACGATTCCATCTTTCAAACTTTAGTTAGTGTGTAATGTTGCTGTTAGAGCATAAATAATACCTGTAAAATTATAAAGCTCAAAGTTCAATGCCAAGCGAGATATTTTATTTAACAGAAGTTCCCTTTTTAAAGCCTACAGCGAACGGCCGGTTTGGACTACATCCCTGCACTTCCTTCATGAATGATGTCACTAGAACCGTTTGTTGACTAACCATCCGCCCACAAGAACACGCAAAATATGGGGCGTGGTCTTGTTGCTCTCCCAGGTGGAGAAGAGCGCGCATTCATCGCTTGCATCTCCCCGTTATGGTAAGAGGCGGGACCTTTTCGGGCAAAGTGCACTAAGCTGCTGTCCAATCACAACACGGGGAGCGCTGGCCCAATCAGAACTCCTTACGTGTTTCTGAAGGAGGGACTTCATAGAACAAGGAAATCATCAGGCCGTTTTTAGGACAGAGGAAACAGCGCTGTACAGATAAGTAAATTGTGTGAAAAATACTGTGTTTTTTTACATGCGAAACATGAACTCATGTTATATTGCACACTGTAAACATAATCAAAGCTTCGAAAACACACGAAGAACGGGACCTTTAAATATCTCTTATACTTTGCTTGTCTTCTACCTACAGCCGTGAGCAAAAACGCTGCTTTCACATCCTCCTGGCCCACTTTGCTACTCCTCCCCCTACTGCTGCTCTGCTGTGATTCGTTGTTGTGTCGTCACATCACTGACGCAACTCGCAGAGGAGCAGCTGATAGCACATTGAGTGAAAGATCAGGATGGCAGAGAGGAAGAGAAGTGTTGTGTGGAGCTATTTTATGGCACTAAATGATACTGCAACTTGTGATACGTGTAAAAAGAGCATTCGATACTGTGGCAACACTACAAACCTATACAAACACTTAAAAACACATGACAAGGAAAATGCTGAGCTTTTCTACAATTCATTCTACAGTGCCTAACAACTAATCATTTGGTGGACTTCAATACATTAATACAAAAATATTGCCTAAAGAATTGATTCATTCACCTTAGAAATAATGATCATACTGCTTCTCCCCTACACATTTTTTTTTTTTTTTTAAGTAAAAAGTAGGCTATCATATTGGTATCGGTATCGGCAATACTGCCCCCATATGTATTTGTTTTCGGACCGATACCAAATTTTGCAGTATCGCCCACCACTAGCAGGACTAAGAGTGTAGTTCCTAGACATATCAGTCTAGAAAATCACAACGTTTCATTTTCTTAATACATGATGTAACTATACACCTCACAACATGAAAATAGGAAAATGATGGCGTTATTTTGTCACGCATTGCACGTAAGTTGATTTTTTATATGTATATTATATTATGTATTTTTTAAAGTGTTGTTCAATATAACCACATGATTACATGCTTTTGATATTTAATTTGAACCATTTATTATTGCCTTATTGTTATTCTATGTATTTTAAATGCTATTGTTATTTTTCTTCTTCTTTTTTTGCCTTTTGCTTCGATTCTTTTTAATTACCTGTTATGTAACTGTTGTGCAATCACAAAAATAAATGATCCGGTTGAGTTTAACTCACTGACAAACTGATCCGTGTCACCTTTTCGGTTCTATGTAAGGAACAAAGTCACACGGGTTTGGAACAAGGAGATGGTGAATGATGACAGAAATGTCACGTTGGATGAAGTTGCCTACTTTTTTAAATGTCTTAATGACTGAATTTAATATAAACAATTAATTGAGCTTACATTGTCACGACAAACAAAGCAACAAATGCAATACGGGATAAGATCAAATAACAACTCTCAATGAAACAAAGTTAAACATGCTTCTTTCATGCAATGTGTGTGAGGTGCACGTGAACGGAGCATTCAGTGGAGAAGAATGACGTAATGGTACTGTATCTCTGAACTGGACCCGAAGAAGGCAAACCAGGAGAGCTATAGTATAAAGATATAACGTGCTTTGTCCACGATGTAAAATGGTGTTAAACGTTAGCCAACATAGTGCGGGGTGGATATTTTAGACCTCTGCGTTGCTATCACTATCGGTCTCTCCCCTCATACTCACAGCACTGCAGATAAATTAGACTCAGTTTCCAGGGTTTAGCATGGTTTTTCCTTGAGCTTTTGAAAGACACTCGTGTCTCAGTGTTGTCTGAGATCTCCTCTGTAGCTGTCGCCATCACTGCATTTATATATTCCTTCTCTCGCGTGCATTCCTACTGGAAGCGCGTGATGCTGCGCGTGCGCGTCCAGTTGCAAAGTGTGTAATGCCACTTCCCTGCTGCTGTTGATACTGTAATGGTAAGAAAAAAATAAAAACAGAAAAGTGAAACTTAAGTAAAATATTCATTGAATTTTTTTTGAAACTGCTAGGCTACCTTCCGTGGAAACCCCTTGTGCTTTGCATCTATGTAGCCTACTGTAGATTCACGACGTCTAAAACATCTAGAAACGCTAATATAAAATGTTCAACTATTAATAATAATTAATATATATATATATATATATATATATATATATATATATATATATATATATATATATATATATATATATAATTTATTTAAAACATTATAATTACACACATCATACATCATTGATAGGACACTTTTACCAAGTCATCTCAATCAATGGGGAAAAAATGTCACCCTGAATTCGCCAAATGGTGTGATCTGCAGAGAGAAAAATGTACTGCAGATATTAGTTAAAACATGTATATGGCATTTAAATTTATTCCCCAAAATAAATGTCTATTCATATTCATTAGCATAAATCCTAAACAGAAATCTACTTTAAGAGCGTTTAATAGTGATTGTGAGACATTCCTGAAAGTCTTTTTAAAAACATTTTGTGTACATGAGCTACATCTATATTCCATGAGCATGCTTTCATCTGTATTCCCTTGATTTCTCTTGATAATAAAATGTACCCTTTTATTAAAGCAATTTGATGTTAAATCAAAGAGCTTTACAAGTCATCGTTAGTTTTTTTAATACTCTCCCCGAAGAGTTTTTAGGGAAGCCGGTGACCTTTTCCCTTTTCTGTTTATGACTGCAATGATTAAAGACATTTATAACATAAGCAATTATAATAACTCTCTCCAGGATTGGTGATTATCATTATTATATGTGCATGAAACAAATATAATGAAATTACAGAGCTGCTCCATGGAAATAAGTTTAAAAAAATGTATTTAAAAAAGCCAGCACGTCAAAACATGTATTGAGAGACGGATCTTGTCATTAAGAGGGTGTCAGAAGTTTATTTTACCGTGACTTGTTCCTAAGAGGAAACAAATGAACTCTTGAGGATAATGAAGGAGAATACTTAAGCTTAAATACGTATGAAGACAGCATGTGTGTCATGCTCCAAGGTCAAAAACACTTAGCCTACATTTTCTCCTTATTTACATTGCAGCATCACCTCTTTTCTCACCGTTTCCGTGTGGCTCAATCAAGGATCCAATCGCTCTCTAAACCTTTCTGAGAGCTTAATCGGATGTGATTGGTCAGACGGCCCAGTCTGTTGTGATTGGTCTACCGCTTATGTCGAATGTCGGAAACAAAACAGTGTTTTCGCAAACATGTGGCCAACATAAACCAAACTCTTCCAGGCCTTAGCTACAACTCTCAGAGCGGGTCAAAGTAGATGTAGGCTGGAGTTATGCAAATTTGTTACAAATCTAAGTAGGTTCAGATAATTAGAGTGATGACTTACATCTCATCCCTACTACGTGTAAATGGTGCATAAAACAGGCAAATTACACTGAATTTTAATATTTCACAAGTTTGATTGCCCTATCTTTTTATTTGAATGCCTTTTGCAGAGTGTCTATTCACTACAAGTGCAAATAGCGTGCCTTGTCACCAAGTGCTATTCGCACTAGCTCCGCCTAACAATGCCTGGCTGTGCCAAACAAGATAATAATAAAAAAGGCCCAGTTCAACATCCTCAGTGGTCAAGTTTCAGTAAAGCGTGGCTAATAGATCAGTTTTGTCGTGATCTACGCGGCTTCGAATCCGCCTTTTGCAGAACTCGCTCTTCTCTCTTTTCTCATCACAAATCACATCGGAAAGGCATTTATTTATTTATTTAAAAAAAGAGGGGAAAAAAGAGAAAATGTTCTAAATGTGGAAATAAAGTGCCAATTTTTAAAAAAAATAATTATAAAAGTATTTATTGGGTAGGGTTAGGGGTAGGTGTAAGAAAGCTTTTTATTGTCCCGGCAACACTTTAGAATAATGGCCATTAGTTAACATTAGTTCATGTATTAACTAACATGAACTAACCATGAGCAATACACTTTGTTAATGTATTTGTTCATCTTTGTTAATATTACTTAATAAAAATTAAGTAATTCATGGTTTGTTCATATTAGTTTACGGTAAGTTCAGTGACTTAACTAATGTTAACAAGATTTTAATTATACATTAGTAAATGTTGAAATTAACATTAACAAGGATAAATAAATGCTTTATAAGTACAGTTAATTATTATTTAATGTTAACTAATGTAGTTAACTAATGATAATGACCATTATTCTAAAGTGTTACCATTGTCCCTTTAAGGCAGCATTCCATTTAATAATTTAAATAAAAACAATAATTTAAACTTTTATTTATTTACTTATTCTTTTTTTTGACAGGGCCAATAGACAGTAAAATATTACCCCAGAATTAGCTACAGAGCTGAATTTCATCTGTTGTCCCTAGGCAGGAATACACCAAATTATCAATAAAAATATCATACAGATTAAATACAATAGAATACAAGCAGTATTAAAACATATTAAAAATTGTTTACCTTGTATAATTAATGATCACCAACCTGACTTGCCTTTAAAAATCTTTTCAAATGTAATTTAAACTGGACAAAGGTAGTACACTAGCAGTTGGTAAACGATTCCCGTTATAAACAGCCTTTACAGAAAAGGCTGATCGAACAAAATCTGTTTTTCTAAAATACGCTTCACAGTCATCTCTTAACAAGGCTCTTGTCTGTCTTAAACTGTCATTGCGCAATGAAACAAACATCTTTAAATGGGGAGGTGCAAGATCATTCACACTTTTATACATTAAACTACAACTGTGAAATATTACAACGTTATTAAAGGTAAAAATATTGATTTTGAATTATTAGACAATGGTGATGTCTGTCAGGTTTCTTATCAAACACTTTTATAGCATGTTTGTATAAACTATGTAAAGGTCTAAGACTTGATGCAGTGTTCGTCACTGTCACTTTTTACCCAGGTGTCTAATCATGGTAAAGGAGGGGCTAATCAAGATATTTTTACAAGAAATGGCTCATTTTAATCCCACCAGCTTTCGTGATAATGTTTCAGTGAAAAACTAAACTTTCAAAAAGTATTCTAATATTCACAGCTTGGTAAAGCCCATTGAGTCAATTTTTGCAAAGACATAAGTGTTGTCCCCTTGTCATATGAGCTTCACCTGTGACTAATAATGGATCAATTAGGTCTCAAGTGTGTATAAAAAGAACCCCAGTACACTAGACCTTCACATCAACTGCAACTAGACCTCTGCAAACATGCCTAAGATTCACCCTGAGACTAAAGTTTTGATTATCAAGAGGCTGAAGACCAGATCCACTGCTGATGTGGCAGACACCTTCAATGTGTCTCAGCGTCAAGTACAGAGGATAAAAAAAAGCTTTGAAGAGACTGGAGACGTTTTTGACAAGCCCAGGTCAGGCAGACCCCACAAGACAACTGCTCGAGAGGACCGTTTGTTGGCTCGAAAATCCAAGGCCAGCCCATTTTCCACTGCAGCAGAGCTCCACGAGACCTGGTCACCTGAAGTCCCTGTGTCAACCAGAACAGTTGGATTCTGTAGGATTCTGCCTCGAAATGGCCTCCATGGTCGAATCAGTGCCCAGAAGCCAGCACTAAACAAAAGACAATTGAAAAACCATGTGGCATTTGCCAAGGCCCACAGCCTGCTAAAAGGATGGATGCTGGAAAAGTGGCAGAAGGTGGATTTTTCAGATGAATCTTCAGTTGAATTACACCACAGTCGCTGCAAATATTGCAGGAGACCTACTGGAGCCCGAATGGATCCGAGATTCACCCAGAAAACAGTGAAGTTTGGTGGCGGAAAAATCATGGTCTGGGGTTACATCCAGTATGGGGGTGTGCGAGAGATCTGCAGGGTGGAAGGCAACATCAAGAGGGAGGCATGCAAGACTGCTTTCTTAGCTATTCCTGATGACTTCATCAATAAATTGTATGAATCCTTGTCAAACCGCATGGATGCAGTCCTTCAAGCTCATTGAAGTCATACAAGATATTAAATTTGGATCTCACAGCACCACAACTTAATTTGCTGACATATTTTTGTATTTGCAGTAAATTTGTTACATTTCTGTATAGGCGACAAAACTTTTATCTTGCCAAAATTTGACCTTTCTGTCTTGATTAAATGATAAATATTTCTTCTGTGAAAATTATTTATTTCAGTGCATTAAACATCATTTGGGAGGGTTTTAGCTTTTCATATGAGCTATTTCTAACACTAATTAATTAATTAAAGGTCAGGTTAATATCAGGTATTTCTAGAAAATAGATAAGCGACAAGACTTTTGTCAGGGACTGTACAACAATTGAACAACAATGGGGAAGTTAATGTTGCTGGTTACTGCATTTCTATATTCAGTAATATTCTTCAAAATAAACATAATTGCGGCCTTGCATATTCCGTATCATCATAAAAATTGCTGCACCACTAGCTGGCCATTTACTGAAGAGCACCAAAAGATAATATATTTATTAAATTAATTAGGCATTTTGCCAATTAGTCTAAACATTTCCACGCTACTAAATATGTTATTATATTAAAACAAAGTGGAAGCAATAGGGAACAACAACAACGTAAATCATAGAGTGGGGTCAGTGCTGATGCACACAGTGCACAGAAGTCACCAGTCAGTAGCTACAGACCTCAAAACTTTGAGTGACCTTCATTTCTTTAGATTAGCTCAAGAACAGTTCGTAGAGAGCTTCATGGAATAGCTGAGCAGCTGCATCCAAGCTTTACATCACCAAGTGCAATGCAAAGCACCGGATGCAGTGGTGTAAAGCACGCCGCCACTGGACTCTAGAGCAGTGGAGACACATTCTCTGGAGTGACGAATCACGCTTCACTGTCTGGCAAGCCGATGGATGAGTCTGGGTTTGGTGGTTGCCGGGAGAACAGTTCTTGCCTGACTCCATTTGTGCCAAGTGTAAAGTTTCAGTGGAGGGGGATTATTTTTTTTATTTTTTTTCAGAGGTTGCGGGCATGGCCCCTTAATTCCAGTGAAAGGAACTCTTAATGCTTCAGCATACATTTTGGACAATTTCATGCTCCCAACTTTGTGGGAACAGTTTGGGGATGCCCCTTCCTGTTTCAACATGACTGCTCACCAGTGCACAAAGTAAGGACAATAAAGACATGGATAAGCGAGTTTCGTGTGGAGGAACTTGACTGACCTAAAGTCCTGACCTCAACCCGATAGAACACATTTGGGATGAATTAGAGCGGAGACTATGAGCCAGGCCTTCTTGTCCAACATCAGTGCCTGATCTCACAAATGCGCTTCTAGAAGAATGGTCAAAAATTCCCATAAACACACTCCTAAACCTTGCGGAAAGCCTTCCCAGAAGAGTTGAAGCTGTTATAGCTGCAAGTGTGGGCCAACTCCATATTAAACCCTGCGGATTAAGAATGGGATTATTAAAGTTCACGTGCAAGTAAAGGCAAGTTTCCCAAAATCTTTGGCAATATAGTGGGTGTATGAAAGTATAATGAATGAGTTACAAGTAACGCCATTTATCGTACACTTTGATACTCTGCATTCACAATCCAATATCCAAAAAAGCATAAAAGGAGCGCTTTAAGACTGGACATTTTCTGCTGCCATGCACATATAATACATCTATACTTGACAGAAAAAGGCAGATTATCAATCCAAAGGTAGTGAAACGGTCAGAAATGAAAAGAGACTGATGATCAAACAGATGTAATGTCAGCACTGGTATTTATTGCCTTAGGACCAGTTTATGTTCAGTGGCATACAAATTAAGCAGAGAAAAAAAAATACATGCATTTGAAATCCTCTACCCTTATTACAGTTAAGTGCATTTTGAATATCACATTATATCACTTCTCATTTAAAATATTCTTTTCTCCAACATACCATGAATTGAATAAAACCTTCCACCCATTTAAACAGCGACAGCGTGTTCACATTGTCCATCCATTAGGTGCTTTCTGACCCATGTGGGTCCACAAGACATCAAACTAAAGACAACACAATTATATTTAATGCCCCACTGGGTATAAAAAGTCTTCATTCAACCTTTGTAGTCCATTGAGACAAAACATAAATGTCATTTAGCATAGGACATTGAATGCACTAAAATGTCATTTAGTATGTGTCACCAAGCACACTCGAATGAATTATGTTCATCAGTGTCGTTCTCCAAAATGGGTGTTCTGAAGCTTTTGACATCCCATGTACAAGAATGAATTAACATGCACTGCATTTACAATAGTACTCATTTCAGTATAAAGTGATGTCCAAACATTGAAAAATACTGGGGGGAAAAACTGTTTAGATTTACGCCACGTGTATTTATTACACGGCTGTCTGGAATACTCGATTCAGATTGGCATCAGTGGTCCTATATTTCCTTTCAACTATAGCACATTTTTCATGTAATTTCAATAGGAATCGACATGTTCTGGACATTTGTGTAAAGTCAAAAAAATTAATCATGCAAATTTCACAGATCACAAATTTGTTTTTCAGGGGCTGGGCTTGAACCCTTAGTTTCAGCGAAAGGAACTCCTAATGCCTCACTATACCAATACATTTTGGACAATTTCATGCCCCCAACTTTGTGGGAATAGTTTGGGGATGACCCCTTCCTGTTCCAACATGACTGCTCACCAGTGCACAAAGCAAGGACAATAAAGACACGGATGAGTGAGTTTGGTGTGGAGGAACTTGACTGGCCTGCACAGAGTCTTGACCTCAACCCGATAGAACACCTTTGGGGTGAATTAGAGCGGAGACTGTGAGCCAGGACTTCTCATCCAAAATCAGTGCCTAACTGTATTTAGGTAACTTATTATACAGCTCTCTGGAATACTCGATTCAGATTGTCATCAGTGGTCAGATATTTCCTTTCACCTATAACAACACTTTATGTATATTAGTCTGCTCACACGAGTAAAGGTGTCAAAATCTGGGTGGGGAAATCTTTCCCCCTTGCACAAAAATTCACAAAATCGCATGGATTCCCATTGAAATTCAGAAATTGGCAGACAATGCAAAAAGTGACCGCACATTATCCTAAATCAGCGGGACTTTCTTGTTTCATGCAAACAAAAGTTGCACCATCTTGTTTCTTAGTTATAAGTTGAAGTGAAAATAACATTAGACAACTTAATTATTATTCATAATATAATAAACTAAAATCAATGTTTTTTTTTTGTTTTGTTTTTTGGCGAGTAGCCACATTATGTTTGAAACAATGTATAGTCAACCAGTTGTTTCCACGAAACAAACTCCTTCTGCTCCACATAGGGGGTCCTGATCACCCTATCGGGGTTTATTTAGTGACAGCATCTGGCTGATTTTACATCACTGTAAAAAAACTAAACAAAAAAAGTTGATTCAACTTAAAAAGTTACCTGGTTGCATTAAAATGTTGAGTCCTTTGAAATAAAAAAATGTAGTTAATACAAACAAACAAGATGGTTAAATAGAAACTCAAAATATTATGTTATCCGAATCACAATAATTAAGTTGATTTGATCAAATAAAATGTTGTGATAAATCATGATTTTTATTTTTTTTAACAGTGATTACTGTTACAAAGATTATGTTTGCTTGTATACAGTTAGTGTTTTGGGTTGCGAGAACCCGATTACACCGAAACAACAGTGTGCAATATCAGTGTCTGACCCATTATTCAGACCATACGAATGACCTACTATTCTTAATCTAAACAAGTCTAACTTTTTTTATTCTAATCTAAATAAAAACATGCAACTTGCAGCTGCAGTATGAAAAGATTTCACATGATATAAAATTCATACAAATGCTCGACAAATACAAACGGCTGCAATTCAAGACATAACTGAACCTGAAAATTCTCTTGGGCCAAAAGAAATATGAACCAGATTAAATTATCATTATTTACATATATCTAGAAATAAAATAAATAAATACAATAGCACACAACAATTCATTTTAGTGCAATGCAAATGAGCTGGACTCTTCTGGGTTTAGTGTAGTAATCCAGCAGTAGAGGGGTCCACAGCATTTCTCCATGTGCAAATGCAGTATAAGTTTGTTTCATAAAGGAAATGCTGACTAAATGCAGAAATGATCCACAGCATGGCTGCTCTCTAAAAAATATGTTTCAGGGGATTACTAAACAGATTAGGAACAATAAAAAAAATAAAAAAATAAAAAACGAACAGAAAGAAAATAATTATAAGTTTACAAACCTTTTAAATAATATCTCCACAACTGAAAAGTTATAAATAAGCACAACCACAGTACAAAATATTTTGGTAAATGTTTGGTATTTAAATCTCTGAGTGCAAATTGCTGCTCTAAAAGCATGTATGACTCATTTGAAGGCACTTTTAAATAAATTAAAGCTGGGTCAAACTAGATTCCCTGAATTTTGTATTTCTAATTGAGCTGTTTTTCATACTTAAAAGGCAAGTGAAGCATCTAAAGTAAAAGGGAAGTCATTAGTTGCTCTCAAAACTCTTATTTCCCCCCGAAATAGTTACAAGAGAAACAACATTAGTGCAAATGCTGGCAACAAATACACTGCCTGCCAGAATAAAAAAGACGTTAACATGATATTATCATGAGCCCACACACTCCATCCTGGCTCCTCATTGGTGGAATATTACCCAATCATATGCTGACTTATTTCACACCTTTTGAATACTTGTCTCTGCCTTGGATTTATGGACAATTAACTAACATTCTAACACATCTCTATGACTATGAATTTGAAAACTATTGGTACCTTTAATCATTACCCTGAAATCTTGTTTTGATGACTTGACCTGTCTTAGTTAATCTTTAATTGGTTTACCTGTTTAAAAAAAAGTAACATGTACACACGTTTTTGAAACAAATATTTTGTTCCATTATTATTACTAATTCTGAAACAAACACCCCTGAGAGACTGTCACAGTAGCACACGCTGCTGGAGCTTCCTTTCAGCCTTTTCTCTTTACTATCCAGAAGTTTTGCATTATGAAGTCCGACTCCATGTTGATTGCGAGTCACAGCATTTCCCTTTTCCAAAAAGCCATTGGCATCTGTAAAATGGTGGGCCAGACTAGCAAATAAAATATATTCTACAATATTTTGAAACGTTTCAAACATCAAGTTGTCTCAATAAAAAAAAAAAAAACCTGTTTTGAGACCTGACTTCCAGTCGTCCTCTGGGAACATTGATAAACCTGCTGGTGTTTATTTCTCAGAACAAAGAGCCTCGACCCAGCGAGTTATAGAGTTTAGCTCCCTGACTCTTTTCTCATTAATCTTTCTAGCCTGATTTTAGAAACCACAAAGGCTGAACCATTTTTGAACGTCATTAAAGGAACAAAAACAATAACTTAGTAGTGGTCTGAAGAAATCTTCTCGTGAACATTAGGCGAATAATAAATTCATTATGATATCCTCTAGTTCTCAATGTGTCTTCAGATCCCTCTAACACAACTCTGGCCAGAAGATCCTAGAGTTTGTGTCATAGTCAGACACCATGTGGTCTCTATACAGATGTCATTGTGGGAAGTCATTTTCATTCTCAAAAAGGTCGATTCCACTTTGTACAAGTTTCTCAGCTGAACTGATGGCACTGGACACAAGAGTAAGGGACTGGTTGACGCTGTTGTGCCAGGGGACCTCCAGAGCATCCTTCAGGATAGAGAAGCGTTTTCTGCTCAAGCAATAGAGAATGTTCCTGTGAGTGAGAGAGAGAGAGAGAGAGAGAGAGAGAGAGAGAGAGAGAGAGATAGCAGAGTTAAATCAAGTGTATATAGAACCTTTTAACATCTACAAATTGGTTCACAGACCTATTTTTCTTAATGTGAGTGGATGGATCTTGGCTAGAGGCATTTATACAGCAGACAAAAGACTTGTCTCTTAAAGAGGTGGCGAATTGAGAAATCAACTTTCCCTCAAGCCTTTGATATATAAAAGGTCATGGTATATAAGAATTATATTATATACTTTGATATATAAGAATATCATGTACGTTTCGGAACTGAAAACTATCTTGTGAGTAAAAGAAAAGCTTTTATTGAAACCAGGACCAGAAAACGCTTGATCTCAGAATATGCCAACCCTTGACGTGTGGTGAAACGCCACCTCAAGCCCACACACTGACTCGTGGAGCTAAATGGATCACGCTACCGAGCAATAAACATGCTGGTTCCAGCTCACGTGGGAAAGACTTTGGGCCCTATTTTAACGATCTGAAACCTAAGTGTCAAAGCGCAAAGCGCAAGTATCTTTGTGGGCGGGTCTCGGCGCTGTTGCTATTTTCCCGGCGGGATAAATGGCTCTTGCGCCCGGCGCAAATCTAAAATGGGTTGGTCTGAAGTAGCTTCATTATTCATAGGTGTGGTTTGGGCGTAACATGAATAAACCAATCAGAGCGTCATCCAACATTCCCTTTAAAAGCAGGTGCGCAAGTTCCATTATGGTTTCCTATTATTATGGCGTATTTACCAGGCGCACGTTCTTGTAAGAGCAGCCCTTACGAAACAAAAATATATTGCAGTATATTAGAAAATTTCATGCAATACATTAGGCAATATATTAACATATATGGGAATTAATTTTTATATTTTTCAATATATTGCAATATATTGAAAGCGGCAATCATTTGTATAGTTTGCAATATATTACATGAATATATAATATATTTTATAATACCATCAATATATTATTCCATATATTTACAATATATTAAAATATATTTCAAGTAATATATTGGTAAATACATTTTCCTTTCGTAAGGGAGTGAAAGACAGAGAAGTTTGTATGGGGATGGGAGAAACCCACCCAAAATAGCGTCGGTTAAACAGTTTTTTCAGTTTTTCAGTCGATTTTTTCCTGGTTCTTGACGGACAAACCAATTTGTCAGATGTCCTTATATACATATATGTCTTGCCACTATTGGGCAAACAGGTCTGATCCTTAATTACTACAATAAGCCTGAATAATTTGTAAGCTAGATTTATGCCTATTTTTTCACATCTTCGTGGCACACCACAATGTGTTAATATTTTTTTTAATGTAACAATTTATGATTTGCAAAAATAACTGTTGCATCTGTGTAGATTTCATGAGCAAAGTGTATGCGCGTTGTACACGCTATACATTATGGTCAAGCATGCGCCCTTAAAATAGCATAATGAACAACGCGCAACGCGTCACTGACTTTAGACTGGATTTTTTCTGGTCAGTGGCACAACTGTTTAATGGAACAGCAAACTAGCACCAGGGATTGTTTGCGCCAGAACACGCCTCCTTTTTTGCGCTGAACCGCCCAGGGAGCGCAAGTTCATTCACTAGTTTAGCGACGTGCTTCTGTGGAGGGAAAAGCGCGCTTTGCGCGGGTGCAAAATAGGAATGACACATGCGTCGGTGTACAAAGTCAATTGAGCTGGGTGCAAGATAGGGCCCATTGCACGTTTGTTCGCTTAATTTTACTGAGATTAAAACACAATGCTGTGCCTTCTATGGATCCGACAGCTATGGTGCAACACACTTATGTGAGTGAAACATGTTTTTTATGTGTGATATTGCATTGTTACCTATTATATTGATTATGTGTAATCCTTTATTGTGGTCTTGTGCTACGATTTGCAATCACAGATCAGACAGACATGTAGCTATGGGCCAGGGCTCGCAAAGTTCAATGTCCCGGGGCTATGTGTTTTTAAGACAGGCGCGTGCGTGTGTGTGCGGTTTGCACTTATAGCCACTGATTGGGCGGGTAATAAAAAAAATTACATTCCAATCAATCGTGGGTGGATGAAAGATAAATTGTTATGTTTTTTTAATAAATACGTTTTGCAAGTTTTAAAACAATTCCCACATGTACTGACAGGGGAGCTGTAGCTCATTAGATATGCAAATCTTATCCAATTGTAGCAGTGGGTGTTTACTTCCAAGTCTTCAGTGCGGCATGCCCATAGAAACCAAGCGTGCAGGAGAGAGGCTCAAAACCAGTGTAGAACATAGCCTATTACTTATTCATTATGATGTTTTTGAAAACCAGGCAAACATCATAAGCTAACCTCAGACAACAGTATAAAAAAAAGAAAAGAAAGCCAGTTCATGACCCCTTTATGCCTTAAGTATCCTTTGTTTTTTAAGTGCTTGTGAGGGGGTTATGAGAGAGTTGTAACTTTAGTTTAAAAGAATACAAAGTACATTTTTATCGGTGCATAACTTCGGGAGAAAAATAACACAGACACTAAGCAAAGATGAAACTTTCCAGAGCACGTCACCGCTTGCGTTCCCACACACGCACGCTCTTTTATCAAATGTAAAAAGGCTACACGTTTGACTGTATGCATACGCTACTGTTCACGTAAAAAATCAAGTATACTTTGGACTTTAACTTACTGTCTTCAAATGGAACACAAAGTTATAATAATTGAAATTATTGAAATTCATATGACATACAATTAATAAAAAGCTAAATAATTGAGTTATAATACAAATAAATTAAATAAATATAAATATAACAAAATGGAAAATAAAACTTTAATCGAACAAATAATTTTTTTAATAAAAAATACTAACACAAAAATAAATTATATAATATGTAATTATAATTTGTAGAATTAAAATATGTTTAAAAAATATTAATAAACAAAATGAACCACAAAAATAATAATAACAATAATACAAAATTAATAAAAATCTAAATAAAACAAATTATTTATGCTTTTAAAACCACAATGTGCATGTTAAAAATGCTCAAATATTATGAATAACTGAATCATGAGTTTTATATCGGCACAAAATTACTAAAAGGCACAAATTTAAGATGTAAAATATTTGGATTAAAATATCCCAAAAACACTAGAACAATGCTATATATTTTTGTTGACTTGTGTACTTATAATATCCCATACATTTCTAACAATGTTTAAATCCAGAGAAATCCTTTCAACCAGGCCATCTATCAATGACACCATGTTACCCTCAATTTTATTTTGTAGAAACCATGGAAGCACCAAAGATGCTTCAATATATTATGTGTTTTATTAGACCAGTGAGCAACTGTTTAGATACATTTATCGACGGAAAATGAATCATCATTATAGCTCAACACATTTAGTCATATAGTTGCCTAATAACTTTCAACACAATCAAATAAAACAGCGCTGACCCCACATACTGTAGCATGACCGGAAGAAGCAGAAGCACACTTCTGCGACAAAATAAAAGCTGCACTGTTATCGGGTTGTGTGTTATGCCTTTCATTAGAAATCGTTCCAGTGGCCTTGTTCAGCTTCAACGGCTTTCAGCCGCACCCAGCTTGATATTACAGTTACATAAGCTCATCTATGAATATAATGTCTGCCTAAGTCCCATTTGAGTGGTATTTTCCACCAGCTGTAGATGTGAAGACAACAACTCCCATGATTCAATTAAATCAAGGCGTCATCAAGCTAAGACTTTGTTTTAAAAATGCAACCTCAAGTGGTGAAAAAATACATATTGTGCCTTTAATGACATTTTGTACATTTATAACTAACTATCAATGTTGTAAAGTCAACCAGTTTTGTAAAGTATCATTGTTCATTTGGCCCAATTGCTTACAATGGCTTTCTGATTTTTTTTTTCTTCGTATATTTGATATATGCAACAGATCTCTGGGGGTCTGTGAACCCCAGTTTGAGAAATGCTGCTTTGGAAGCTCTTCTGAGGATGACATAAAGTATAATGCACTTACATGTCCTGTCATCTACAAGCATATGTTCAGATATAACAGAAAGTATAAATACATCACAAAATCAATACCAAAATGCAAGCTTGGAAAACCTTTGAGCAACCGCACATGTTTTCAACTGTAATCTGCAGAGAAATCACCTGAACTCCTGCATGACAATTTCAAAAGAATTTGGGCCATTTACTTCATGGTTCAAGGTCAAACATTGATTTCTGTTTTTGGACTTTTAACCAGCTTCACACATCTAACTGTAATAAATGAAGCAATTCTTGATCTGTAAACAGGTCAACTAAAGGCGAGAATAAGCCTATGACCTTCAGAGACCAATGCTTGTATGAAAACCTTATCCATGAAGTCTATCTTGCTAACTGAAATGTATATAGTAAGAAATGGTTATTCCTTTTTTGTTTGGCCTGTGAGTCATATCACTCAGAATGTGGCTCTTCATCATTCTTAGAGGAATGTTCTGGGTTCAATACACGTTAAGCTCTAACTGACAGCATAATCAACACAAGTTGATTACCAAAAGACATTTTGATTTGTGGTCTTGGCCACTTGATCACAAGTGCACAAGACTGATCTAGGTCTATAAAATGACAACTTATATTGATGCAATATTGCTTTAGAACAGTATTTGAAGCTAAGCATATCCCATTATCATCATGTTCAGGAACTTATGTGCCCTTAAATTGGGAGATGTTGAGAAAAACCTTCCAGTGTAAGTTAAATTAAGTTGATATTACATAAAATTAGGCACCTTTGGCACCAAAAACAGCCTCAAGTCTTTTTGAGTAAGACGCTACAAGCTTGGAACACCTATTTTTTAGGTAGTTTATCCCATTCTTCTTTGCAGGACCTCACAATCTCTATTAGGTTGGATGGGTAGCGTCAGTGCATAGCCATTTTCAGATCTCTCCAGAGATGTTCAATTGGGTTCATGTCTGTGCTCTGGCTTGGCCACTCCAGATTCAAAGAGTTGTCCCAAAGCCACTTCTTTTTTATCTTGACTGTGTGCTTAGGGTCATGGTCCTGTTGGAAGATGAACCACCTCCCCAGTCTGAGGTCCAGAGTGGAGCAGATTTTCAGCAAGGACGTCTCTGTAAATTGCTGCATTCATCTTTCCCTTGATCCTGACTATTCTCCCAGTTCCAGCTGCTGAAAAACATCCCCACAGCATGATGCGGACACCACCATGCTTAACTGTAGGCATGGTATTGGCCAGGTGATGAGCAGTGCCTGGTTTCCTCTAGACATGATGCTTGGCATTCAGGGCAAAGAGTTCAATCTTTGTTTCATCAGACCAGAGAATTTTGTTTCTTCAGGTGCCTTTTGGCCAACTCTAGGTGGGCTTTCATATGCCATCTGTCAACTCTACCATACAGGCCTGATTGATGAAGTGCTGCAGAGATGGATGTTCCTCTGAAAGGTTCTCATCTCTCCACAGAGAAATGCTGGAGCTCTGTCAGAGTAGCCATCGGGTTCCCTCCTATCATTTTACTCATAGAATTAAGTCTTGTTAAGCAATCAGTGATTGAGTCATGTCTGTTGAGCACATGTGATTAGAAGCTACACCTGGGAACTTTGAGTAGTAGCAATATTTAATGATTCACTGAATGTGGCAAATAGCTGAAACGTCATCTTTGTATGTGCTGGGTTCGCAGTTGATAAAAGCTATTCTTAACAACAGATTAAATTTGTTTGGATAAACATAATTCTGAATCCAGGATGACACCAAGGTTCCTAACCTGGGTGGAAACTGAAGGGAAATGATTACCCAATTACTTAATAAACTTGCTCCTTCATTTTGGAGAACCAAAACAAATTGTTTTAGCTTTGTCATTGTTAAGTTGAAGAAAGTTTTTTGCCAACCATTCTTTAACGTCCCTGATGCAATCCAACAAAGGTTGAATGGAATCGCCAGCATTCAATGGGCAAGCATAGAAATGAAATGCAACATTGTGCTGCTTAATAATATCCCCTAGCGGACGTATGTATAAGTTAAAAAGAAGTGGACCCAAAATAGATCCCTGGGGGACTCAACTAACAATAGGGGCAGAAGATGAAGAAAACTTACCTAACTCTACAGAGAAAGACCTGTCTTTAAGATATGAATTAAACCACAGTAATGCTGTCCCCTTGATACAAAATAAATGTTTTAAATGCCAGATATGTCACAGTCACTCCCAGTCTCACACCTGAATTCACTTCCTCATCTTCTCTCCCGCTCTCCCCGGATTCCCAGCACCTGGTCCTCATTGTTAGCGCACCTTTATGTTTGGACTCACTCCCCTCACTCTTTGTCGGTTCTTATGTATGTTTGTTAGTATCAAGTGTATTATGTAGTTCCAGTTGTCTGAGTCTTGTTCTGAGTTTTTGTAAATAAACAAACCCGTTAGTTTTGGATGTCTTGTACTTCTCATTGCCTGACTACATCTACACGTAACAGAAGAACCTATCATACCGACAAGACATCCCAGACTAGTATGGGCATCTTTATTTTTCCCGGGACTCCCAAGGTGCCAGCTTCGTCCTCTGCAACAGAAGACCAGTTGTGGGGCCTCTGGCAGGACGGCCGGCTGCTGGAGAGGTACAGTCTTGTTCAAAATAATAGCAGTACAATGTGACTAACCAGAATAATCAAGGTTTTTAGTATATTTTTTATTGCTACGTGGCAAACATGTTACCAGTAGGTTCAGTAGATTGTCAGAAAACAAACAAGACCCAGCATTCATGATATGCACGCTCTTAAGGCTGTGCAATTGGGCAATAAGTTGAAAGGGGTGTGTTCAAAAAAAATAGCAGTGTCTACCTTTGACTGTACAAACTCAAAACTATTTTGTACAAACATTTTTTTTTCTGGGATTTAGCAATCCTGTGAATCACTAAACTAATATTTAGTTGTATGACCACAGTTTTTTAAAACTGCTTGACATCTGTGTGGCATGGAGTCAACCAACTTGTGGCACCTCTCAGCTGTTATTCCACTCCATGATTCTTTAACAACATTCCACAATTCATTCACATTTCTTGGTTTTGCTTCAGACAGCATTTTTGATATCACCCCACAAGTTCTCAATTGGATTAAGGTCTGGAGATTGGGCTGGCCACTCCATAACATTAATTTTGTTGGTTTGGAACCAAGACTTTGCCCGTTTACTAGTGTGTTTTGGGTCATTGTCTTGTTGAAACAACCGTTTCAAGGGCATGTCCTCTTCAGCATAGGGCAACATGACCTCCTCAAGTATTTTAACATATGCAAACTGATCCATGATCCCTGGTATGCGATAAATAGGCCCAACACCATAGTAGGAGAAACATGCCCATATCATGATGCTTGCACCTCCATGCTTCACTGTCGTCACTGTGTACTGTGGCTTGAATTCAGAGTTTGGGGGTCGTCTCACAAACTGCCTGTGGCCCTTGGACCCAAAAAGAACAATTTTACTCTCATCAGTCCACAAAATGTTCCTCCATTTCTCTTTAGGCCAGTTGATGTGTTCTTTGGCAAATTGTAACCTCTTCTGCACATGCCTTTTTTTAACAGAGGGACTTTGCGGGGGATTCTTGAAAATAGATTAGCTTCACACAGACGTCTTCTAACTGTCACAGTACTTACAGGTAACTCCAGACTGTCTTTGATCATCCTGGAGGTGATCATTGGCTGAGCCTTTGCCATTCTGGTTATTCTTCTATCCATTTTGATGGTTGTCTTCTGTTTTCTTCCACGTCTCTCTGGTTTTGCTCTCCATTTTAAGGCATTGGAGATCATTTTAGCTGAACAGCCTATCATTTTTTGCACCTCTTTATAGGTTTTCCCCTCTCTAATCAACTTTTTAATCAAAGTCGCTGTTCTTCTGAACAATGTCTTGAACGACCCATTTTCCTCAGCTTTCAAATGTATGTTCAACAAGTGTTGGCTTCATCCTTAAATAGGGGCCACCTGATTCACACCTGTTTCTTCACAAAATTGATGACCTCAGTGATTGAATGCCACACTGCTATTTTTTTGAACACACCCCTTTCAACTAATTCAACTAATTGCCCAATTGCACAGCCTTAAGAGCGTGCATATCATGAATGCTGGGTCTCATTTGTTTTCTGAGAATCTACTGAACCTACTGGTAACTTGTTTGCCACGTAGCAATAAAAAATATACGAAAAACCTTGATTATTCTGGTTAGTCACATTGTACTGCTATTATTTTGAACAAGACTGTACGTGGAGGAATTCTCCGAGCTGGCTTATCTGGTGAACTGGCCCGATGCCCAGCTTAACGCTGTGTTTTTGATGGGTTTGGATGAGGACACCATCCGATTTATGGACGCTCCGTGTATGTATTCCTTAGTTGAAACTATCAATCTAGTTTTGTTTCTGAATGGTTCCCCGTACGAAATCGAAGAGTGTGTGCCTCGTCCGAACCCATCATCAACATCCACTCCACTCCACTCACCCCTCCAGTGGACCGTCCAATGAGGCCCCCAGGCCAGGAAACCACGGAGGCCAAGACGGCCCATGCAGCAAGCCTGCGCCTCCAGTCCCAATGGCCGCCACCGCACCAGAGCCAGAAGAGGACTGGCTCACAGATTTCTGTCAAGAACCCGTTCCGCTCCCTCAAGAGATTTCTCTGTCCCTCGAGAGCCCGCTCCGCGCCTTCTAGAGCCCACTCTGCTCCTTCAAGAGACCGCTCCGCTGCCGCCAGAACCCGCTCCAGGCTTTCCCGAGCCCGCTTCAGGCCTTCCCGAGCCCGATCCAGGCTTCAACGTGCCCGCTCCAGGCCTTCAAGAGCCCGCTCCAGGCTGCCCAGAGCCCTCTCCAGAGCCGCCGCCAGGCTCCCCAAAGCCGCCTCCTGGCTTCTCAGAACCGCCTCCCGGCATCCCAGAGCCGCAGCCTCCCGGCTTCCCAGAGCCATCTAAAGACTCCCATGAGTACCCCACTCCAGCCACCCACGAGCCCCCCTGCCAAGACCCTAAAATTGCTAAACAAATTTTGGGGGTGGTTATAGGTCTGTGGGTGGGGAGCATAGGGCTGGGGCTCAAAGGGCCCAGCCCAGGACTCATGCCCCATCCAGGATCCCAGGTCAAGTACTGGTAGTTGCCAGCCTGGTACTCCTGTTGTCCCCATTGCCACCCAAGGCTCCTCTCCCACCATGGCCTCCCCAGGCTCCTGTCCCGCCATGGCCGCCCTAGGATCTGAAGGTCCTAGTACCACCCTGTAGACCTCCAGATCTGTCTGCACCTCCCCCGCACCTGAGTGTAGGTCTCCAGGGCGCCCCCCCGCCTCCCCAGTGTTACATCTTAGGCGCGAGGACGCGCCTACCGGGAGGGGGAGGTAATGTCACAGTCACTCCCGGACTCCATTTCCCAAGATCCTCCCTGTCTCACACCTGAACTCACTTGCTCATCTTCTCTCCCACTCTCCCCGGATTCCCAGCACCTGGTCCTCATCATTAGCGCACCTTTATATTTGGACTCACTCCCCTCACTCTTTGTCGGTTCTTATGTATGTTTGTTAGTATCAAGTGTATTATGTAGTTCCAGTTCTCCAGCGTGTATATTCTGTTCTGAGTCTTTGTAAATAAATGAACCCGGTAGTTTTGGATGTCTTGGACTTCTCATTGCCTGACTACATCTACACGTAACAAGATAAGAACGTTATGGTCAAGAGTGTCAAAGGCAGCTGTAAGATCAAATAGGATCAATACAGCATTTTACCGGCATCAACTGCAAGTAAAATGTCATTGAACACTTTAAGCAAGGCTGACTCTGTTCTATGATGGCCAGTAAAACCAGATTAAAAAGGTTCTAATAACTTAGTTGCATTTAAAAACTGTATCAATTGAGACTGGACAACTTTTTCTAAAAGATTTGATAAAATTGATAGTTTAGAGATATGCCGATAGTTACTTCAACAACCCTCATCCAGCCCCTGTTTCTTAAGCAAAGGGTGATCAACCGCATGCTTAAAACTCTTAGGGACCACCCCAGTGTCCAAAGATGAATTGATCAACACTTGGATACTAGGATCAGTTATAGGAAAAGTAGATTTTATAATCTCTGAGGGAATAACATCAAGCGAGGAGGAAGTTGTCTTCATCTTCTTTACCAAATCACAAAGCTCCAGTAGAGAGACCTGCTGGAAAGTATGATAAAGCGGCAAATAAGTTAAAACATTTTCACCAAAAGCAAAACTTCCACTTTCCAAGTCTTGCCCCTTTTTACAATTTGAGTCATATCCAACTTTACACCAACTGTTGCTGAAGGTCTTTTTATAGAACTCTCCATGAAATCTTTGATATTGATCTGAGCTCCCTAGTATCACCAGATACTTTGTTTTTAATGGAGAAAGAGTTTTCCTGCTTAGCAGCAACAAATCGAGTTTAGCGTACGCAGCAGAGTCCCCTGCATGGGTCCAGATATCATCTGTTCCATGTCTACTGAATATTGGCATTCATTTTATCTGCAAGAACAAACCCTCTAGTGTTTCTGAGCGCTATTCTTTCTCTATCAGCCAATGAGGGCAAGCTCTTACCTGATGCCTGACTGCTTGAGGAATAGTTACATGTGTCAAGCACATCCATTAATGACAACAAAAATGTACTTATCCATATGACATTTTAAAGCCATATGATTTTATTTGTTTCATTAATTAAAAATATCTAAAAGTTAACTTCTAAAAAACACCAAAATATGCAATAACTACAGCTCATACAACCTGTGTGCTAGACTCAGTATCATGAGGAAACAACAAAAACTTAGTCCATAGCTATCAAATGTGCATATTCCAAATTCGTGCCATAAATGGTTATGAAACACACAAGAGCCAGTGGCATTTGGCATAAATTATGTGAAAAAGTACATGGAATGATACATATTGAGGCAACATCTTTGAATATACACAATTGTGAAGGAGACTTGAGAGATAAGGTGCGGTCACATTAGCAAAATTTCTGTGAAAATGTCCATTGTCTATTGTAAATAGTGTAGCTATATATGAAGCACAGCTCACATAGTCATTTAAACCAAACAGATTTCTCTTAGTCAGTGAATCTGCATGACCAACTTCAACCCACTGTGAAATTTGTATGGGGAAATGTTTTGCCATCATGTAAAATCGCAGGGGCCTGATGTATAAACATCACCACAGGCAGCGAGACGGTATCCGCCATGATGTTAGAGCCTGCACCTCCTGAGAGAGACCAAGGATCACCTCGCTGTGGAACCCAAGCAGCATACACCTGACCAGGTGAATGAGCTGACACCCACAACCTCAGTATGGACCATCGACCTCACCAGACTTGCTCAGCACATTGGCTCCACTTGGGTCAGACATCGCTTCAACTGTGCGGCAAACTTGAGGTCCATCCACTGCTCTCTGCCCCTCCTTTGTTTGCCGGCTTGCTCCACCCTCCCTCAGGCTTCACCTTCGCTTTGGTCGTCCCGGTCTCTGGCCTCATGATCCCCACTTCCATTTTGGGAAGGTCGTCACTGTGGCTCTGTCGTAGCTGCCTAGATCTTCACCATCTTTCCAGCACCTCGGCTCTTTGGCTGCGCAGTGGGCTCCATCCTTGCGTTTTGTCATCCCCATGCCGTTTCCATCAGTAGTCCTTCATGGCTCCTTTCTCCAGCAACTTCACCATGAAGAACATCCCTGGCTGTGGCCTGGATAAACGTCCAGCATAGCATTCCTTGCTCAATTCATCTCATCGCTCTCATCAACACTGCTCCATATCCTCTTCCTCCTCGCAACCCTTTCTCTACCATGTGAGGACACGCCTTCTGGGAAGAGGTGTTCTGTCACAGTTCTGTTAGTTTGGACTTTTTGTGTTTCACCACCTTCTGCCTGAGTTAATCATTTGTTGTAATGGACAGCATTATGCTCAGCCATTCACTCAATCTACTCATCACATGTATATATGTTCTGTTCTGTTTGAGTCATCAGTTTATGAATGTGTTGTTACACTGTGTTCTTGTGGATTATCCTGTGGATTTATTAATTATTGCATTTATCTTCACCTTTGTGTGTGTTTTTACAACCACCCACGTCACAGTGGAGGATAAAGTTTGTTTTAGTGAAAAATGACTTAAATTTTGATCTGTTGTTTTAATCGATTTATTATATATTTTTATCAAATAATTTTGGTGTTTTTAAAATATTTTTTAATTGGCAGCCCTTGGTTATGCCACTCATTGTCATTAAAGTGAAAGCGTGCGTAAATTATATAAAAAATTGTGATTGTGGGGTGAATTCGGGTTTCTATAATGGCTCATAGTACACTTTACAAGTTGCTTCTGTTATAGCCTATATCGTACAATAGTGAACAAAATATTTTTTGAATCCATTTTCAATTGTACCAATTTAATAACGTATATACCCAAATATAAGACAAGGTTTTGTGTCCTAAAAATAGGTTGAAAAATGGGGGGTCGTTATATTCGCGATATAGACTAAATCACATATCTATTAAACTGACGATAACAAGGTCAAGCTGTTGACGCTCGCGTAGCCTTCCAGGGATAAATCACAACACATGAACACCGCTCACACTGAGGAATAGTTGTTTTTCAAAATGTTGTTTTTATATGTATAACATATTATACAATTAAACAACATCACTCAACCATGAAGAATGTGTTTTCCTGAATACCATCACAACTGAAAATGACACTGATTTCATATGACAGTTCCATAAACAAATTAACATTAAGTCACTTACATTTTAGATGTAGGAGTGTTTTTGTTTTTTATTTCAGCAGTGAAAATAGTTCCAACCATAGATTCTAATAAAGTTCCAAACAGCAGAACCATAACGCCTCTCACAGCAACAGTGTGTTACTGAATGATTCGGTGTTTGAATGAATCGGTTGAATCAAAGATTCAATAACCTGTTCGTAAACGACTGCCTCAATCTTGAATAAATCAGCCGTTTGAATGAATCATTTAAATAAATGACTCAATGAAAAATGACAAAAACACAAATCTCACAACATTATATAATGCAGCTGTAATTTTTCAGGGTAATTTTTTTTTTATTTGATTAGTAACAGCCCTATAGCCTAGTGTCTTATTTTAATTTAATGTATAGATCAAATTTAAGAATATAAAGTAAAATCAGGGTTAAAAATGCCCTTTCAATATGCCAGATTTCAATATGCCAAAGCTGATTGAACACAGTTGAGAATATTGCTTCAGAATAAATTATATTTACAACACAGAAAAAAATTAAAATATACCTTATTTCCGGACAAGCACATTTTTTACTCAGAGAAGTGAATGACCGATTTACTAATCCGAAGGACAAACACATGAACATGCTTAATGTCAAGGCCTGTAATGAATGGTGTTTAAAAATTCCAATGAATTATCAGTAGAATTTTCAAATAAAAACATTTTCTTTTGAAAACCAGATTTTTTCCACACCCCCCCCCACCCACAAATAAGTCTGGAAAAAGGGGGGTCGCTTATATTCAGGGTCGTCTTATATTTGGGTATATACGGTACATTGGTTAAAACTGTAATAATAAACAGAGAGGCAAGAGTTTAAAATGGGGTAAAACAGTAAAGATCAGTGAGAGGGTGTTAATTCTCAGGCCAGAACCCAATAAGATAATGAGCAGGTACCCTGATGAGTCTTGCACTTCATCCGTTTGCTTCCTCTTGTGTTAATTTAATAAAAACCACTCCATGACATGCTGATTGCCGCTGATTACAATTGCATGTCACTTTGATAATAACAGGGCCCTCCTTCAGTCCAGATTAGCAAAACCAACAGACGTTAACAGCGGCGTCAAGAGAAAAGTCAAAGCAGAAATGCAGCACACAGGGGGGGCAGAAGATCACAAGGATTGATAAGAATATCAAACTAGCATTCACCTAAATGCAAAAAGGAGAAATAATCAGTGTCCAATTTGATTGCACGCTGTTTTGCTGGCCACTCTATTATAAATCCAGCTGCAACACAATTCCCATCAGATCACACTAAAACTAACAAGGACATTTAGCACAAGACTTTTAGACTAAATTAAAAATAGGTGACAAAATTCATAACACTAGACGGCCGGCAAGCAGGATACCACTTTTGTATGCACTGGCAGGGTAACGTTAGCGCGAATGCTGTGTTTACTGATGTATACTTTAGTTCATTGCCAGATTGATGTTACAGCTGATGGTCATGAAAAACTTTTTTTCTGTAAATGTAGGCTTGTTAGTGACGCGTAATGTTATCTATGCAGTTAGGTACAACTGTCAGGGGTGAAGCACTGATATTAGGTCACCACAGGAATGATTCAACAGACAATTTGTAATAACACAATAACCATAACGTGTTGTTCATTATAAACGTGGGGTTATGAATTATATTGAGAACATCATACACAGAAAGCATGCCATCATGCAAGTTAACTTACCCTGTAAACTTTAGCCGCATTCATCGTGAAACGTGCAATTCA
Source organism: Pseudorasbora parva (assembly GCF_024679245.1). Classification (NCBI taxonomy): domain Eukaryota; kingdom Metazoa; phylum Chordata; class Actinopteri; order Cypriniformes; family Gobionidae; genus Pseudorasbora; species Pseudorasbora parva. Next base: position 19,294,208 of record NC_090193.1, on the reverse strand, counting down.
AACTACACTCACTTCTTTTGGAGGTGCAGCAGGAACGCAAATAGTTGGTACAATTTTTTTTTCAGGAGCAGCTTCTTAGCAAAACCTGCTTCATACTTCATACTGACCACCGTTTTTAAAGCAGTCTGGTGAGAAACGATTTGCACGGCGCAAACATGAAAGTATTGACGTTGATCGGTGTAATATTCCCTTCGAAAACCAAACTCAGCCACTGCATCTTCAGGGGTTTGGATTTAGGAACATCAAAATGACTGCTGTGTTCGCTATTACACCCAAGAACAGAACACCACAATCGCTTAGACGCCATTCTGCTCCAGCGTATCAACATTGGCGGACTATGATAACAGCTCGCTCAGGGCCGGTCTGAGGTGAAACGCTCCAATAGTCGTGGGAGGGGCGTCCGACGGTGTGACGTCATACGGTCGAACGGCTTAATGTGAGACAGGGGAAAACATATCAGGAAATTAAAAAACACTCCATGGATCATTATAGGATGGTTGTGTACAGGCACTGCCAACCAACATTTCAGCATTGTAAAAGTGCATGTACTTTTACAATCTGCATATGTCCCCTATAACTCCGTAATTTAGGCCTAAACTTCTTAATATTGTGCTTCACCCTTTTTCACTCTTTGCATTTCCATCCCCTTAAAGGACAACTCCGGTGAGAAATGAACCTAGGGTAAATTAACAGATGGTTACAGAGTAGATCGTTCTCTGGGATGCGTTTTCATGGAAATCGAATGTAAAGAGTTTTATCTTTAAAAACAGATTAGCTTGTAACACTAGTCTATGGGGCACAGAGTAGTGAAATTAAATCGCTAGTTAATACCACTAACAAGGCTAAAAATAGCCTCACACTAACACAGTAGCATAATGAGGGTCCCAACACGCAAACCGAAGCATTGAGAACTTTGTAAGAGTACAAACAGTTTAATAAGAAGACACTTTTTAAACACAGTGCATTACGCGTTCACGGACAGGCGCCATCTTGGAAAACAGTCTCGACTCATCGAGTGACGAGAGCTTTGCTAAGTGATGAACTGTGACTTGGAATCTCATATGCTCCGTTGTTTCCGGAAGAAAACACTAAAAATAAAAATGTCCATGTTATTACATTTCACAAACTTAATTCCTATCGACCAGCTCACTTAGAACAGCGCTCGTGGATCGATTCATCGAGACTGTTTTTCGAGATGGCGCCTGTCCGTGAACGCGTAAGGCACTATGTTTACAACGTATCTTCTTATTAAACTGTTTGTACTCTTACAAAGTTCTCAATGCTTCGGTTTGCATGTAGGGACCCTCATCATGCTGCCGTGTTAGTGTGAGGCTATTTTGAGCCTTGTTAGTGGTATTAACTAGCGATTTAATTTACCACCCTGTGTCTACCCTGTGCCCCATAGACTAGTGTTATAAGCTAATCTGTGTTTAGAGATAAAACTCTTTACATTAGATTTTCAAGAAAACGCATCCCAGAGAACGATCTACTCGGTAACCATCTGTTAATTACCCCTAGGTTCATTTCTCACCGGAGTTGTCCTTTAATCAAGGCTGTTCTCAGGGGAAAATATACATTTGATTTAAAGGAATAAGTTGATTGTTCATTTAATTTGCTGACCTTATATGCTTTTGTACATGAAAATACTCTTGATTTTGGCATTGCTATATATTGAACTGCATTGTTATTTCATGAAAACCAAGTGCTGTGATGGCAAAAGCTGATGACATCAGCACAATGGCTAAATGATGGTTACTTCAGTCCATCGACCCACAAATCCCCCTAAGGGGAATCATGGGACTATAGGCTAATAAATTCCTATAGACTCCTACTATAATCTAATTATGCTAATTATGGTCTTTCACCATGAACAACCAATAATCTTTACGATCATTCATTTTTTATGAACCTGGAGGCAAATTCTTCATGAACTATATATGTAAAATAAGCACCATGTAGCCAGTGCAGCCTTTTCTAAATGCTATATAATTGTCATACTAAGATTTCCATTCTGTAAAGCTGAATAATAATGCAACTCTGAGAGGGAGACTTTCTTTTTCTCTCTTTTTCTGTTTGTTTGTTTATTTTTTATGTTTAATTTTCAGGATGTGGCAGTCACACTTATGTCTAAGATAACAACATTTGACAGAGATGCAAATGAGCACGTCTAGTCTTAGTAGCATCTGTCCCAGTAGATGGGAAAGTGATATCACCATAAAGAAGACACAAGCATGGTCCTTTTGGAATAGTTTTTTTGTTTTGTTTTGTTTCAGTCTACCACACTGCCAGGTGCATGCTGATTAAAAATGCAGTCCAACTTCCCAGAATACACTATGGCCAGAGTTTTCAAAGCAAGGTGCTGTAGTTGCTGTACTCTAGGGGTGTGCAGCGCAGCCAGTATTTGTATTTGTATCTGCATGTGGGTCATTGATAGCCTGACGTTATTATATACATATTGTAATCAGAATATGAGTCTGATACTGCTCCACTGTGCTCTGATTATGGGGCGTGTTTCAACCGAACCAAGAAAGAAAATGCCTCTGCACTCAATTGGATAGACCTACAACCAATCAGGGCAACAGAGCAAGTTTTATTTTTAAATTATGGCACTGTATGACATCATAAAGGGTGGAATTCCTTGTATGGGGACTTCTCCCAGGTGAGCATGTGCACACATCAACCAGAGCGAGCTCAAGAGCATGTCCATCAACAAGCTTTGCTCAGGTTACGGTAGCCGTCGGCAGTGCTGTCATTCTGTTTTTAGACCACAAAATCAATGTCACTAAAGAAGTGTGTTTTTGGTTGTGAGGTAAAGATAACCTTCTTCAGCTTCCAAAATAGCCCAGTGTTAAGGAAATAGTGGATGCAGTTTGTTTTTCTGTATAGGCAGTAGGCAGTGAGTGAAACTGCATCAAATGAATGTTTTGTTGGCATTCCACGTGCAAGTACATAATGTAAACAACATGAACGTACAGTGAACGAAAGTTTTCCATATTGTATGTATTGTATTGTATGTGTGCATGTGTCATAGGTGTGTCTTTTATAAATATTCAGCGATATGAAGGATGCAATACTACTCTATAGGTACTCAAAATTAACATGAGATTGAAAATGAATTTAAACACTTTAAAATGGAATTTAAATAACATTTTAAAGTGTTTAAATTATTATTTTTTTTACTTTTTATGCTAGAAGGTACAACCAAAATACTGTATGTATATAGTGTAGTTGTAACACCTGACATGTCCCGATGTTTAGTTGAATTTTAGTTGAAAGGATTCAAATTTAAAATTATTCCATAGTCTTTATTGTTTTAAATTATAGGAGACCATTTTAAATCGTCTGTTTATTTTTTCGGTCAGATGCACCACCTGACATTTTGGGGGTTGCATATCTGTTCCATTTCGTAGTTATCGTTTAACAAATATGCCTTGTATAAGCATAAAATACATATTTTATTATAATTGTAACATTTATTTAAATATCTTCTAATTGTTGGAGCTGATAGCCTCGCAGGCAGTGCTTCAAAATGTAGTGAATAAATTCGAGTCCCGTTGTTTATCTGAATTTTACACATATCGTAGTGATGGTAGAGTAAGGATTTGGATTGGGATTAGAATTAGCTATTTTCTAGCCTGGATGCCATTTGAATTTAGCCCCACCCACAACATTTGAGCTCAGGCAGTTCGGTCTGGACTTGATCCATAGAGGAGTAATTATGCTTGAAAAGAAACTGTTCGGACCAATCAAATTGAGACGATTTCTCTGGGCGAAAAAAAGGCCTTTGGGGGGTAAAATTTGTTATTTTGGCATAGTTGCTTGCTAAAATTCGCATTCTTGGGTCTATATATCACATAATTGAGATCGCTTCACTTCAACCCGCAGACATGGAAAACAACCCGCGGAAAAAATGCAGACTTGGCGCAGTTGAGTTCTGTTGACATTTGACGTTGCATTTTGAACATTATGCGTGGCTTCGTTGCTCTGATTGGCTGTAGGTCTATCCAATTGAGGTCTTTCCTGGTTCGTTTTAAACACGCCCCATAATCACAGCACATTGGAGCAGTATCAGACTCATATTCTGACTAGAATTGAGTGTGACCACATCAAGCTAGCTATTTTCTGTTTTCCAGAGGAAATTTGTGTACAGTAGTTGTCAGAATGATAATACACAACCTTAAATAAGAAGAGTCAGACTCTATTATTAATTTATTAGAGCTGTGAAAGAAAGTATCCAGTGTTGAAAATTGCTAAAAAAATGCTTCCTGAGAGAGAGAGAGAGAGAGAGAGAGAGAGAGAGAGAGAGAGAGAGAGAGAGAGAGAGAGAGAGAGAGAGAATGATGAGAGATGCACAGAGATGGCATCGCAGCATTTTGATTTGCAGTCGTGCTGTGCTTATTTACTTAATTTGTATATCATCATTCAAGGTTAACTTATTATAAATAGACATCAAATAGTAGAAACTATGTATGTAGTAGTATTTTAGTTTATAAGACTTACTTTTACACTCATTCACTTTACACACTCATTATTGCACAGCGGTTTTAGATGTTTATGTATAATATTGTGCTATCGACTGGCTCACCTGTTATCCACCAAACATGAGGAGTGATTGTCTGCTGAATATTTTTTGTTTTTAAATTTCGAAGCCATTATCCATGTCATTCCTGATAAGGTATTCGGCTTCAGACACATCCATATACTGTACTAAACCGACAATGCAGCTTAGTTCTCATTGCCTTAGAGCAGTGGTTCCCAACCACGCTCCTGGAGGCCCACCAACAGTGCACATTTTGCATGTCTCCTCAATCAAACACAGGTCATCCACTCATTAGTAGTGACTCCACTCCTGTGGGTGTGTCATGCAAAATGTGCACTGTTGGTGGGCCTCCAGGAACGTGGTTGGGAAACACTGCCTTAGAGCCTCAGCCAACAACAAGACCGATATGTTCTTAATTCTAAAATGAATTGTCATATCATGTACCGCATAAACATGGTATGTATCATACCATAAACCGCAGATTTTGAGGGAATAGTAATTAGTACACTAGATCACGGTTTCATCACCATATCCACCCGTAAATGCTTTCCATTTCATCAGGAACAAAGAACACAGATGTGACATCTGTCCTTGATTGCACAAATTGCTGGTCCACTATGATAAGTGGGAATATCGTCCAACTTAACCGATCAATTTTGGTCCCTCCTCTGAATGCAAACACCTTCTCAAGGCAAAGCGCTTGACATCTGCATATGCATATGCATATGGCTTTTGAAAATGAGGAGTGGGGGAACTCCTGATAAACTTTATATTATGTTTTGCATTCTAAAAGATGTCTAAAATCAACAAACTTGTGATGAAAAAATTTATTTTGCTAAACCTCCTGTGTGGGAGTAAGATAAGTAGGAATAGTAGGAATAATAGGAATAGTAGGAAAGTCAGTATTCAATATTTGATGCTTTTTTGTTTTCCTTAAATTAATGTGACAAAAAATTGGCAGGTTTAGCACGCATGGCGTTCTTATCTCACTTTTTATTCTGCTTTCATTCACCCCAAACACTCAATAATTGATATCTCTCTGTTTTCAGGTATATCAAAGTTTCCTCAAAATGTTTCACCACTTTGCTCTTCCTTTGAAACTTAAGGGCTCTTTGTAAGAATATATTATGGTTTGCACGAAAGGCTTCATGTTGTAAAAATGTATGGATTCATTAAACTTTTAGAAACAATGCTTTTTCTTCACGTTTGTGATCTTGTAAGCCACATGTGTAAAAAAGTTACCTGTAAAAGCCTGGGGGAGGGTTTGAGATCAGGAAGCTTTTTTCCAGATCTCGAAGGACGTCATTGAGCATGCGCACATGGGCTGGATCCCTTTCTTTGGGGTCATTGGCAGGACGCATGACCTCAGATTGGAAGAAGGCTGAGTTGTCCCTCAAAGATGCAGCCACGTTCAGCAGGTCCGGCCGGCTTAGTGGGTCATCTACAAAATGTTAGACATATAAATGGATAATTTACAATAAGGTTTCATTTGTTAACATGAACTAACAATAAACAATACTTCTGCTGCAGTTATTAATCTTAGTTACAGTTAATTTTAGCATTTAGTAATACAACATTTCAATCCAAAGTTGTATTGGTTAACATTAGTTAATGCACTGTGAACTAACATGAAACTGAAAAATTGTATTAACTAACATTAATTAGTGCATTCAATTAATCAATTAATTAATGGAATTAATCAGGATTAAATGTACCTAACATTACAATTTTTTTTTCATAATGTAATACATATTTTTCAAATTTTGAAACAGTCTGAAGATGGTTTCTGATACATAAAAAAAAATCCCCTGGTTTTATACGGGCCCTATTTTAACGATCTAAGCACATGGTCTAAAGCGCACGGTGCATGTGCACTTAGATTGGGTCCAAATCCACTTTTTGGTAGCTAAATGGTTGGCGTGCCCTGCACATAGTCTAAAAGGGTTGTCCCTAGTCTCTTAATGAGTAATGTCTCATCTCCCATTCCCTTTAAAAGCCAGTTGTGCTTGCACCATGGCGGATTCACTATTTACATGATAGAATATAGACACCATCAACCTGACGAGTCGGTTTAAATCATAGACTGTAAAAAAATATGGACGTAGTGTCCGTGACGTCACCCATAGGATTCCGATAAGCCGTTCTGAAGCTTAAAGTAGAGTCGAGCTGGGCGTTGCCATCTTGTGAGTGAGTAAACGCGCGTCACTCCCGGATAACAGAAAATGGGCAAAAAGGCGGGATGTGCGCGGAGCTGAGGTGACGCAATAACTATAGACGGTGGATAAATGGCTATCCACTTGTAACCACGCCCTTAATTATGCAGAACTTTAAGGCTTTATATAACGTAAATGAATGAGTTATAAAAGAATTCACCCCCCTCAGAGTTGTCATGAAGATCAAAATTAGCCTTATAAGCCAAAACCACAATTTGTACCAGGCTGTAAACATGTTTTTTTCTGCTTTAAAGTTGGGAATTTTAACATGGGGCTCAATGAGATTCTACTCCCTTCTGGAGCCTGTCCCTAGTGGCCAGTTGAGGAATTGCAGTTTACATTACTTCCGTATTGGCTTCAAGAGAGATCGCGGGAGGTTGCCGCTTGGTTTAAATACATGTGTGCATTTCCACAACGGCGTAAATGAGCATGGAACCATGGAATTTCTTCATCTGCACAGCCAATGGAAAGCATTCCGACGGGACTCAGGACTGAAATTATGTTCATGGGTAAGCTGATGTATTAAAGTTTTATTAATGTTACTGTGGGATAAAGCGGAGCGGGTCCGAGAGCCTGGGACATTTTACGCTGCCGTTGCTGTATTATGCTAATATGCCAGAGTCCTTTCGTTGTGTTGTTTACGATTTAAGTTATGATTCAATTTATATTTAACATTCGCCTCCGTCTCTGACTTTGATTTTTTTTAAACGTTTGATCACAATTATATATCATTGTAACGAAACAGCAGTGAGTGCTAAATTACTACAAATTAAAACACAGCAAGTTTTACTTGGTCAAAACAATCACACTAAAAATACATTTGAGTGTGTTGAAAGTTGTAACATTTTGCTCTTGTCTTTAGTATGAGACACTTGTTGCACACTACAGTAAGCCAGATCGATATTAGAATATCATATATTTAATGACATAAAATCTGCATGAATTGTGTTGCTAAATGGCATGTGATTCATTTTAAATCTTTGTGGAGAAAATGCGGTATTACTGTAACTACAAATGAAGCTCTTTCTGATTAGGCTATGTTAGCACACATTACAAAATAGTGTTTACTTTTTGGTTACAAACATGCTAATCGTGGTGAATCAAGACAACAAGAGATTCAAACAATAAGGCTAACATTGTTGAGCTACAGTGGGGCAAAAAAGTATTTAATCAGCCACCAATTTTACAAGTTCTCCCACTTAAAAAGATGAGAGAGGCCTGTAATTTTCAACATAAGTACACTTCTACTACAAGAGACAGAATGAAAAAAAAAACGAAAAAAAAAAACAGAAAATCACATTGTCTGATTTTCAAGAATTTATTTGCAAATGATGGTGGAAAATAAGTAGGTGGTCAATAACAAAAGTTCATCTCAATTCTTTGTTATATACCCTTTGTTGGCAATGACAGAGGTCAAATGTGTTTTGTAAATCGCCCCAAGTTTTTTAAAAACAATGTGATTTACTGGATTTTTTCTCTCATTATTCTCTCATAGTTGAAGTGTAACTATGATAAAAATTACAGCCATCTCTCATATATTAATTGAAAAAACTTGCACAATTGGTGGCTGACTAAATACATTTTTGCCCACTGTATATAACAATGATATCCAATCAGCTGCTAACCTGTCTCATAAAAATTGAGTGTAACACAGATGTGATGTCATTGACAGGCAATGCAATGACAGGACGCAAAATAGCTGATTTCTCTGGATTTAAACATTTTTTTGAAACATTTGGGATAATGCAAAGTACACAAGTCAACAAAAATCAACAAATCAATAAATATTATATATATATATATATATATATATATATATATATATATATATATATATATATATATATATATATATATATATATATATATATATCATGGATATGTTGACATACTTCTTGTGCGAGTTTGTCCACTCAAGCAGAAGACTTGAAAGATAACGCAATATTTGTGCGCTGTGAGACGCTCTCGGATGAGTGCACATAGATAAATCTTCTCACTCGCATCCTTTGGCTCTACACACGGGTGATGACGGCGAAATGACAGCTCATATTCGGACATACGGCAGCACTCGCATGTGTTGAACACTTTACAAAGAGAGACCGCTTTGGCCACGTTTTTCTTTTATTATCGCTGTAATTGTAATGTATCACTGAGGAGCCAGCATGTGTATCCATCGACAGAAACATACATAAAGCATTATTTTCAAGTTACAACCCATATTAAAGATGCGTCATCAAATGTGAGATGAACCGCGGTGCAGGTGCGTGCTGGCAACTTTTACACGACAGCACCCTGCTAACGGCACCTCGGAGTCTCGCGTTAACGCCGATAACGGCCCACCACTAATTATTATTAAATAAATATATATATATATATATATATATATATATATATATATATATATATATATATATATATATATATATATAATAGGATGCTTATATGTGGCAAGCAGTGAGGCGAGGGACCGGGGACCGTGAGAGCGGGCTGGTGACGAGTGTTAAAGGGGGGGGTGAAATGCTGTTTCATGCATACTGAGCTTTTTACACTGTTAAAGACTTGGATTCCCATCCTAAACATAGACAAAGTTTCAAAAACTAATGTTGGACGTTTGATGGAGTATTTCTGTGTTAAAAATACTCCTTACGGTTTCTCACAAGTTTCGGAGAGTTTTTTTTCGAGGATGGCTCAGCTTGACGTCAATAGAGCGGAAGGTCCTTGTATGGGCCGTACGGGCTCTTCTCCCGGTAGGGTGCGCGCGCGTGACTAGAGCGAGAGAGGAAATGCACGCCCATAAACACTGCTCTCAAGCTGCAGATCCAGTCATCCGTGAACACTTATGTCGGTTATAGTCCGCGCCGCGCTCCACTTCATTCCTCCACTTTGACATTAAGTGACTTCAACGATTCAGCACAGCATTCCGGGAAGGCAGCGCTGCATTTGAACCGATTTGAACGCAGAAATGACGGGAAGCTTCACAACATCGCTTCAGTCACATTGCAAAGTGGATCTCCACACTCCAAGAAGTGTGTTTTTGACGGAGCCATCCCAGCGATAAAGCTTCGGTCCTGCTTTGCAAGCAGCCGGTGAGTAAAACTGCTTCAAATGTCTGTGCTGTTGCTTATCGTCGCATGAGTAAACATCAGTAAACGACACGAACGGACACTTCATTGCTGTTCTATGTATAACGTTACACTAGTCTGATGTGCAAAACCGTTTTGCTTGCTACTGCTAAGGTTTAGTCGCATACAATAGTCCATAAACCGAATCATGTCCTCATAAACTCCGAGTAAACACACACAAATGTTGACAGGCCACTAAACACAGTACATACCACAGAGACGGACGTCCTGCTGTTGCTGTTTCTATTTCAGCCTCCGAATTAGATTCTGGATCATATCTATTAGCTGAGATCGATAGCAAGGGTTTCTCCACGCTTGAGGACATCACCGCTTTGTTTGCACTCGTCATTCTTTAGCTCCGCCCACACGATACGCCTCCAGGCGCTCGTTTTTTTCCGGAAAGACTCGGTACAGCCTATATTTCTTTTATAAATATGATAAAACTAAAGACTTTTCGGAGATATGAAGGATGCAATACTACTCTATAGGTACTCAAGATTGACATGAGATTGACTGAAACTGAGAAACTCCCAATATATACGGGGCTGTCTGTAGCCTAAGCCAAGATCTTGACATTCTTTGTCTGGGACAAATAAAATATTAAAATAACCAGAAACGCGAGAATGACTGAAAGAGAATTAAAGAATTTTTAAAAATGTTTTTATTATATTCAATGTAAACAGCGATTGATGAGTGTATCTCTGCCTCTGGTACGTTAACAAGTCGCGTTGAGGCTCGCACTGCCTGTCTCTTTGTGAGAGACATTCGTGGAGAAATCAAAACAATTGAGCAGCAATATAAACTCACAGAAGAAACATACTGGGGTAAAACTGATTTTTTTGTAGTTGTTGATATTTATGATTTATGATATTGTTAATAACACAAGTCGACTTTTCAATCGTGAATTGTGTAGCATGAATGGTGTAGCCTAGTTCAATAAACAGTAGCCTAATTAATATTAAGTTACTTACATTTTAGATCCAAACAACCTTTTTTGTTCCATTTCACCCATGATTTCACAGACGAAAATAGTTCCAGAGGAAAGCAACACTCAGCGCAGTGTTTTGATACTAAAATGATTCAGTGTTTTGAATGAATCATTTGAATAAACGACTCAATGACTCGCTTATGAAGACGATCACTTGCTGCCCCCTAATGGCGGTTATGTTTAAAAGTATGATTGCATGTTTTATTTAGAACATCAATCTTATAACATTATTTATTGCAGCTGTATACGGAGCCCCTAAAGTGACTTGGTGGAGGAATTTTTTTAGGTGGGGAGGTATTTTTTTTCTCTAAACCTTGTGCGTGCGTTCCCTCGCAAAGACATTTGCGTTCCCTCGCAAAACTTTGCGTTCCCACGCGCGAGGGACCGCAAAGTTTTGCGAGGGAACGCAAATGTCTTTGCGAGGGAACGCAAAGTTTT